>NC_030809.1:6824844-7127874 GCF_001704415.2 Capra hircus | reverse complement strand
TTATGGCACGAGCTGACCCTGGGGCAAACATCAGTGCTTGAAGCCTGAGCACACAAGGCTTCGGTGGCTGCTCGCCTCCCTGAGTGACAGAGACCCAGGAGCCCTGAGCCTGAAGGGAGGGGGCTTCCCAGGAAGGGGAGGGCCCGGATGCGCCGCCTCCTCCACCTGCCAGCTCCAAGACCCTAGCTGGAGGTAAGGCCTAATCCAACCACTAGAATCCTTACGACAATCCCTATCTGAGGGAGTAGGGGATGCTCTAATGCCCCATTCTACAGATGGAGAAACTGAGGTACACTGCCCCATCCAGCCAGTGTGAGGAAAGGCAGTACCCAGAGGGTGTAGAGATCCCAGACTCTGAGGGTCACTCTAGAACACACACCAGCAGAAGAGTGGACAGTCCTCGGGGGAAATGCTAAGTCACCCACGCATGAGCCATGTGACCTTGGGCAAGTCATCTCACTCTTTAAACTCAGAACCCACTGGTAGAATGAAAGTAATCACACCTGATGTCAAGGACCTTCAGGATTAAACAAGATGATGGATGTGATGGGCACAGCATAGCTCCAGCCCACAGGAAAGTTCCATGAAAGGCACTAGCTCTTTTGATTAGCATCCTGGTTGGTGAGAAGGCCTCCTGCGGACCCAAGGCTGGAGCCGGGCTTTTAAATGGAGAGCAGGTGTTTCCCTGGCCGAGACGAGCTGGGCGGACAGCCCAGGGTGGGGGAATGTCCTGGTAGAGGGTCAGACTGGGAGGGTGTGAGTCACGGGCAGGGGCTGAAGCCAGGGCTTCTCTCCCACAGGTGCCAGGGAGAGTCCGAGGAATGGGTGCCATGCCACCAGGCTCCCGGTGGGACCTGTCGGTGCCCAATCCAAGGCCTCATCGAAGGCCAGAGCTACCGGTTCCGGGTGAGAGCCCTCAACAGAGCAGGCAGCAGCGTCCCCTCCAAGGCTTCTGAGCCGGTTGTCATGGGCGACCGCGACGAAGCTCAGAGGAAGACAGGTGGGCACAGAGGCCCTGAGGGACATGCTAGAACGTCTGTCAGGGCACACCAGGAGACAGGAGCACGGGCCCCATTCCCAGCCCTGGTCCAGGAGACGAGACGCAGCCCAGCCCTCAGGAGCCCCTGGTCTCATGGAGGAGACACAGCCTCAGTGCAGTCGCTCAGTCATGCCCGACTCTTTGTGACCCCATGGACTGCAGCACGCCAGGCCTCCCTGTCCATCACCAACTCCCGGAGTTTACCCAAACTCATGTCCATTGAATCGGTGATACCATCCAGCCATCTCATCCTCTGTCGTCCCCTTCTCCTGCCTTCAATCTTTCCCAGCATCAGGGTCTTTTCTAGTGAGTCAGCTCTTCATAACAGGTGGCCAAAGTATTGGCATTTCAGCTTCAGCATCAGTCCTTCCAATGAACACTCAGGACTGATTTCCTTTAGGATGGACTGGCTGGATACCCTTGCAGTCCAAGGGACTCCCAAGAGTCTTCTCCAACACGACAGTCCAAAAGCATCGATTCTTCAGCGCTCAGCTTTCTTTATAGTCCAACTCTCACATCCAAATATGACTACTGGAAAAACCATAGCTTTGACACAGTCTCTGGAACCCCTAGTCTGACGGAGGAGACACGGTGCTGTCCTTAGCAGCCTCTCGCCTGAGGGGGAGGTAGAGCTTGTCTGCTGAAAGAAACACAAATCTTAGCACCAGACGCTAATCTGGGGTGAAACCACAGCACCTTCTTCAGATGCCCTTAACCTGCAGTAGGAAAACTGCCCTGACTTAGAAGCTCCCAGCCTGGAGGGTGGAGGCGGGTAGGCAGCGAGTGGGGGACGCAGCCCTGTCAGCCCCGAGGAGTCACCCCGATGTGGGTGTGCTGTGCCCTCGGAATCCGACCCCATCGCTCTTCCTTTCTGTGCCCCTTTGCCCCCAGCGGGCAGAGCACCTCTGGGGTCTGCGAATGCCACCTGCCCGAGGACACAGAGAGGGGCCGAGAGGTCAGGACCAGGAGCGGGGAAGGAATTAGCCCCCAGAGCAGGGCTGACCCAGCCACACACCCTGCAGCCCTTAGTTCTCCACTAACGGGTTCCATTCTCCACCCTAGAGATCCCCTTTGATATGGGAAAAACCATCACGGTCAGCACAGATGACTTTGACGGTATGTGTGAACCCCCTGACACTTGGCCTCAAGACTCCAGCACCACCCCCCTTGTGATCTGGAAGCTGGGACACAAACTGGCCCGAGGCAGAAGCTGTCTGTGGGCATGGGTCGGGTGGTGAGCGTGGGCGGGGATCCAGCTTGGGGGCCAGGCTCTCGGGTGGGTGACTGCGCCCCTCCTGGGGGATGCAGACATTGGGGAAAGTCTCCAGCAGGACATGGGGAGACCCGGGCTCTGGTTCCGGCCCTGCCCTGCGCAGCCTTTCTGGGTGACTGAAGCAAGTTCCTGCCCCTCTTCTGGGCCTTTATGAAGTGGGGGGCTGAGATGTGGGGTCTCTGAGGGCCCACACATCTCAGCCCCTGGGCAACTCTGATTCCAGACTTTGTGACCATCCCCTCACCCCCGACTAATGTCCATGCCAGCGAGATCCGTGAGGCCTACGTGGTTCTGGGCTGGGAGGAGCCAAGACCCCGAGGCAAAGCCCCGCTGACGTACTTCCTGGAGAAGGTATGGAGACCCCTAGGGCCCCAGCTCCAGGCCAGCCGGAGAAATAGAAACACTGTGGGACCAGGATGTGAGGAGGAGTGGAGGTCCAGGGAGCTGCTGAGAGACCCCAGCAGCATCCCCTGGGGAACCCTAATGAGAAGAGAATTTCCTGTCTGGAAGTCCTGAACATAGCCCTACACTGAGGCAGGGGTTGGATTAAATGACCTTTTCAGATTATCTACAGCTCTGGATGGGATTCGAAGTGTTGAGGGGAAGGGGCTACTGATATTTAGATGGAGGAACTGGAGAGGTCTCCCCGAGAAGGTGAGTTTTGAGTAAAAGCCCAAAGGAAATGGGGCTTCCCTCAAAGCTCAGTCGGTAACGAGTCTGCCTGCAATGCAGGAGACCCGGGTTTGATGCCTGAGTCAGGAAGATCCCCTGGAGAAGGAAATTGCAATCCACTCCAGTATTGTTGCCTGGAAAATCCCATGGACAGAGGAGCCTGGCAGGCTACAGTCTATGGGATCGCAAGAGTCGGACACAACTGAGCCAGCCAGAGATTTTGGGGAGAAGAACATTCCAGAGAAAAAGACCAGCAAGTGCAAAGACCCAGAGGCAGGAGTGGAGCCTGGCACCATCGGGGAGCAGCTGGGGGCCATGGAGCCTGGTGGGCGGACAAAGTGGGACGTGGAAACTGACCAGACAGATGGCAGGAGTCAGACCACAAAGCAGCTTTTACTCCGGGGCTTGGGAGGGTTCTGAGCAGACACTGACGGGATCTGACTTGTGCTGTAAAAGGATTCCTCTGTCTGTCATTTGGAGAAAAGACTGAAGGGAGTTAAAGGTAGAAGAAACAGGCAGACCGGATCAGAGGCTATTGAGATAACTCAGATGGTGAGAGACAATGGTGGCTTTGGATCAAGGTTCTGGAAGGGAGCCTGAGAGAGGTATACCATGGTTGGATTCTGGGTAAATTTTCAAGGTAGAGCCAGCTGGATTTGGGATTTGGGGGTACTTTTGGTTGGTTGTTTTGTTTTGTTTTTTGGCTTCACTGTGCAGCATGTAGGAGCTTAGTCCCCCAATCAGGGATCGAACCTGGGTCCTGGCAGTGAAAGCCCCAAGCCTAACCACTGGACCGCCAGGGAATTCCCCCAACTGAATTCACTGATGGAGTATATTTGAGGGTGAGAAATGAGAGACAGAATCCAGGAAGGCTTCCTGGACTCTGACCTGAGCAGCTGGAAGGATGGGTGCCTTTGACTAGATGTGGGCAGCACTGGGGTGGAGGCAAGTTCAGGGTCAGTTCCACTGAATGTGAGATGCTCGACAGGCATCCAGGTAGAGACATCACGGAGGCAGGTGAATCCAAAGCTCAGATATTGAGGGGCATCCTGGGGTGGGGAGAGAGGTTAATGAGAGCACGTGTGGGAAGTGCTCTCCCACTTAACCAACGCCAAGTTTCTCTCCTTTGTCACAGTCGGTCATAGGTAGTGGCACCTGGGAGGCCATCAACTCAGAAACTCCTGTGAAATCCCCAAGATTCGCCCTTTTGGATCTGGAGAAAGGGAAGTCGTACGTCTTCAGAGTGCGAGCGATAAACCAGTACGGCATGAGCGACCCCTCGGAGCCCAGCGAGCCCATCGCGTTGAGGGGGAAGCCAGGTACCTGGGATGCAGGAGAGGGGCGCAGGCCAGGCCAGGCTGTGAGCACCCAAGCCCCTGGCCCCCGGTGGCTGCAGGGACAGAGCCACGCACATTTCTCTGCTCCTGACCACTCTACCTATCACACAGCTGAGAAGCAACGTGATCACAGGCCTGCAAAGTTTCAGAACATCAAGAATTACAATTCTCTGGGCAAGAGGCTCTTGGAAGTACAGGCATTTTTTTTTCAGATCAACAATTCGTGAGTTGCAGAATCCAGCTGGGTCCAGACAGGAGCTGTCTGTGACCAATGGCCCCTCAGGGCTAAAGGTCTCCAACCAGAGCCTGATCCCCCTCGTGCAGCCAGGATTGGGCCCCCTAGGCAGGCCTCCCGCCCTCTCCTTAGTCCCACCCCCCAGCTCTGCCTCATCAAGTGGGACCCCTCTCAATAGCAGCACTGCATGGACCTGAGCAGGTCATTTCTGAGCTGCACACCTTGATGTCCTCCCCTCCCAAACCTACTGTTCTGAAGGTCTGGTTACCGCCCCTGCCTCTGGCTCTTTCCTGAGCCTCCCAGCGGCAGCTCCACGCTAGTCCTGACTTGCCAGGGTGCCCTCTCTCCTCTGAGGCCTCTGGATTGTGGGGTCTTTCTCTCTTTGATAAGACCAGACAGGTCCCTGGAGCAGCCATCACCAACGAGTCTTTTAAGGAACCAACTGCAGCATTGCCCATCTGAGAAGAGCCTGGTGTGCTGCAAGGCCTGTGTGGGGAAGATTGCCAAGTCCTAGATTTATAGTGCTCAATAATGTAGAAAAAAGATATATATATATAAATGCATATATTCAGGCTTCCCAGGTGGTGCTAATGGTAAAGAACCTGCCTGCCAATGCAAGAGATGTAACAGACGCAGGTTCTATCCCTGGGTTGGGAAGATCCCCTGGAGGAGGTGCATGGCAACCCACTCCAGTATTCTTGCCCAGAGAATCCCCATGGACAGAGGAGCCTTAGCCCACGTGAATGCATGTACATATTCATCATAAGTATAAGTAGGTTGGTGGGCAGATGGAGTTTTTTCTTTCATTCTAATCTGGTTAACAATTAAGCTTGATTCAGGGTCTCAGCCAGTGAGTGGTTTGTGATTGGATGTGGGCAGTCTCTGGACCACAAGGTAGCCTTAGGGCAAGGTTCTGGTACACTTCAGAGAAGGAGAGGAGAGGAAAAGAAGAGAGAGGAGGGGAGGAGAGGAAAAAAAGACAAGGAATTGACTTGTGTTATGAAAGCGAAAGTATTGCCCAAAGTAGGAAAATACAAAAGAAGCAAGAGAGAAAGAGAGAAAGGAAGTGAGGGAGGGAAGGAAGGAGGGAGGGGCAAGAATGCCCCACCCCACAAAATCCCACTGACAGGGTAACCGCTGCGAGCATCCAGGTACCTGGGCTTCTGGTCTTTTGACCACGTGCCTACCAGTGCTTCTTCTTGAAAGTCCGATCAAGCCGTATGTAGAGCTTTGCATTCTACTTTTTAAAATTAACGTTGTATCACAAACACATCCTCAGGTCTTGAAATCCTCCTTGAAATCAAGATTCTAGTGTGTGAGGACGACTCCATACATGGATGCCCTCAGCTCCAGCTCTTGCCCGCTGGTAGAATCAGGTCTCTTGGATGGTCCCTGCGTGACCTCCTTCAAGCCTCTCCCCACCACCCAGCCTCCATCTACTGCCACACTGCCTTCAACCTGAGAGGTTGAAGTTTCTGATGGGACCTCCTGAGCCCAAGTCTACACCTCAGTACCTCCCCTGGGCCAAGTACAGAGCCTGGCTCAGAGTAGGCACTCAGTAGATACTGGGTTTGTGTTGGATGGATGCTGAGTTCAACCTTTGCCTGTTGACTTTGAATGACCACTAAAACACAAGGAGAATGTCCAGGGGAAATGGAAGACGAGGCTCTAGAATTCAAGAGAGAAAACAGGGCTGGTGGTAAAGCCTGGGGACTCACCTGCAGAGAGGTGAGGGTTGAAGCCATGAGCATAGGTGGACCCTCCATGCCTTTCTTGAAAAGAGTTCAAGAGAAACGGAGCAAGTCAAGGAACCGAAGCTTGGAGGAGTCTCAGATTTAGGGACAAAGGGAAGAGGGGAAAACATAAACAGGTGTGTAAGGAGTTTGAGAAATACAAAGAGTACTAGGAAGGTCCTGATCTGACATCTATCCATTTATCCATCCATCCCTCTGTCCATCCATCCATTCCTCTGTCCATCCATCCATTCATCCATCCATCCATCCGTCCATCTTTCCATCCATTCATCCATTTATCCCTCCATCCATTCTCCCATCCATCCATCCAGATCTCATTTAACAAATCATGGCAGACCCACCTCAAGGAACATTGTCTGAGAAAGCCATGAAAAATAACATTTCAAGGGGAAACAAACCATGTTTCCTAGAGACTGGAGATAAGGGCTGAGGAAAATTGTCAGATCTGGTAACTTCTAAGAGAGAAAGTGACAGTAAGGATTGATAAAAGAATCTTAATGAGGAAGTGGAAATGTTTGGAGGCGAGAGAGGACTTTCAGAATACAAGAGCCTGGACCACACCTCTGGGACTAGGAAAGAGCTGCCCAAAGCCCCAGGGCATGTCTGAAGGGCTTGTGGCTACCCCCAGCCACCCCCACCCCCCATGCCTCTCTGCCTCTCCCACACCTCTCCCCCTTCCCAGCCATGTGACAGCATCTTCACTCGGCCCATATTTCTGTGTCTTAGCCACTCTCCCACCTCCAACGCAAGTTCAAGCTTTCCGAGACACACAGACCTCTGTCTCACTGACCTGGGATCCAGTGAAAGACAGCCCAGAGCTCCTGGGTTATTACATCTACTCCCGGGAGGCAGGATCATCTGAGTGGCGAACAGTTAACAATAAACCCATCCAGGACAGCAGGTGAGTTTGCGCCCACCCTTCCTGCCTCAGAAATAATAGTAACGGTAATAATGATGAAGCCTGCCTCTCAAGACACAGTTGGGCACAGGGCACTGTCCTAAGCTCTGTCCATATGTTAGATCAATTAGTTCTACCTGGAATCCTATGAACTTAGGGCTACCTTTTTGCTTGTTTGTTTGGCTGTTCTGGGTCTTCATTGTGGTACACAGGCTTTTCTAGTTGTGGTTCACAGGCTTAGCTGCCTCATAGCACATGGGATCTTGGTTCCCCCACCAAGGATCAAACCCGAGTCCACTGCAGTGCTAGGCAGATTCTTTACCGCTGGACTACCAGGGAAGTCCCAGGACTGTTATTTTTATCGTCATCGCACAGAAGAAACTGAGACACAGCACAGATAAGTAGCTTGCCAAAACTTCCTTAGCTAGTGAGTGGAGGAACCAGGACCTGCCCCAGACGGCCTCTTTTCTGGCAAACCCTCTCTAAGGGCACGCTATTTGGAGATAGCAGGGACTGGCTAGGTCTTGTCCTTCCAGAAGCTTAGAGACAGAGAGGCAGAGCGTACAGGCCGGGAGGCCAGGGTCTAGGCTCCTCACCCACCCTCGCTCCCCAGGAACCTTTACGCAGAGACTCGCCCTCTCTGACCCTCAACTCAGCCTGCCTGTGCACGCCTGCCCCGCCCCCCCACTCCCCTCTGAGCCTCCCTCCTCACTCGGTGGCCTCATCCTTGCAGGTAGGAGCCTCAGGCTTCTGGACTCATGACTTTTCTCCATTTTGAGGCCCTGTGGGATCAGGGACTCAGTTAATGACACATACCCCCCATTCCATCCGACGACTGACCAGGCCCTGAGCGCACCCGCGGGCTCCCCTCACCCTGGGCTGCAAGATCATTTCACCCAAAGAAAGAGACAGGACCTGGTGCCCCACTGGCTCACGGTGCCTCGCAGTCACTCACACTTTGTCACCACTAAAGTTTAGGTTTGGGACAAATGAGAGTCCAAGTTATCCCTGGAATGACGTCTCCCCAAGGACTTGCATCCAGGTGGGCATCCCTGGTGGTGGGGGCTGAGCGAGAGTCACGTGACAGGAGTGGCGTGTCAGAAGAACGTGTCACATGTGGGAGTGGCATGCCCCTCTGGTACATCCAGAGAGCTCATCACATATGTGTATCTCATCGGTTATGCATGTCAGGGCCGGAAAGAGGGTAAACACAGCTGCCCAGGAGTGTTGCCTGAGGTGATGGCCTAAAGCGAGCTCAGCTGGAAGGCAGGTCCTGGTTCACCACTGTGCCACAAGCTCCTCAGAAGCTGGCTCACAGGAGATGCTCAAAAAAGACTTGAATGAACGAAGAATGAACGGGCAGGCACTGCACTGGGATTCAGGAGGCCTGGGCTGCAGCCCATTCCTGATGGGCTGGGTGCTCTTGGCTCACCTCATTCCTCCTGCAGAAGACCTTCCCTACCTGTAAAATGAAGAAACTTGTTTGATCCATAAGGGCCTCTCCAGCCTTCCAACATTCAACCCCTTGAGGTCAACTGACCGAGAGAAGCTCCCTATAGAACGAGATTTGCTCCAGGAAGATGTTGATAAGTGGAGAAGGGTTCACAGTCTGAGTCTTACTGAGAAAGGACAGGATGGGAGGACATTTTTCTCTAAGCCAGAGTATCCTTGTATGCCTCTGGCTGATGATTCTCTTTGGGGGTCTTTAAAGGGACTCTGTTTTAGAGTCACAGCATTTGTACAGATAAAAAGACCACTCATGTTCCCAGGATGAGGCCCAAAGTCCTGGAGGTCTACTAGACTGCTCAGTTCAGGGGTTGGCTACCTGGGCCTTCAAACGGTACCTTTCCCAAGGTATTTGCTTTTTTTTTTTTTTTAATTTTACTGCGATGGTGCACAGGCTTCTCTGTAATTGTGGCAGTGAGGCTTAGTTGCCCTGTAGTATGTGGGATCTTAGTTCCCCAGCCAGGGATTGAACCCCTGTCCCCTGCATTGCAAGGCAGATTCTTAACCACTGGACCACCAGGGAAGTCCCCAGGGTGTTTGCACTTTAATGACAGGCTCTAGAAGTCACAGCCTTTAAAATCTTAAGGACCTCACCCTCTAGGATGCAGGCATCACTTTGGGGGCAGGGGCAAGGTCTTCAGGTGAGAACTGAGGCCCTCCAATCCTCCCACGCTGGGGGCCACTTATCCCACACAGGGTTGTTCTAGAAACTTCAGGGATGTCTCCAAATTGTTTGGCCGTCCCTGAAGGCAGCACATTTCTCTCCCAGGTTTACAATTCCCGGGCTAAGGACAGGGAAGGAGTATGAGTTTTGTATCAGGTCCGTCAGCGAGGCCGGAGTCGGGGAGAGCTCAGCCATCACTGAACCCATCAGGGTCAAGCAGGCTCTGGGTGAGTCCACAGGGCAGGTGCAGCCTGCAAGCCTGGAGGGTGGGCAGCCGTGGCCTGGGCACAGAGCTGGGGGCTTATTGACCATCTCTTGGAGGGTCCAATCCAGAGACCACGGGGCAGAAGCCTTCCCGGGGGATCAGATGCTGCCCCTGACCACCCAATCCTTTGAGGAGAGAGTAACAGTGGCCTGAGACCAGCATGGAGGTCCAGATGTCCTCCATGTAGCAGAGTCAGAGTTATCAAGGGACACCGCCGGCTAAGTCAGCACCCTCAGAGAGGGTGGGCACCCACCAGGGGAGGCTCACCACCTCCCTCGGGCCCCACTGCCCAGTCTGGCCACACGCTGGGAGCAGTGACCCTCACCCCCTTGCCTCCCTGTAGCTACACCGTCTGCGCCATATGACTTCGCCCTCCTGAACTGCGGGAAAAATGAAATGGTCATTGGATGGAAGCCCCCGAAGCGGCGTGGAGGGGGCAAGATCCTGGGTTACTTCCTGGACCAGCACGACTCCGAGGAGCTGGACTGGCACGCGGTCAACCAGCAGCCTGTCCCCACCCAGGTTTGCAAGGTGAGGCTGGAAGGCAGCCACCGGCCTGAGGTCCTGACTTACTCAGGCAGAGACCAGAGGTCGGGGCTGGAGGTTCTGAGGCTCAGAGACCTCAGGCTCCTCGCCGTGCACGATCCAGCTGATTGTCAAGGGCAGACCAATCTCACCAAAAGTCCCCACAGACCTCCTGCTGTGAGCTCGATCCTCTGTCTCCCCAGCCTCAGCCTTCACAGTCTGTCTTTCTGCTCTTCAAGGTCAGCAACCTCCATGAAGGTCACTTCTATGAGTTCCGTGCCCGGGCCGTAAACTGGGCAGGTGTGGGCGAGCTGTCGGCACCCAGCAAGCTGTTTGAGTGTAAAGAGTGGACGATGCCCCAACCAGGTGAGTGGCCAGGAGGAGCCAAAGGCCAGTACCAGTCCTTGCCTCCCTCCCCAAAGCTAACCAGTGAAGATGAACATCACCGCCCTGCTCTCTTTCCCCATCCCCTTCCACCAATGGGCCCATAATCTTATCCACAGATGGTCGTAACCCAGTTAGGTCAAGAGCTCTGACCTTGGTTGGCCATTGACTGACCCTGCACCCCCGTCCAAATTAACTCTCTAGCTCAGCACTCCATCGGAGCTCTGATTCACGCCACAGGCCAATCTCAAACCCCAAAGGCACATGGCTAGGTGACCAGCTCATTCCAGTTTGCCCAGCACTTTCCCCTTATTATCATCAAAAGTCCCGTGTGCCAGTCCTGGACAAAGAGCCACATTAGTGTTCTCACAAGGTAGCCCTTCACCTCCCACTTAGGAAGGGAGGATGCCAACTTTCCACCTTTCCATTCAGCTCAGTTCTGTTTCTGCACAAACCTTTTACCTGAATGGCAGATAGTCACTCTGTGTGAGGCCTGAGACAACACTGTAAACACCTGATACTTACTGGATACTAACAGGTGTATTCTGTCATTAATGCTCACACCAGCACTCTTCTATAAGAACTATTATTATCCCCATTTTACAGATGAGGAGACAAGAGCATAGAGGTGAAGTAACTTGCCCAGAGTCTGCATGGCCTGAAAGGGTGGAACTGGGACCTGAACCCCACACCCTGAGCTTCTACATTAAACACTGAAATGGCAAAGAGATCAAACGGATGAATGCGGTGTGGGGGCTGGGAATGAGGAGGATCAGGGATATTTCCCAGAGGAAGTGCTACTGGGCACACTCTGAAGAGTTAACTCTGTTTCCGAGGCAGACCAAGCTTTGCCATGAAGCCAAGGCGGGCCAGGTCTCCACCCGGCCCTGAGCAGGCACTTCCAGGCCTGGGAGGGACCGGAAGAGGGACAAGCTTGCTGACTTACCACCCGCTTGCCTCCTGACTGTGTGGCTGGCATTTGGGTGCCTGGCTGCCCATCTCCTTCTATCGCCCATCTTCCCACAGGGCCCCCGTATGACCTGCGGGTGTTTGAGGTGCGGGCCACCTCCCTGATGCTGACGTGGGAGCCCCCTCTCTACCAAGGGGCTGGACCTGTCACAGGCTACCGCATCAGTTTCCAGGAGGAAGGCTCTGAGGAGTGGAAGCCAGTCACTCCAGACCTCATCTCTGGCACCCACCTGAGGGTGAGTCCCCGCCCTGCCACAGGATACAGCGACTCCAGAACATCAAAGCTGGACCGGCCCTCAGAGGTCACTGCCCTCGCTTACTGGCAGCAGAGGATCAGAAAGGGGGTGTGGCTTAGCCAGGGTCACACAGCGAGTTCGCAGTAGGTCTGGCTGGCAGGTTGGCCTTAACTTGCTCTGTGCTGAGTAGTTCAGTTCAGTCACTCAGTCGTGTCCGACTCTTTGCAACCCCATGAATCACAGCACACCAGGCCTCCCTGTCCATCACCAACTCCTGGAGTTCACTCAGACTCACTTCCATCGAGTCCGTGATGCCATCCAGCCATCTCATCCTCTGCCGTCCCCTTCTCCTCCTGCCCCCAATCCCTCCCAGCATCAGGGTCTTTTTCAATGAGTCAACTCTTCGCATGAGGTGGCCAGAGTACTGGAGTTTCAGCTTTAGCATCATTCCTTCCAAAGAAATCCCAGGGCTGATCTCCTTCAGAATGGACTGGTTGGATCTCCTTGCAGTCCAAGGGACTCTCAAGAGTCTTCTCCAACACCACAGTTCAAAAGCATCAATTCTTCGGCACTCAGCCTTCTTCACAGGCCAACTCTCACATCCATACATGACCACTGGAAAAACCATAGCCTTGACTAGACGGACCTTAGTCGGCAAAGTAATGTCTCTGCTTTTCAATATGCTATCTAGGTTGGTCATAACTTTTCTTCCAAGGAGTAGGTGTCTTTTAATTTCATGGCTGCAGTCACCATCTGCAGTGATTTTGGAGCCCAAAAAAATAAAGTCTGACACTGTTTCCACTGTTTCCCCATCTATTTCCCATGAAGTGATGGGACCGGATGCCATGATCTTCGTTTTCTGAATGTTGAGCTTTAAGCCAACTTTTTCACTCTCCTCTTTCACTTTCATCAAGAGGCTGAGTAGACTCCTCCCTAAAAATTCACTTGTAATCAGCAACGTATAGCAGCCTTTGGGTGTGCATATCCCGCTTTAAAACACTTATTTATTATTTACTTTTGGCTGTGCTGGCTCTCTGCTGCTGAGAGGGGATTTTCTCCTGTTGCAGGGAGCAGGAGCTGATCTCTAGTCGTGGTGCACTGGGTTCTGATTGCAGTGGTTTTTCTTCTTGCAAAGCATGGGCTCTAGGGCATGCGGGCCTCAGTAGTTGTGGCACACGGAGCTTAGTGGCTCTCTGGCATGTGGCATCTCCCCGGACCAGGGATTGAACCCATGTCTCCTCCATTGCTGGGTGCATTCCTATCCACTGTACCGCCAGGGACGTCCTTGATAGGCACATCCCTTAAGCTAGGAATTCTGCTTCTAGGACTGAACTGTAGAGGAGCAGTTAGTCAAATGCACAAAGACCTCAGGACAGTGATGCTCACTGTAGTGTTGTTTATGAAGGCAAAAGTTGGAAACAGCTTAAACGTCCATCAGCAGTGGGTTTGTTTAAATAGATCACAGGGTATCCTTGATGCGAACTCCGTGCCAGGGAGTAAAGACTGTGGGAGTTTAAGGAGTAGCAATAGTATATACAACAAGGTAGAGCTACTTGTAAGTTTTGACACAAAAATATAGCCGTCATATGTGGCTAAAACAATGCACAATACAGAGCAGGATATTTAAATGTTCAGTTCAGTCGCTCAGTCGTGTCCGACTCTTTGCGACCCCATGAATTGCAGCACACCAGGCCTCCCTGTCTATCACCATCTCCCGGAGTTCACCCAAACTCATGTGTATCGAGTCGGTGATGCCATCCAGCCATCTCATCCTCTGTCGTCCCCTTCTCCTCCTGCCACCAATCCCTCCCAGCATCAGGGTCTTTTCCAATGAGTCAACTCTTCGCATGAGGTGGCCAAAGTATTGGAGTTTCAGCTTCAGCATCAGTCCTTGCAATGAACACTGAGGGTTGGTCTCCTTTAGGATAAGCTGGCTGGATCTCCTTGCAGTCTAAGGGACTCACAAGAGTCTTCTCCAACACCACAGTTCAAAAGCATCAATTCTTCAGTGCTCAGCCTTCTTCACAGTCCAACTCCCATATCCATACCTGACCACTGGAAAAACCATAGCCTTGACTAGACGGACCTTAGTCGGCAAAGTAATGTCTCTGCTTTTCAAGATGCTATCTAGGTTTGTCATAACTTTCCTTCCAAGAAGTAAGCATCTTTTAATTTCATGGCTGCAATCACCATCTGCAGTGATTTTGGAGCCCCAAAAAATAAAGTCTGACACTGTTTCCACAGTTTCCCCATCTTTTTCCCATGAAGTGATGGGACCAGATACCATGATCTTCGTTTTCTGAATGTTGAGCTTTAAGCCAACTTTTTCACTCTCCTCTTTCACTTTCATCAAGAGACTTCTTAGTTCCTCTTCACTTTCTGCCATAAGGGTGGTGTCATCTGCATATCTGAGGTTATTGACATTCCTCCCGGCAATCTTGATTCCAGCTTGTGCTTCTTCCAGCCCAGCATTTCTCATGATGTACTCTGCGTTTAAGTTAAATAAGCAGGGCGACAGTATACAGCCTTAATGTACTCCTTTCCCGATTTGGAACCAGTCTGTTGTTCCATGTCCAGTTGCTTCCTTATGTTAGATAACATTTAATAGGGGTTTCCCTAGTGGCTCATGGGTAAAGAACCCAGCTGCGATGCAGGGACGCAGGTTTGATCCCTGGGTTGGGGAGATCCCCTGGAGGAGGAAATAGCAACCCACTCCAGCATATTTGCCTGGAAAAATCCCATGGACAGAGGAGCCTGGTGGGCTACAGACCATGGGTTCACAAAAGAGGCTGACACAACTGAGCAACTGAGCACGCAACACGTAATAAATGTATATCACATTGTATATTAATGACCACATATGCATATACATGTTTCTTAATTTCAGTGAGAAGCAAACTCTGAACTCTTTGGATAACTGATAAATGTGGCAGAATCCCTGGTTTTATGCACCTGTGGCAGTTGTTTTCACTTCCACATATGTAGAAGGCGAAACACAAACAACGCTCTTCTGGCATAACAAAGACGACTCCCGCATATTAGTCTTGTCAGAAAACAAGGGTGTCCGCTGAAGCATTCTTGGTGGTGATTTAGTCACTAAGTCGTGTCCAACTCCTGGGACCCCATGGAATGTAGCCCGCCAGGCTCCTCTGTCCATTGGATTCTCTAGACAAGAATACTGGAGTGGGTTGCCTTGCCCTTCTCCAGGGGATCTTCCCAACCTAGGGATCGAACCCAGGTCTCCAGCATTGTAGGCAGATTCTTTAACAACTGAGCTACGATGGAAGCCCATAGCATTCTTAACAGACACAAATTACTAACAGACAATCCATTGGATCACAGACTTCCAGGCCGTAGTATCTGTCTCTGAAGACAACATGTCTCACAGGCCTCCTTGGTTTAAGGAAAGTTCCATGAGATGTATTCAATTTTATCTTCTGCAGTGCTAAGGAGAGAGGGAATATTTTCTCCCAGCAGGCAGGAGGGCGTGTGGGTTTCAGCCCCACAGGTGAACACTCTGTTAGCACCAAGAGGAAAGAAAAGCACGCTCGAGAGGCCTGAAATGATGTGGAAAGAAGATACTAGCAAGCAGACTACGGTGCGCGTCACATCTCAACATGGTCTGAGTGCTAAGTCGCTTCAGTCATGTCCGGATCTTTAGGACCCCATGGACTGTAGCCCATCAGGCTCCTCTGTCCATGGGATTTCCCAGGCAAGAATACTGGAGTGGGTTGCCATGCCCTCCTCCAGGGGATCTTCCCAACCCAGGGATCGAACCTGCATCTGTCTCCTACCACAAGAGGGTTCTTTACCACTAGAGCCACCAGGGAAGCCCTCAACATGGTTTACATGCATTTAATACAAGCACTAACGGATTTTTACAATATTGGCAACTTTGGTCATCTCTAGGAGTGGAAATACCAGGGGAGCCTTCACTTTATATTCTTTTCTATTGCTTTGATATTTTCCCCAACAAGCATGCATTTCTTTCATAGTCAGAAAAAAATTAAAATAGTTCATTTTGAAACAATAATATTAAGTCTTAACTGAATCACAGAGAAATGAGAGCCCATGGGATGCTGTGAGATTCTGCAGCTGCTGCCCCCATGGGAGCCGGCTCCCTGCGGTAGAGTCAGCCAGTGCTGGACAGCTGACCCTCGAGAGCCACAGGAGATGGCTGGTCCCTCTGCCCTCCAGGGTCAGGGAGCTTCAGTGACTTGGTGCCATTTCTGCATGTGGATGATTGGCCGGCATTCACTCAACACTTCTGGACACCTCCTTAGTGCCAGACCAGGAACTAGATCCTGGATGTAAAAAGCTCAAGGCTCAAGTCACAGGCCTTGGGGGACAGGCAATTACAATACTGTGTGCCACACAATCAAGATAGGTTCAAGGGATTCTGGGCACTCCAAGGAGGAAGGTTAAGAGACCCTTCCTGGACTCGTCCCATCTGCCACACTGAGTGGCTGAGGATGAGTTGGAGTTGCTAGACCAAGAGGAGGGAAGGGCATTCCAGACACAGGGCTCTGCGAGGGCAAAGGCAGGGAGGCATGAAGCAACGTGATGCCTGGGGGACCCTGAGGAGCCAGGGAGTGAAGGGGGCACAGAGCGGAGGAAGAAGACGGAGGCTGAAGATGGTTGGGTGAGGAAGACTTCGGTACGAAGCCACAAAATCTGAAGTTCACCCTGCAGCCACTGAAAGAATTAAGTGCAATCAGACTGGCATCTTGGAAAGATTGGTAGAGGGAAACATAGACCAGGAAGGTGGGTCTAGGGGCAGAGGTGCCATTTAGGAAACTTGCACTAACCCTGGTGAGAAGAAATAACACTTTAATCAAGGCATGGCTGGGACACAGAGAGGTCACATTCAGGAAACGTTAGAGGGATTTCCCTGGTGGTACAGTGGATGAGAATCCACCTGCCAATGCAGGGGACACAGGTTTGACCCCTGGTCCAGAAAGATTCCGCATTCCACGGAGCAACCAAGCCCATGTACCGCAGCTACTGAGTCTGCACGGCCCAGAGCCTGTGCTCTGCAACAAGAGAGCCCACCGCAGTGAGAAGCCTGTGCACTGCACCTAGAGCGCAGGCCCTGCTCGCTGCCACTGGTGAAAGCCCACGTGCAGTAACAAAGCCCCACGTGCAGTAACAAAGCCTCACGTGCAGTAACAAAGCCCCAGCGCGTCCAAAAAGCAATCAATAAATTTTTTAAAAAAAAGAAAGAAAGAAATGTTAGGGAAATAAAATGGGAACTTTGGTGATGAGAGGTGTAGGGCTCAAGAAAAAGATGTCAGAGATGATCCCCAAGCTTCTTTCCGGGGTGACGGATGGAGGAGAGGCGGGGGGCCCAGGAGGAGAAAGAGTTTTCTTGTGAGGAAGCTGATGGTAAGCTAAGCTCCAAGCAGATGGAGTTCCGGGCCTCACAGGCATGGGAGGTGATCTCAGTGGAGATCCCTGTCTGAAGCTGGAGCTCAAGAAAGGAACAAGCCCCTAGCCTGTCCCCTCCCCCGGTAGCCTGGCACCCCCGGGGGTGGATGGTGATCAATCAATCCCCTGCAGCCCGTGGCCAGAGCCTCTGCCCTCCTCAGGGCTCACTCTTACCCTCTCCTCTCCTCCAGATTTCCAATTTGCAGCCGGGGAAGACCTACATGTTCCAAGTACAGGCTGTGAACTCAGCGGGCCCAGGGCAGCCATCCATGCCCACCGACCCAGTACTCCTGGAAGACAAGCCAGGTAGGGGGAAGGCGAGGGAGGATCCGCAGCAGGAAGATGGACCGGCTGGGCCTCCCCTCCCCCCCACACCCCTTCCTGCCCATTTCTCTCCCAGCCCCCACTCTCGTTTATTTCTGTGGGATCCTGAGATGGATCCTGAAATCTGAACACATGGTCTTCTTCTACGAGATGGGTCCTCCATCCTTGATACGCCACGTTCCTAAACTCTTACAACTCTTAACATGGATATTTAAAATAATAACCAGCTGCATTTCAGATACACCATGTGACTTTGCCTGCCTTGCAGTCACAGGTCCCTCCTGGGTCCCCTCCTACCACACAGGCCAGACGCTGTGTCGGGTCCTTACACGGTCTGACCCTCCCAACAAGCCCTTGAGAGAGCTGTCCTTGTCCCCACTTTTTTTTTAATGTTTATTTATTTATTATTTTTGGCTGCACTGGGTCTTTGTTGCGGCTCGAGGGCTTTCTCTAGTTGAAGCGAGCAGGGACTACTCTCCAGCTGCTTAGCTGTGGCACATGGGCTTAGTTGCCTCACAGCGTGTGGGATCTCCCTGGACCAGGCAGGGAAGCAGATTCTTAACTCCT
The DNA here is from genome assembly GCF_001704415.2 of Capra hircus. Taxonomy (NCBI): domain Eukaryota; kingdom Metazoa; phylum Chordata; class Mammalia; order Artiodactyla; family Bovidae; genus Capra; species Capra hircus. The sequence goes on along the minus strand of NC_030809.1, from coordinate 7,109,799 downwards.
GGACCACCAGGGAAGCCCTCATTGCCCCCACTTAAGAACTGATTTTGTTGTAGCTCAGAGAAGTTAAATGACCAAGTCACACAGCTCGTGTATGCCGGACTTGCTCAGTTCTTCTCACTATGAACTGTGTTCTTTCCCCATTCTTTTAATTATTCATTCAGCAAGTATCTGATGACACCCACGCTGCACTGGGGACAAGGCAGTGATGAGACAGCAAGGTTCCCACTCTAGTGACAGAGGTGGGGACAGAGGACAGTAAACATGTAAATGCTGAAAAAGTCAGTGATAAGTGATAAGGAAATAAAACAGGGTGATAGGGTGGGGTAGGCATTACTTTAGCCAGAGTAGTCAAAAGGGCCTCTGGAGGTGACATTTGAGCTGAGAAAGAGCCTGATCATGCAACGCCTTGGAGGCCACAAGAGTCTAGAGTTTACTATTTTATTCGAGTGCAATGGGCAGCTGTTGGAGGCTTTAAGTGGGGAACAGGTCTTACCTGGTTTATTATTTCTAAATGTCTGGTACCCTCCATTGAATCCTGCCCTCAGATGCCCGGGAGATCGAGGTTGGTGTGGATGACGAGGGCTTTATCTACATGGCTTTTGAAGCCCCAGAGGCCCCCGACTCTGCCGAGTTTCAGTGGTCCAAGGACTACAAGGGCCCACCGGACCCAGAGAGGGTCAAGGTCAAGGAGGAGGCTAACAAGTAAGTGAGGGGAAGGGCACCACACCTAGGGCACAGGTCCCGGATGTTATCGGATGAATGGGTAAAAGCTCGCAGGTGAGACCACCTGGCAGGACCCCCAGTGATGAGCTTGAGGGGGCTGCGTGGTCTCCCATGAAGGATGCTGACTGCCACCTCCGGGAGAAGTGAGAGAGAGGGCAACAGATGGGCTGAAACGGTGATACTCATCTGGAGATCCTTTTTCTGCAAGAAATGTGCCTCTATGTGGCTGCTTCCAAGGAGACGCTCAGGATTTGGTTTCTAGCCTGGGTACCAGCAACTTGCTCTTGGAAGTTCTCTGGGCTCAGCTTCCTCATCAGTAAAAGAGGGTTTAGGATGTCAAGGGCCTCCAGGTCTTGCTCCTCCATCCATAGCAGCTCTGGCTTCAGCCCTGTTCAGCAGGAGACAAAGCTAATGACTTGAGCCCAAGGAGAGGCAGGCCTGGGGGATGTGGACAGTATGAAGACGGTTCCAGAGAGCCTGGCTAGCAAGAGCCATTGAGGGCGGCAGGCCAGACTGGCTCTGGGCAGGGGACCCCAGGAACGTGTAAGGAGGCAGACGCCCCTGCTTGGCCAGGGTCTGGGTCTTAACAGGGCTTCCAAGGTTGACCTACACTCCCCAGCTCCCAGGCTTCCAGGTCATGAGTCCCCTCTCAGAGCCTCTGCTCTGCTGTCTCTGCAGATCCAAGATCATCCTGAAAGATCCCGGCCTCGAGGATTTGGGCACCTACTCGGTGGTGGTCACAGATGCTGACGAAGACATCTCAGCAAGCCACACGCTGACGGAGGATGGTGAGGCCCCTCTCTGCCACCACCACCCCAGAGAGACAGGCCCAGAGTACCAAACACAAATACCCCAGGGGCCAGCAAGAAGCCATAAAAATGAGTAAAGCAGAGATTTCAAGAGAAGTAGGTCCTCTCCCACCCACTCAGTCAGCAGGTCCATGAATAATAAGTATCAGTTGAGCACCAACCGCACTGAATCACATCAGTGAACCCCACTGGCAAAAATCGCTGCCTGATGGAGCTCATACTATTCTCATCTCTCTCTTTCCTTTTTCTACTATTGATAAAAGCAAAGGTACCGGTGAATTATTTCACTCCCTTCCATAGCCTAAAAAAACAACAGTGTAAGTGGAATGATAAACTGCCAAAGGCAGTTAGTCTAAGGGGTGAGGATGGCCACAGGGAGCAGTAGGGGCCGTGGCCACCAGAGAGGGGAGGCTGGGCCTAAACTCATTGTCCAGGAGACTCACCCTCTGCTGTCTCCATAGCAACTGGGACAGCCATTGTTCTCCCTGCTGAACACACAAGGGGCCCTTTGATTTTGTTAAGACACAGTTGCCAGGCGGGTCCAGATTTCTATTCCAGTTCCACAATTTCCTGGCTGTTTGACCTTGGGCAAGTCATGATCCCTCTCTGGGCCTCAGTTTTCTCACCTGTAAAAGGGGGTGGTAATAACCCCTGATACCCCAAGTGAAACAATGTTGTTATGCAGATACACTTGCGTGGCTCCATGCAAGCTAAAGCCAACCACAAAAGCATAAAACCATCCATAAGAGCAGTGGGGTTCGTTTTTTCGTTTGGGATTGGATGCTTGCCATGTGTCCAGACTCATCATACTCTGGACTCTAAGCTTACAAGGGACAATGAGATATGGGCTCTGCCTCTGCCAGTTCATTCATGCAACACTCATTTACTGAGCACCTGCTGTGTGCCAGACACCCAGGTAGGTCCAGAGTTCAGCTTAGCAGGAGAGACAAACCTAACACAAGGAAGCAGTTAGCGGTGAGACAGCACTGTGCCGACCTGCCCCAGACACGTGTTGCCTGAAGTACTCATTGAAGGGGCCAGACCCTCAGATTCTAGGACAGCATGTCACAGTGGATTAACAAGGGGGCTCAGGAGGCAGACAGTAATGCTCACCCCCCACAGCATGGTGTGAGGATCACTGAGATCATGCAGAGATTGGCAGACAGTAGGTGCTCCTCTGGGGAAGTGGCACTTGATCAGGCCTTGAAGGACAAGAAGAATAAGCGATCTCGGGGGGCCTACAGCAGCCCCTGAAGGCCCCTCGGTGCCCCAGAGCCAAGGCTCGCAATAACCATCATCAACCTGTTTGGCAACCAAGTGACCCCAAGCTGAGTCTCTCAGGACTTTCACCCAGTGTGGATGCTAGAACAGTTCCCATGACCCCCACTAGCCCAGGGATCTCATTCTCTTTGGTTTCTTTCTTGCTCCTCCCTGTCCCAGAGCTGAACAAGCTGAAGAAGTTGAGCCATGAGATCAGAAACCCAGGTAAGCGATCCAAGCCTCCAGACTTGGGCAGTCATGCCAGGCCCACTGGGGTGTCCTGAGCAGAGCTGAGTCAGCCAAGAGCTAGACACTAGGCTGGTAGGGGGTAGGGGAGGATGGGGTCATCTTGGGGCTGGAGGGTCAGACACCCAGGAAGTCCTCAGTCCATAAAGGGAAAAGAGTGGCCAGCAGGGAGCATGTGGGGTGCAAGGGAGGGCAGAGTGAATGATTTCTTCTTCCTCTTGGATTGTGGATCATCTAAACCCCTGCTTTCCTCCACTGGCAAGGAGTAGCATTTGTAGTCCCTGTGGCAGGGGTCACAAACTTGGGTGTATACTGGAATCACCCCGGGAGCTTTTCAAAATCCAAATGCCCAGGCCATGCCCCAGATTAATCAGAATCTCTGGAACTGGAGCCAGATATTTTGAAAGTTTATGGAGGCAGTGTGGGATCCTGGATTGAATCCCATACCGGAAAAAAAAAAAATCATATTAGTAAATAGTGCCAAAACTTGAATATCTGTAGAATAGTATCAATATTAATTTCCTGGTTTAAAAAAATATACAGTGATTTGGGAAAGTTCAGGATACTGGAATTTTCTGTCTGTTTTTGCAACATTTTTCAAGTCAAATGATTTCTAAATGAAAAGAAATAAATGAAATTACATGTTTTTTAAAAGTCCTTACGTTTCTGGTGTCCAGCCAGGGTGAGAAGCACAGCCTCAAAGCCATAGGAGGAGGGTGAATTCCCTGAGATGAATTCAATCTAGGGTGACCGAATGTGGGAAACCCTCCCCAGACCCTCACCCTAGTTATGTCTCCACCAGACTCTGAAGCACTTTGCACATGGCATGTCCACGCAGTGCTCAAGGTGGGGCTGTTGGGAGTGAGGAGGGGAGAAGGGTGCCCTGCCCACCCTTTCCTGTCCTCTCCCTCCCAGTGATCAAGCTGATCTCCGGCTGGAACGTTGAAATCCTTGAGCAAGGAGAGGTGCGGCTTTGGCTGGAAGTGGAAAAGTTGTCTCCAGCGGCTGAGCTGCATCTAATCTTCAACGAGAAGGAAATCTTCAGCTCACCGGTAAGTGGGAGCTCAGAATCCCTAAATGAGGTCCCTGGCCCATGAGGTGGCCTTGCAGGCAGTGGCCTCTACCAGCCAGCACCTCCCCCTAGCAGACATTTCAGAAATAGCCACCTGCTTCAGCTGTCACAGTTGAGGTGGGGACACCTGGATGTTAGTACCTGGGGGAGGGGGGGGGTGCAGGGATGCTAGACATTTGCCAATGCAAGGGACACTCCCACAAAGAATTTCCCATACCCCCACAATTTTTGAGTATCCTGACAAACATTCACAAGATGAAAAACCTACATTCATGCTTGTAATTATCCAAGCCTAGACTCTAACTCTGAGACACAAACACAATTTTTTTTAACTTTTTTACAGTGTTAATATACACTGATAGAGAGTTTTATTCTATTAGCCACATTACCTCTGCTCTTTTTTTCATTTTCCTGTTCTTGTACAGAATAGTTTTTGTTTACTTTGACTTGCAAGATCTTAGTTCCCTGACCAGGGATTGAACCTGGGCCACTAGACCACCATGGAATTCCCCCGTACAGAATAGTTTTAATCTTTTTGCTTTTCTAGCTTCTCTTAAATTAAAACAAATTCATTGTAAATCATGAAGCACCAGTGAGTGATATGAGCATCTGTGTATTGAAAAACGTTACTTTTATTTCCTCTTCCTATTATAGTTGTGGTGTTACATTGCTTTTTAAAAAATTTTGTGTGCAATAAGTTGTACTAAATGAACCATAAAAGTTGCCCATACTCAACTGTTTTTAGTTACAAAGATGCCAATTTCAATCTCATGAGAGATTTAATCATAAAATGATCTTATTTGTGAATTCCATCTCCAGATGGCCAAGTGGCCGTCATTACATATGTGTTATCAAGAGAGGACCTGGTTCTGACAAAGGAGAAAAGAACTCGAGGCTAGATGTCAGAAGGTTCATGTTCATCTCCTGTGGGTTGTGTGCCCCTGGACAGGTCTCTTCACCTGTCTGTGCCTCAGTTTCTGCATCTGTACAATGGGGTTGGTTGCCCCAGGATCAGGAGGAACAAATGAGAAAATAGAGAAAGTTTTGCATAAAGATGAAGCACGCATGACTTTTGCTCATGATAGAGGAAGCGTAACAAAGTCTGGACTCAGCACACAGCGCTGAGACTATAGAAAAACAAAACAAAACTAGCAGTTCCCTCAAATCATACATACAAGTGAAGCCAGAGGGGAGAAGGTCCTAAATGTGGAAAACAAAACCTTTTGAAAATTGTTAGAATGTGACAAGATATAAACAAGTATTAACTCTGGGTAGCAGACACACAGGATTTTTATAACACCCTTTATAATTTTATGGGGAACTTTTGTCTATTAAACTGCAAAAAAAAAAAAGTAGAAAATAACCAAAAAAGTATGGCACAGTAGGAGATTGGGGGATTATTATGAACTGAAATTGACTGGGGCACAAGACTCTCCTGTGCCGGCGGGGCTCCAGGGTGTTCTCAGGAGCCGGGTGTGTCTATACACATGAAGAGAGGTACCCAGGACCCCTTCCCCAAACCTGAAGGCTTCTAACTTTACCACCCCAAGTCCAACTACACCCCGATTTGCACCCCCACAACACAAATTCCCTATAATTGGAAGACAGCAGAACAGACTCTCCTGTTTTGTTCTCCCCAGAACCGCAAAATCAATTTCGTCCGAGAGAAGGGCCTGGTGGAAGTCATCATCCAGCCCTTGACCGAGGACGACAAAGGGTCGTACACTGCCCAGCTCCAAGACGGAAAAGCCAAGAATCAGATCACTCTGGCGCTGGTGGACGACGGTCAGCAGTGCCCCGGCCCCCGACCTCAGCTCTCAGCCCTGGGGTCCCTCCCGCTCCATCCAGACGCCCCCCAACCCACTCCCGGACCTCCTCCTGGCTCACGCCAGTTCCCCCCCACCCCCTGTGTTCACAGAGTTCGACAAACTTCTCAGGGCGGCAGATGCTAAGAGAAGAGACTGGAAGAGAAAACAGGGTAAGAGCTGCTGGTCCGAAGTCCAAAACCCTCGGCCACTAGCGCTGGGGAACCGCCGCACGAGTGGGTTAATAGATCCCTCCGTCCTGCTGGGGCCCCGAGGGAGGGCCGCTGCCGTTTGAGCCAGTGCTGTCCTCGTGCCAAAATGTGCCCAACCCCTAGAGTGAGCGCCTCCTTAAATTCTGCACCCCCGGGGGCCTCCCTCGCCTCCCGCCAGGCCCCTCCTGGGTAGGGCGGGATCCCGGAATCCGAGGGGCCTTTGGGCATCAGGCGCCCCGCGCAGGCGCCTTCCCCCGTCTCGCCACCAGGTGGCGCGCGAGCCGATCCTGGCGCTCTGACCACCGGGCGTGTCGTTGTGCCCTTGCAGGTCCGTATTTCGTGGAGCCTTTGCAGTGGAAGGTCACGGACGACTGCCAAGTGCTGCTGACCTGCAAGGCAAAGCCTCGCCCCCGCCTCCAGCCCTGTCCCCGGGCCACGTGGGCCCAGACCAGTGGTTTTCCCCAAGCCCAGTGGCTGTCTTAAGATTGAAGGAGGGAGGAGAAGGGGACGACAGAGGATGAGATGGTTGGATGGCATCACCGACTCGATGGACATTGAGTCTGAGTAAACTCGGGAGTTGGTGATGGGCAGGGAAGCCTGGCATGCTGCAGTCCATGGGGTCGCAAAGAGTCGGTCTTGCCCCACTCCCCGGAAACTCCATACTCTGTGCTAAGTCTGATCCCAAGCAGGGGAAGTAGCCTCAGGCATTTTGCCTTTAACGGAGAAAACAAAAGCCCAGGGAGCAGAGCTGGAGTGAATTAAAGTGCGCTGGGTCAGCCTTGAGCTAGGTCTCCTAGCTGCCCTGGGGAGAGTCCGGAGGCCAGGAGTCTGGAAGAAAGAGAGCTCTCTGTAGATAAAGGGGGAGTCCCTGTGTCCGGCCAGACACTGTGCCCAGCATTTTATAGCATTATTTGATCTCATCTACTTCACAACCGTCTGTGAGAGAGGCGTTAGGATCCCCACTTTAGGATGAAAAAGCAAGTGGGGAAGTAGCTCAAGGCCACAGAGTAAGAGGCAGAGCCTGGGGCCCGGGTTTCACCGAGTGTGTCTGACTCCAGAGCTGCTGCTGCTGTTTCTCAGCACCCTGCAGCCTTGCAGATAACTAGGGGACGGCGCACTCCCAGAAGGGCATCCATTCAGCAGACTGAAGCACTCTGCAAGCCCTGGGCCTACAAGAACGAAGAAGTGGTCTCCTGAGGCCTCCAGCATCCCACAGTCCAAAGCAAGAGCCTGTGCAAACAGCATGCCTTGTGCTGTGATGGAGACATGCATGAAATTTACTATTCATGATAGGGGGCACTCTGGGGCGCAGAAAGGAAGGCTTCCTGGAGGAGGTAACACAGCTATTTACAAAGAAAAATAAGGTAGGAAAGGGATCAAGAAGCAGAGGGAATGCCATTAGCGAAAGCCCAGAGTCCAGAAGCCCTCAGAAAAGACACGCGGTGTGAGGAAGGGGTTGGCTGAGATTTAGTGGGAGAGCAAGGTGGGAGCAGGGGAGGGGGAGTCGTTCTTGTGAAAGAAAATTCAGATGAACTGAGGCTTCACTTAAAAGAGGAAGCCTGAAGGAGTCTCCTCACTCCTGACCTTCCTCAGGTGACCAATACCAAGAAAGAAACCCGCTTCCAGTGGTTCTTCCAGAAGAGAGAGTTCCCAGCTGGTCAGTATGACCCGCAGACTGGAGCAGGGCTTCTCTGCATCGAAGAGGTAAGTGCAGCCCTGACCTGAGAGCTCATGGAGTTGCGGTGCCAGGAGCACTGGGCAGGGAGTCAGGACCAAGGCGAGGCAAGTGAGGCACTCACCTCATGCACGCACTTTAAGGGGGCGCTAAAAAGCTCAGTAATCGAGATAAATAGCATTTTAGGCAATAGGTAAGTAAGTAAAGTCACACAGACTCTTTGCAACCCCGTGGACAGTAACCTACCAGGCTCCTCTGTCCCTGGAACTTTCCAGGCAAGAGTACTGGAGTGAGTTGCCATTTCCTTCTCCACGGGATCTTCTTGACCCAGGGCTCGAACCCATGTCTCCAGCATTGCAGGCAGACGCTTTACCATCTGAGCCACCAGGGAAGCCCTTTCTAGGCAATAGTAAGAATCAAATTAATGCCAAAATAAAAGACCATGGGGGAAAGCAATACCAAAATTGTAAATAAAGACAGGCTCAGTCATACTGATTTTTCCTTTTTGTTGAATTCCAGTCCTGGCCCTGCCCCCGACCATGTAGCCTTGGGCTAGTCACTGTCCCTCTCTGACTTCAGTTTTCACCTGTAACATGAGAGGGTCATGAAATTCCTTCCTGCTGCTGCAGCCTGAGATTGGGGCAGGAAGACTGTCTCCATGGGAGGCCGTTCTGGGCAGAGCAAAGCAGGCCTGGAGCTCACTTCTCCTACCCACTTCCTCCCCAGGGCCCTCAAAGGAGTGTGACCTGGTTAAGATAGAAATACAAAGCTCGTTCTTAAATATTCAATGTTTTTCTGCCCTGCCACTGATTTCTGTGGCCCATGTGCCAAGGAGTACTGCGCAAACGCGGGTTTGCTAACAAGGAAAGAACTAATGATTTCAGGGTCCTCGCCCAAATCTCAGCCAAAATAATGACAAGTTGGCCTTTGTCATCACAGTGCAGACCCTTCCACAGGGCTTGGCTTCAAGGAGGGGCTTAATTGCTACTGAGTCTTGTCATAATTGTCTGGCCTATTGGTGCGAGAACTTTCTGGCTTCCAAAAAGTTATCTCCCTTGATCCTCTTGGAAACTGTAGCACGTGGTCAGGGCAAAGTTTATGCCACCATTTTACAGATGAGTAAACTGAGACTCAGGGTGTTTAAGTACCAAGATGCAAGGCTGGAGAGTGGACCCAAAAATCTCTCCAAACACCCTCCACAGAATGTGGCTGGGGCTTTGGCGCCTTCACTGAAGGAGCGGGGAGGGAACACAGAGGAGGACTGTTGGGTTTTCAATCCTTTGATCCCCGGGTTAAGAGATGCTTCTTGAGGAGTGGGGTGGGATGAGTAGGAGGTTCATGAGAAAGAGGGCATATGTATACCTATGGCTCATTCATGTTGATGTATGGCAAAAACCAATACAATATTGTAAAGCAACTATCCTCCAACTAAAAAGAAATATATTTTTTTTTTCAAGAAATGTGTCTGCCTCGGATCCTGCCTCAAAGCACACTATGTGGAGATGGTTGCAAGGGGCCCTTTGGCGGGTCAGGGAGGCAGATATCGTCCCGCCCCCCGCCCCCCACCCAGCCCTTGGAGGAGATGCTGCGTAATGAGAGGGCACAGTTGAACTCTGACCTTGCTTTCAAAGCACAGCCCAAGTTCTTGCTTTGCTAAGTGTTGACCCAGGCTTCTCGAGGTTGACAAGCATGTGCCAATAAGGACCCCCTTGTCCTGAGCAAATGAAAGCATACCTCTTCTGAGAGATGCAGAGAGACCCCTCCATCCCGGGCCCCACAGAAGCAGGGCAGCTCTGGTGGAGGGTGCCCCCGACTCAGCCCGGCTCTGTGAGGAGGACTCTCTGCTCTGCTCAGAGCAGCTGACTCAGAATCCCCCTGGGGGAGGGGAGAAGGGAAAGGGGCGTCTGTTTCTGCCCTCAGGCCCCACCTCCGGGCCCAGACAAACTGAGAGCTTGGAATCAAAGGGCTCTGGAGCTGGAAGGAGCCAGAGACAGCCCATCACAGGGGGGTAAACTGAGCCCCGGGAGGAGTTAGGGGCAGGCCTGAGCCCAGGCCTCCTGATTTGCATCCATCGCTCTTTCTGGAACCCATGCTGATACTGCCTTCTCTCCTTCTTTCCAGCTGTCCAAAGAGGACCAGGGTGTTTACAGAGCCGAGGTTTCCGACGATCGAGGGGAGGACGATACCATCCTGGACCTCAGAGATGAAGGTAGGAGCTGGCGATGTCAGAGATGGGCCAGGATGGTCTCTCGCTGAACCAAGAGATGCAGTCTGTGATCCCCGTGTCACTGGGGGCAGCTGAGGCCCAGGGGGGTTAAGTGACCTACCCACAGCTGCACAGCAGGTCAGGGCCAGGGAGGGCCCGGCCTGTGTGATGCCGGAGCCTGCGCTCACTGCCCTGCCCCACGGCGAGCCCAGGCTTCGTGATGTGGAGTCTGGGTCCTCTGCTCTGTCCCACAGTGGGCCCCAGGGTCCTCACCAGGACGGCAGGTTCAGCCTGCAGGAAAATTGTCAGCTCAGCCCATCTGTCCTCCATCTGCGTGGCCCCACCCCATCCGTCATGGAGTGCCCTGGGTCCCCTCCTCGCCCCTACGCCTGCATCCTCAGAGCTGCTCATAAGCTCCACCAGCCTTTTCCAAGGCCGAGCCCACCCTGGTGCGTCCCTAGGGGAGCCCCCCATATCAGCTGACCATTCCCTCTTCTCCCTCCAGCCCTGGATGCCATCTTCACTGAGCTGGGCAGGATCGGTGGTAAGCAAGCCCCACCCACTTTTGCCCAGCCCTGCCCTGATGCCACAGAGCCTCGGGGGAGCCTCCAGCCATCCTTGGCTGCCAGGGTGGGGTGGGTTTAGACTCCAACCTCAGAGACTGTCGTGGGGGGTCGCATTCCTGCCCTGTGACCACACTTGCCTTCCCCCCACCGCACCCCAGAGCAGGGGCAAGCTGGCTGCCCCCCAGATGTGATGCCCAAAGGGCCTTGGGGAAGACTCAGCCTTCTCCTCTGCCCCTCCCACCCCCAGCTCTCTCTGCGACCCCACTGAAAATCCAGGGGACGGAGGAAGGGATCCGGCTCTTCAGCAAGGTCAAGTATTACAACGTGAAGTACATGAAGACCACTTGGTTCCACAAGTACGTTGGCCTTGCCCTGGAGTTCCAGGAGGGAGGGGGGCCAGCACCCGTCCCCGAGCCCAATCCTAAGGGCTTGGCAGAGACCACCGCCCCCACCCCCATCCCCGGTCCACAGAGGGAGCCCGGGAAGGAAACAACTGTCAGAGGCGCAAAAGGGAGGCTCCCCCGGGAAGGTGGGCACCCTGGTGCTGAGAACATTTTCTCAGTGTCTCCATGGCCACAGGAGGACTGTTGTCTTAGAGCAGCACCTGGGAACTGAGCGAGGGAAGGACTCAGGAAGGAAGGATACCAGGTGGTCACGTGGGTCGTCGTGCCTTTGTGGGTCTCCGCAGCCTTAGCACACTCAGGCAGCCAGGCTGAGGGGAGACAGGCAGGCAGAGGGACCTGGGGGGCTGACGGCTAACTTAGGGCCAGGCCTTGAACGCAGGATCAGGCATTGAGGACTCAGCCAGAGCTAAGTGACCCCAGAGAGTTTGGGAGCAGAATTTTCCCAGTGCTTCTTACGTGCATACCTCAGCCTCGTGGAGCAGACATTATTGCACCCATTCTAGGGAAGAGGCTAGACTGACTTACTCAAACTTGTCATGTGAGTGAGACCAAGGCCAAGTTGAATTTCAGAACAACAAAGCTCCTTCTCCAGACTCTCTGAGCCCCGTGACTAAGCCCAGAAGTGTCACTTTTGCAGCACGACACTGGGGCTGTGGGCCAGGTGTCTTTAGGTATGAAATTTAAGTAAAGAAGGAAAGGAGTGTATACAGTTTGTAAGAGCTTGGGGCCAGTCATTGTGGGAAGAGCGCCTGGGAGGTTTTTTAAGATGAGAAGGATGAGGTGAGGAAGTGGCTCCCATGGGTTGGGTTTGGGGAAGTGACCACTGATCCTGGAGGAGCGTTTTCTCAAGGTCCCAGCCTGCAGGACATGTTGCAAATAGAGACTCATTATGGGCACAAGCTTTGGTTGAATGATGAATGGATGAGTGGGTAGATACTTATCGAATGTCCCCACACATCTAGAAACAAAACCCTGGGAGAGGAGTCTGGGGCAGGGGTGCCCACTGCTGGGCAGGCAGCCAGCCTGTCCTGGGCACAGCCCTGTTAACCATTGCTTTGCCCTCACGTTCAGAGAGAAACGCCTGGAGAGTAGTGATCGGGTGAGGGCTGGTACCACTCTGGATGAGATCTGGCTCCATATCCTGGACCCCAAGGACTCAGACAAGGGCAAATACATCCTGGAGATCACGGCTGGGAAGGAAGTCCGGCAGCTCTCGGCTGATCTCTCAGGGCAAGGTGATCTCTCCACCCATGTGGAAACCTGTTTAGAAAACCCCACAATCTTTGGGGGCACTGCCCCCAAGAGAATGCTGGAACAGAGAGGAGGAACAGTCACAGCTGGGCTCTGCACCTGTGGGTTGCAAAGGTCAGGGGGATGGAGTAGAGGGATGGTAGGGGGGATGCTCTGACGCAGCTGTTCCTCTTTTCCTTCTCGTAGCTTTTGAGGATGCCATGGCTGAGCACCAGAGACTGAAGTAAGTTCCCAGCGTGATCAAGGCCCCTGGGGTGCCTGCACACAGGACCCTTCCTGGGAGGTGCAGCTGGCTGGATCTGCCTTTCCCCTACCACCCCTCCCCCAACCGCGGCAGGACTGTCCTTTACATGATGGAACCCCAAGCCCTTTTTCCATTTCTGTTTTCCAGAGCCCTGGCCATCATCGAGAAGAGTAAGTCCAGCCATGTTTCCGCGGTTTCCTGTTCTGAGCTGGGGGTGACTTCCCAGCTGCTCACAGCTCCTGGCAAGGCAGCTGGAGCCCGGTTGCCCAGCTGTGTGGCTGTGTGGCTCTGGGCTGTCACAGAGCTGCCAGGAGACCTGGATGGCAGCGGCAGCATGAAGACAGATGGATAAGGAGTCCGAGGATACCTGAGACCGTGGGTGCACCCAGCATCAGAGGGACTCCAAAGGCAGGGGCGGACAGAACCGAGGCTGCGCTGGTCTTTCTGATCAAGGCCTGGGAGGGGACGCCTTTAAAGCTGACGCTGGTTCTGGCTCTCGGGGCACTAGGGTCTCAGCTAATCCAGGACACAGCCTCTGAGCTGACCAGGGGCACCACCAAGTCCATGCGCTGGAGCTTCGTCAGGTCCCCACAGCCGGTGCTAAACCACCCCGTTCCAGGAGGCTGGCTTACCGGTCCCACTGACCCAGCAGTCACTATGGGCCTTTTCAAGAGGGAAAGACTTCAGGCAGCAGAGCAAAGCAGCTCCGGACAACCTGAGAAAAGAAACTGACCATTTGCAGTCATGTGTAGGAAGAGGGATTAACCCTATACGGCTTCTTGTTCCCAAATGTCCCCACTTGGCAGGAAGCGCAGGCTGTTCATAACTGAAATCTGGAAGGGGGTCAGACATCTGGGGTCTAAGGGCAGTGAGGAGCCCTCACAGGGGGCAGCCCTCCTTGGTGAGGGGACCAGAGGCTGAAGACCCGACTCAGCCCATCACATCTCTGTCTAATTATTTCCGTCCCACAACCCATCCTGGGATTCTGAGTCACAGGACAGGACACCCACCCCAGGACCCTAACAGCAGGAGCCTGCACTCACCATTTGTGGTCGCCGGGACTTGTGAAGTCCAGAGTCTGGGGTGGTAGATTGTTGCCTGGTGAACGTTAAGCCCACATGAAGGTCCATCTCTCCCCCTCCCCTCAACCCTGATCCAGGGTCCTCCTCCCCTACTTCCACTGCAGACACCAACCGCTTCAAGGCTCTTTGCATATCCCTGATCATGATCCAGGGGCCGTTCCCACAGCCTTGACTTCAGCATACAGGATATGTTGGCTTTCTGCTTAGAGATTTACAGCCACCTTCTCTTCCTGCCCAACCACCAGGGCCACCAGGTCCCCTCCCTTGACCAGAATCAGTGTCCCCAAAGCTTCCTTCCTGTTCCCTCCCTTAGCTGGATCGTCACACCTGTTCTGTGCACTTCGCCAGTTTAAGGCTCAGAGCAATCTTATTCACCTTCTCTCCCAGTTCTCAAGGGGAAGGGCACCTCACTATCACCTCCAGGTACCACCGACCATGATATTAACCTCAAGGCAATGACAGAAACATGTCCTCTATCTTCTGTTTGTAAAGACAAAGAAATAACGTAATACAAGTTTAAAGATGTCCACCCCAAACAATGCCAATAGGAAAAGAAGCTTTGCTGAAAAATAAACCACAACTCCAGGTAAACGTTCATCACGGGGGGGGTCTCATTTGTTTCCCTTCCAGATCGTGCCAAAGTGGTGAGGGGGCTCCCAGACGTGGCCACAATCATGGAAGATAAGGTACCGTCAGCCCCCTGGCCCACAGCCAGCAGTCCCACCCTGGGCTCCCTCCCACATCCGTCAAAGAGCACAAATCAACAGAGCTCTGTGGACCCCAGAGCCGGAGAGGCTGGTTCCGCCAGAGTCTGGCTTAGCGGCCACCCCTCGCTGGTCACACGTATGGTGTGTGGCCTGGGGGCGGGGTGCTGTTCCCAGCTTCACCCCATCTCTCCAGGGGGCCCCGGATGTCACGGGCTTCTCTCCATGAACTTCAGTTTCCACAGGAGTTCGACTCGATGAGCCCTAAAAAGCGCTTTCCGGACTGAAATCATGCAAGCCTAATACTCTAGCAAAGAACAGCTAACGTCTTCATGTTGCTCACCTTGTACCAGGCACTGTTCCATTTTTTTAACCATGGAGGCAACCACATGGAACAGTGTGTTATTACTAGTCACCCTTTATAGCTGAGGGAACAGAGGCCCAGAGAGGTTAAGGGACTTTGGTAAGGTCACACGGCTTAAAGGAACAGAGCTGGGAGTCACACCCAGACAGCCCAGCTCCAGACTCTGGGCAATTGCCCATTACACTACAGTGCTCTGCACGGAGGACTGCTCTCCTGAGAATTTTCAAACTCAATTCTTAAAATCTTTATTTTATCTCAATTCTTAAAAGCAATCTGGGCTTATTTGCCCGGTAAAATGATAATGAAGTGTACAACAGAAAGCAATAAAGCGAAGTCCATGCCACTCTAGGGCAGGTCGCTGCTCAAGTAATAAAGATCTGAAATTCTAGCAAGCATTCCTCTAGAATAAAGTTGAGAATGGAGGATGCGGGGCTGCAGTAAAATGCCTCCCTTTCATGTTATTACTTTATGGGTTACAATAAAGCACACATAATTAACTTGTCACAAGGAGCAGCTTGTATGGGAGCTCCCTGGGAATGTGAAGGCAATGCCAAGGGTTAGTCCCAGAGGGTGAGACTGACTGTTCCTTTCCTGTCCTTTCAAACAGACCCTGTGCCTGACCTGCGTCGTCTCAGGAGATCCTGCCCCTGAAATCTATTGGCTGAAGAACGACCAGCCTGTCACCTTCCTGGACCGCTACCACATGGATGTGAAGGGGATGGAGGTCACCATCACCATCGAGAGGGTCAACAGTGAGGACAGCGGGCGCTACGGTGTCTTTGTCAAGAACAAGTACGGGTCTGAGACAGGCCAGGTCACCATCAGCGTGTTCAAGCATGGGGAGGAGGAAAAGGTGCTGCAGATGTGACGGTCGGATTCAAGCACAGCCTGAGGTCTAGTCTGTGTGGACTAGGAGGGTCAACCAGTGGGTCACAGCCTGGCACAGGCCACAGGGATGAGACTGGAGGGGAGGGAAAAGGGCAGAACCCAGGGCATGGGAGTGGGTGGAGTGGACACACCCAAGTGGAGAAGCAAAGATGGGGTGCTGGGAGGCCTCCAGGATTGCAGAATCAGGACTGGACTTGGACTGGAGGATTTATGTGCTGGACTGTTTCAACTCTAAACTCTCCGTGAGCCTTGCCTTTTTCATCTATCAAATAGGAATTCCTACTCCTAGGGATTCTTTATGAAAACTCCTTGAAATCATATATCAGTGGTTCTCAGTGGGAGGCAATTTTGTCCCCTAGGAAACAGTCGGCAGTCCAAATTTGGGGTTGTCACAACTGGGGGTGTCCACTGGCGTCTAGTAGATAGAAGTCAGGAATGCTGCTAAATATAATAGCTCCCTGCCACGTAGAATTCAACCTTAAATGACAACAGTGCTGAGGCTAATGAGCGCAGCCATAAATGGATATATCACAATACACCTTTTTGAGGATGCTGTATTTTCAATGAAGTTCAGCAAACATTCATTTGAAATCTAGCGTATGCCAGGCTTGTGGATGGCACTGGGAGCCCAAAGATACATAATATGTAGGCCCCACCCTCAAGGGCACCTCAGCCCAGGAGAAGAGACAGACCTGGGTGCAGACAACTCCAGGGCAAGTCAGATGATCGGAATTCTAAAAGGTCCAGATAAAGTTCCACTGGTGGTCAGAGGAGGGAGGCAGGTGTTCGTCCCAACTAGGGAAGGTGAGCTTTAAAACACCTTCATGGAACTAGCGGAATGGGTTGTTAGGTCCTAAAAAATGAGTGGGATTTGGTGATGGTCATGGGAGGAGATTTTGGGAGCAGGGGCTGGTGAGAGCAAAGGTGAGGCGTGGAGGTGATGCCACCTGGGCGGCCTGGGACACCACGTTGCAGAGTTCAGACCTTCAGGACTCCCAGCTCAAGGCCTCTGCCTGGCAGGACACATACTGGTTGGCCTTGCTTCCCGGACCTCAAAACAGAGCTGAGCATTTCACCACCCTCCCGTTTCCTTGTTTAAAATCAGATGGGGAGGGGAGGGCATTTATAAAGTTAGAGATGTTTGTTGTAAAATTTTGGATAACCTTGAAAATGTGAAGGAGAAAATAAAACTCATCTACACTCTCAATACCAGAACATAACACCCACCTCTGATTGCTGAAATGATTTCCGAATTTAAAGATAAAATGAATCACTCCTGCATTTACCACCCACATGCGCATCAAGGCATGATGGGAAGCTTATACCCCCAGCAGCAACAGGTGCAGTTCAGGCCAGGTGTTCAGTGATGGCGGTGGGAGGCAAGGAGCTGGGGTCCTGCCGTGCCTGGCTGGGAATCAATATGGAGAATTGAGTGGGTCTTGGAGGCAAACACAGACAGGCTTGAAGCCAAGATCTCTCTGTGTGATCTTGGCCATTTTTTTTCCCCCCTTTCTCTGGGCCTTGATTTTTCATCCATAAAACAAATCTGAAAGATCATTTTTTAAGGCCCTTTCAGCTGACCCTAAGATTTTGATTATTTCCCAGAACTTGGTTCTCCTTTGCTTTTCTCTTCTTATGACGATGGGATGAAGAAAAAGGTCCTGCCCTCATTCACTCTCCCAGTCTCATACTTGGAATCTCAGAGGAGAGACTCGGCTTCTTTCATTTGTCCATGAAAAATGTTTCAAATTTCAAAGAAATCGGGATGCACAGTATCCATGCACTATTCGTAAAACCAGAGCAGCCTGACATATGCTTACGTAGGTTCTTCGTCTTCACACAAAGCACCTCCTCTTCTCCTTCATATGATCATCACCCCAACACAGGGCGGCAGGCAGGCCGACACTCTGATGGAGACAATAAATCTCACAGGCACAGCACTTAGAAGGTTTGAAGCATTCTCGTGTCTCAGTGCTTGTCAGATCCAACGGAACATCATCATCAGCCCCATTTTTACAGACATGACATGACAGTTGAGAACCGAAGTGGTACACGGCAGAGTTAGGGCAAGAACCGGACTCCCTGGGTCCTGGTTGGGAGGACATTCTGCTCTGATACACGTGCAGAGGGGTACACAGGGTCCAGGGGCTTCCCTTGTGGCTTATGGACTTCCCTGTTAGCTCAGACGGTAAACTGTCTACAGTGCGGGAGACCTGGGTTCGATCCCTGGGTAGGGAAGATTCCCTGGAGAAGGAAACAGCAAACCCACTCCGGTACTCTTGCCTAGAAAATCCCATGGACGGAGGAGCATGGTGCAGGCTACTGTCCATGGAGTCGCAAAGAGTGGCTTAGCTGCTAAAGAATCGCCTGCAATGCAGGAGACCTGGGTTCAGTCCCTGAGCTGGGAAGATCCCCTGGAGAAGGGAGAGGCTACCCACTCCAGTATTCTGGCCTGGAGAATTCCATGGACTGTATAGTCCATGGGATCGCAACGAGTCACACATGACTTTCACGTTAACAGAGTCCAGAGCCCAGAGGTGAACTCTTGCTGTGGTTCTCACTAAACCCCTGAGAATCGCCAAAGTGCTGAGTGAGCAGATCAGTGAACAGGTGTATAAATGGAGGTGGCTTCTTGGCCCCCGTGTCCAAAACGGTAAAAATTTTCTCCACGGGGAAGCAGGAGGCATTGGAAGTGTCCACAGCAATTTGCCGTGTTCTTGCCAGAGAAGCACCTTCCGGTTGGCCCTGATTAAAACATGGTGTGATCGCCCCCTGTTGGTGGGGAGTGGGTTTTGCAGTCATCAAAAGCAGTGCATCGTTAGACTGGAGATGTTGGGAGCTCCTTGATTTGGTGACAAGCCAGTTTGGGAGCAGGAGTTGGTCCGTGCTGTGCTGCATATGGACAGTTTTTCTTTGTCCAGTCTCCTGGGTTAGGGTCCCCTGCCTCCAGGAGCAATCTTGCTGAAGAGAGGGATCCTCATTGTCCTTGATTGCTCTGCTCTCTTTTCTCTGCTCTGCCTTCTACAGAAGCCAGGCTCAGCCAGTTTTTCCACTGGGCCCTCACCTAGGAGGACTGTGGACAGGGAAGGTCAAGGGTGGGGCAGTGGGGATGGAGGTCCCTAGGACCTTTCATTGTTCTCTGTCTCAGCTCCTCCCACTTAACCCCAAGTAAACCTCAAGTACCACTCAGGTGGGAGAAATGACACTACAACCCTGCTCATGCACGTGCTTAGTTGCTCAGTCGTGTCCGACTCTTGCCACCCCATAGACTGTAGCCCGCCAGGCTCGGTCTGTCCATGGGATTCTCCAGTCAAGAATACCAGAGTGGGTTGCCACTTCCTTCTCCAAGGGATCTTCCCAACCCAAGCATCGAACCCAAGTCTCCTGCATTGCAGTCAGACTCTTTAACCACTGAACTACAAGGTGGGAGAAGGGGCCTTGCTAAAGAATATTGTGATTAAAAAAACAAAAACAAAAAACTTTCTGTCTGGTCTTTGCTCTTGGTTTGGAATATATAGCGCCTAAACCCTTGGGATCTCCAGGGTGGGGTCTCCAGACGGGTCTTCAGACAAAAGAGCGTCTTTTGTATGCTGATGAGATGGTTGGCGACTGGAGGCCCTTAGATAGCATCAGGATGGGAGCTGGTCACCAGAAAGATCGAGGTAGGACTAGAGGGTTGGAACTTTCAACCCCTAGCCACCTCCATTGCCCTCTGGGGCTGGGAGAGAGACTAGAGACTGAGTTATTCACCAATGGCCAATGATTTAATGAATCACACTTAAGTGCTGAAACCTCCATTAAAAATGGCTGAATGACAAGATTTTGGGGGGCTTCTGGGTTTGTGGACAAATGGAGGTGCTGGGAGGGTGGTTGATGTGAGAGGGCATGAGAGCTCCCCAAGCCCCTACCCCCACCCTGGGGACCTCTTCATCTAGGTGGTTCATTTGTATTCTTTACAATAAACCAGAAACTGTAAGTAAAACATTTCCCTGAGTTTTGTGAGCCATTCCTGCAAATTATCCACTGAGAAAGGAGTCATGGGAACCCCTGATTTATATAGCCAGTTGGTCAGAAGTCAGGTGACGACCTGGGGCTGGCGTCTGACGTGCAGGCAGCCTTGGGGGATGAAGCCTCTAAGCCTGTGGAGTCTGACTGTACCTCTATGCGCTCAGTGTCAGAGCTGAATTGAACTGTGGGGCACCCAGCTGGCGTCTGCAGACTTGGAGAACTGGTTGTTGGTGTTGAAAAAACTCACACATTTTGTGTCCGAAGTGTTGTGAGCCAAAGCAACTCAGAGTTATGAGTCGACCACCTCCCCATGGGTTCCTTTCCATCTCCATCTATTCTCTCTTTCCTGAGCCCAGGGTAGGTGGTTGGTGGCACTCCATCATTCAACAAACCCAGGCACCCCAGCTTCACCTCCATAGTCTGCAGTCTGAACCACTGGCCTTGACTTTATTCTCCTCTCCTCAACCTGTCCCCGATATTCTCCACTCCTGCCACCAGCCTGGGTTACTTCCAGCATCCCGCTTTCTGGACCCCTCTGCTTATTCCATAGCTACAATTCTCTACTCGCTCATCCTGGGAAGCGTCTCAGTTGGGTTCTGCCTGATCCCTGGTACCCTCGTAACCGAGCAAAACCCTATGGTGCCTTCCCAAGACAGATCTCTCGCCAATATCCTCTGCATTAGCTCCTCTCTGAAGTACCTAGATAATAGTATGTGATGCCTATTTCCTGAGTTTTTCAGATACTAAAACCACAATCAAATGGGGAAAATTTGACTACTTGATGATCATGAGTACATAGCTCACAGACCCTCTAGTGCCTTGAGCACTAGATTGAGCACCTTCAACCAATCAGAGAATTGTGCATGAGCGCACCCCACACCCTGGGATGCCCCTCCCACACTTCGCCTTTAAAAAAGGTTTGCTGAAACCCTTCGGGGGTGTTCAGGGTTTTAGAGCACGAGCCACCCATCTTCCTTTACAATAAATGCTGCGTTTTCCTTCATCATATTCTTCTGTCGATAGATTGGATCTACTGCTCCCTGGCGAGGGGACTCAAGTTTGGTTTGGTAACACCTTTGGGCCTTACAAATTTGGGAACTTTTGTCTCTTATCTGTGTGTGTTAAGTCGCTTAGTCGTGTCCAACTCTTTGCGACCTGATGGGCTGCAGCTCGCCTGGCTCCTCTGTCCATGCAATTCTTCAGGCAAGAATATTGGAGTGGATTACCATTCCCTTCTCTAGGGGATCTTCCAAACCCAGGGATCGAACCCCAGTCTCCAGCATTGCAGGCAGATTCTTTAGCAACTGAGCCACTAGGAAAGCCCATCTGGCAAAGCCCGCCAGCCGACACACAGTCCCAGCACTCTCCAGGAACCCTCCACTGATCTCCAGGAACCCTCCACTGACCTCCAGGCCTGCTGGGCTTCCAGGGAGCCAGGCTGGACACAGGCTGAAGAAAGGCCCACAGCCAGTGGGTTTCCCCCTGATCACCCCAGCAGCCCCCACCCCCACACCCATGATGCCACCTTTCACACACCAACCCCGGGCACTGATCCTTGGCCCGAAGCACTGAGAGCTGTAAACAGGAAGCGCATGAGAAGCAAGAACCCTGCTGGGAAAGATGCCTGGCCTGTGTAATAATTAACCTCTCCCCACTGGGCCTCAGCCACCGCGCATCAGATGCTTTCAATACCTTAAAACTTCCAAAGCACTTCAAGCAACTTGGGTGACATTTGCACGCCAAAAATAGTTTCAGAAGCCACACTCCCCAGATGTCTCTAGCTAGAGGAAGCCAGATAGTTTATTTTGAGCATTTGAGAAAAGTTTCGATTCTGAGGCGGGAGGTGTTTCAGCCAAGAAGGGCCCTGGCTTGAGAGCAAAACAAATTGCACAGCCTGCAAGGAATGTGCCCCTCCTCTCCAGGGCCTCCCAGAAGCCCTTGCACCCCCAGGCTGACTTTTTCTAGTGCAGCTTCCTGTCCTAGCAGTTCTAAAGAAAGAGAAACACGGGGCCACACAAGAGCCTTTTCATTCCAATTATAGACATGTTGGTGGTGAAAGGAGCCTTTGGGTTTGCTTTAAAATACTCCAGCTTAAAAAAAAAAGAAAAAAAAAACTTCAGAGGAAGAGGAATAAAGGGAAATAAAAGAAAAAGTAAAACACTGATAATTCTTGAAATGGGTAGTGGGTACATGGGTACCATGCTCTCTACTTTTGCACTTATTTAGAATTTTTTTCATAATAAAAAAAATGTTAAAGATTCCACAAGAAACAAACCCTTGGCCATCTTTTCATCTGGAGTCATCTGAGGCGTTTATCCAGCAATGAGACACAAGGTGTTTAATTGTCAAGGACCTTAGACACAGGTGAGTGAGCACAGCCATTGGTCTCTGGCAAGCAATTTATACAGCCTGCTCTTTTTCAATCTCACAAATTAAAATTAATGGCAATGTAGGTGTCCTGGACTGTGAAGAAAGCTGAGCACCAAAGAACTGATGCTTTTGAACTGTGGTGTTGGAGAAGACTCTTGAGAGTCCCTTGGACTGCAAGGAGATCCAACCTGTCCATCCTAAAGGAGATCAGTCCTGGGTGTTCTTTGGAAGGAATGATGCTAAAGCTGAAACTCCAGTACCTCGGCCACCTCATGCAAAGAGTTGACTCATTGGAAAAGACTCTGATGCTGGGAGGGATTGGGGGCAGGAGGAGAAGGGGATGACAGAGGATGAGATGGCTGGATGGCATCACCGACTCAATGAACGTGAGTCTGAGTGAACTCCGGGAGTTGGTGATGGACAGGGAGGCCTGACGTGCTGCGATTCATGGGGTCGCAAACAGTTGGACACAATTAAGCGACTGAACTGAACTGACTGAGGTGTCCTGCAAGAAATAATGATCAAGTCATGACTATAGGGTTTTTTTTTTTAAAATTGCACATCCCAGTGATCCCATTGACTCTGCACTCATTCCGCACAAGCTTGGCTGAGTTTACCATGTGGCAAGAATATACAGAACTAAAGCTTGGTGCTTATAATCTGAGATCCAGTTTTGCTTTACTTGATGTGTGTGGCTTAATTAAGTCATTTAAAGTTTCTGTATCTCGTCTGTAAAGGAAAGCTGCTGTGAGAATTAAATGAGGGGATGCATGCTGAGTAACTGGCGTGGAGCCTGAGAGGATCGAAATAAATGGCATATTTCCCCACCCACCCTCTCCCTGCAGTCACAGTCGCTGGGGAAGATAGAGGGGCTGATCCAGCTCCCAAAGAATTCAATGGTTCCTTCTGCACTATTTTGACTGATGACAGTACAGACACTTCCAGAGACAAGAGCCCACAACCTCACAGGGAATTTTTAAAGTAGCATCTGTTGTATCCTTCCAATGATAGGAATAATAAATGGTTGTTGTAGAAAAATTGGACAAGACAGAAAGGAACCAAGAAGAAAAGCAAAAATATCCATAAGTGCAATAGACTTGTGGTTGCCGGTGGAGGTGGGGAGAGGGAAGGATTGGGAGTTTGGGACTAGCAGAGGCAAACTATTACAGTGGATGGATTAACACCAAGGTCCTCCTGTATAGCACAGGGAACTATGTTAGATATCCTGTGATGAAACATATGGAAAAGAATATGAAAAATAAAGTATATTTGCATAACTGAATCGCTTTGCTATAGAGCAGAAATTAACACAACATTGAAAGTCAACTATACTTCAAAAAATTTTTTTGAATAAATCCACCAACCAGAAATAAGTACAATGGAATAGCTATTTAATAGCTATCCTAACAGATATTGCCACCTCCACCTCCATCTCTTCTCCATTGCCACCTCCACTCTAGAGACTGGGAAGTGAAATATTCCCTTTCCCAGGCTCCTTTGTAGCTGGGAGCAGCCATGGGACCCAGTTCTGGTCAAAGAGACCTAAAGAGAAATCTGCTGGGGCCCTTTGGTAGGGTCTTCATGTTCCTGATAAAGGAGACAGACACTGCAGACACCAGACTATTCCCCTTCCTCCTTCCTGCCTCAGATGCGGACACGATGCCTGGACCTGGGACAGCCATTTGGTGACCATAAAGAAAGGAGGATTGCAGAGTTGCCAGCCCAACATCACCAAGCTGCTGATGCCAGATCCTCAGATCCCCAGAAAACTTATAAGTGAAAAGGCACCATAACTCAAGTTTTCCAATCCTTTGAGCTAAAATTCATGTACAACTTGGTAATATGTTTTTGATATATTTCTTACCAGTCTTAACAGAATTGAGAAATCTTACATATAAATTTACATTCTCAGTTTTTTCCTATGACATGAAATTGTAAAATTTTTCTCACATCACCCGAAAAATTCCAAAACCTCATCTTAATATTTGTCTGTCATGTAACTATATATCATTTCCATGTTGCCAGAAATAGTTTCCAACTTTTTGCTAATAAATAAGCCTGAGATGAATATCCTTATGTATAAATCTTTGCCTGCATCTCTGAAAAATTCTCTAAGATTCTAGAAAAGGAACTACTGAGTGAAAGTACATGAATTACTAGGTCGAAAGCAGACTAGCTGCATGGCAGGAGTGGAAGCCAGCAGCCAGCGGATGGTGCCCTGGGGTTCTCCGCAGGGACACAAATCAGAAGTTGGTCAATCACCCAGTGCACATTTATGGAGGAGCTATTTCACTCCAGGCTTTCTCCTAGACACTGGTGATACAGGAGGTGGCAATATCTGTTAGGATAGCTATTAAACAACTATTCCATTGTACTTATTTCTGGTTGGTGGATTTATTCAAAAAAATTTTTTGAAGTATAGTTGACTTTCAATGTTGTGTTAATTTCTGCTCTATAGCAAAGCGATTCAGTTATGCAAATATACTTTATTTTTCATATTCTTTTCCATATGTTTCATCACAGGATATCTAACATAGTTCCCTGTGCTATACAGGAGGACCTTGGTGTTAATCCATCCACTGTAATAGTTTGCCTCTGCTAGTCCCAAACTCCCAATCCTTCCCTCTCCCCACCTCCACCGGCAACCACAAGTCTATTGCGCTTATGGATATTTTTGCTTTTCTTCTTGGTTCCTTTCTGTCTGACAAAGGATTACTGAAACAGATGTGGATCTTGCCCACATGGGAAATACCATTTCTCAGATGGCTGCCCAGAAGGACGGTGACTGGTTTTTCTGGAACCATGGCCAACTAATGAATGGAGAGGCTCACCATAAAGCTAAAAGGCAAAAACCAACTGAGAAAAATATTTGTGATCTATATAGAAAATATAAGGCTCATATAACATATAATTACAGTCCAAATAGAGCATGACTGGTATGCAATCATCAAAAATAATGAAAAATATTTAAACGTGTGAAGAGATGTTCAGGATAGATGTTAAAAATCAAAAGGCAGATTTCAAACAGTATATTCAATGTGAACATATTTAATGAAAATTAAAATTGTATATATTTTAGAAGACTAGAAGAATAAACATCAAAATATTAACAGTGAATTCTCTAGTGGTGGGATTATCATTGATATTTAGTTTCTTATCTACATTTTCAAAATCTCTGTTATAAACTTGCATTATATTTTAAACAAGAGAGAGAAACAAAACTTTTTAGTGTTTTTAAAGCTACCGCAGGACTTCCCTGGTCCGGGAAGCTCCATGTGCCAAGCAGTGTGGTGCAAAAAACAAAACAGATATGCACCCCATCTCTGCCAGACTAGCCTCTCCATAGTCTCTGCACTCCTGGTTCCACGATCCTGTTTATGCTGCTCTCACACCATCACCCATCAGTGCTTGCACCCTCAGTTCACAATCATTTGAGACACAAGCCTAACCAATGGCTTTTAAATTTCAGATACTGAATTTCACCGTTTTAGAATTATCATCTGGTCCTTTATTTTATTTTATTTTTTTATAGTTTTTATTTCTCTATCAAGAGTTTCCTGTCTTTCATTATGAGCCTACTTTCCTTTACAGTAAAGAAGTAGCTATAACAGCTACTTTAAATTCATTGCCTGATCATCTCAGTGTCAGCCTCTTTTGATCATCCTTTCTCTTGAAAAAAGAATCACGCTTTCCTTTTCTTTGTGTGTCAAATAGCTTTGGAGTTCACTTTGAGTATTACATTATGAAGACTCTGGACTGTGTTATATAGCCCCTGCAGAGTGCTGATTTTTGCAGTTATTGTTTTGTCAGGTAATTAACTTGGTTGACTCAAAATAATAAACACTGTCATTGGGCAAGCCGTTCAAGTGTTGGTTCGCTTCTTTTAGCCTTAGCTGAAGTTTTGTCCTACGGATGTATGATTTAGAGGTTGGCCAGAGATTGGTACAGAGCTTACAAAGACCTCCTCTCTCTGTCTCTCGCCTTGCCAGGTTTCCCCCTCACTTTTCAGTAGCTGTTATTGCCTTCAGCTCTGTCCTCTGGAGGTTTCAGGTCAGAAATGCTGCAGGTTTTCTATTGAAATGTTAGATGTAAGACGTAGAACATTTGGAAATGTCCCCTTTTCAATAGTGCTGACTGCAGCATGCTACAAGGGATTTAAAAAAGAGAAACTCATCCTGGGCCATTCCCTTCTCGCACAGTCAGACACGACTGGTGACTAACACTTTCACTTTACTCTCATGCTTCGTGAGCACTCTGACCCTCTGCTGGCTACACCCTTTTCCATGGGCCAAGGAGTCTTTGGAGCCGAGGGGACGTGGTTGCACAGAGCCCGTGACATCTCCCCTTTCCAAACTGCGCATACAGTACCCAGAACTCAGAATTCTCTGGTCAAATGGTCCCGGCTCACTTCCAGGACCACATGGACCGCTTCTGCAGATGTGGAAGACAAAATAAAGGCTCTTCAAACATGCCTATTTAAAATAAATTTTATGGGGAGGGAGATAGGAGGGGGGTTCAGGATGGGGAACACATGTATACCCATGACTGATTCATGTCAATGTGTGGCAAAAACCACTACAATATTGTAAAGTAATTAGTCTCCAATTAAAATTAATTAATTAATTAAAAATAAATAAATAAAATAAATTTTAATTTAATAAATTAAAAGCTGGACAAGAAAGACATAGTCCAAATGTAAAGAAACAGATCTAAATTAGAACAGGGGAACAACACACAGAGCGGGTGGAGATTAGGAATGTGGGGAAGATGGCTCATGTCCCCTTTGAGAACAGTATTGTAGTTAAGCGTGTGGACATGGGTGCCAATCAGAGTCTGCATTAAACCCCAGCTCCACCACTTAACCTCTCTGTGGTTCAATTTCCTTGTCCATAAGATGGGGACTCTATTGTACTTTCCTCCTTGGATAGCTAGCTGTGAGGATTAAATTAATCATTATGTGTAAAGCACTTTGTAATGTGCCCAGCATATGATAATTGCTCAAAAACAGATCCAGTTCAGTTCAGTCGCTCAGTCGTGTCCAATCCTTTGCGACCCCATGAATCGCAGCACGCCAGGCCTCCCTGTCCATCACCAACTCCCGGAGTTCACCCAAACTCATGTCCATTGAGTCGGCGATGCCATCCAGCCATCTCATCCTCTGTCATCTCCTTCTCCTCCTGCCCCCAATCCCTCCCAGGATCAGGGTCTTTTCCAATGAGTCAACTCTTCGCATGAGGTGGCCGAAGTATTGGAGTCTCAGCTTCAGCATCAGTCCTTCCAATGAACACCCAGGACTGGTCTCCTTTAGGATGGACAGGTTGGATCTCCTTGCAGTCCAAGGAAATCTCAAGCGTCTTCTCCAACACCACAGTTCAAAAGCATCAGTTCTTCGGTGCTCAGCTTTCTTCACAGTCCAACTCTCACCATACATGACCACTGGAAAAACCATAGCCTTGACTAGACGGACCTTTGTTGGCAAAGTAATGTCTCTGCTTTTGAATATGCTATCTAGGTTGGTCATAACTTTCCTTCCAAGGAGTAAGCGTCTTTTAATTATCAATTTATATTACTCCCAAGGAGAAAATTGAGGGGGATGGTATGGGAAAGACATGATTGAAAATAAAATATGTCATGATTTTAAACAATTGGTGATGTGTATGAAAGAATTCACCTTGAAATTAACCCTGGGGATATTCTTCTTGAGTGACATTGAATTAGCAGAAAAGAAAATGCCATTCTAGCACATTACTTGGCTCTATTTACATAATGATAAATATGTAAACTCTGTGTATTCGAGATCAAAAGATAACTGTGGAAAGCTGATGGAAAAGAAAAGATGTTTATGAAGCTCAAATACATACAGCATATCAAAATAACAACAGAAGAGGCTGGAGGTTGTATAACCCACAAGGAGAAGTCAGTTGCTGCTGCTAAGTCACTTCAGTCGTGTCCGACTCTGTGCAATCCCATAGATGGCAGCCCACCAGGCTCCCCCGTCCCTGGGATTCTCCAGGCAAGAACACTGGAGTGGGTTGCCATTTCCTTCGCCAATGCATGAAAGTGAAAAGTGAAAGTGAAGTCACTCAGTCTTGTGCGATTCTTAGCAACCCCATGGACTGCAGCCTTCCAGGCTCCTCTGTCCATGGGATTTTTCCAGGCAAGAGTACTGGAGTGGGGTGCCATTGCATTCTCCAGGAGAAGTCAGCAGAAACATATAAATCAATGCATTGAGAAGTAACGACACAAATCTATCTTTATAGGTGTAGGGTGACCACTGCTGCTGCTGCTGCTAAGTCGCTTCAGTAGTGTCCGACTCTGTGCAACCCCATAGATGGCAGCCCACCAGGCTCCCCCGTCCCTGGGATTCTCCAGGCAAGAACACTGGAGTGGGTTGCCATTTCCTTCTCCAATGCATGAAAATGAAAAGTGAAAGTGAAGTCGCTCAGTCCTGTCCGATTCTTAGCGACCCCATGGACTGCAGCCCGCCAGCCTCCTCCATCCCTGGGATTTTCCAGGCAAGAGTACTGGAGTGGGGTGCCATTGCCTTCTCCAAGGTGAAGAACTAAAAACAGAACCATTTAAAGTAGCAGATTCCAGATTGCTTTCTGAAGATGAGAAGGCAATTAACAGCCCTTAGTTTACTTGGTATTTCTCCAGTAACAATCTCTGGTCCTGAAGGCAGCTTCGGCGACAGGCTATGTGAGTTCAAATCTCAGCTCACTTATCTTGGCCCAATCACTTAACCTTTCTAGAATTCAGTTTTTTCTTTTCTTCTTCTTTTAAAATTTGTACTGCAGTAGTTGCTTTACAATGTTGTGTTACTGTCTGCTGTATAGCACCATGGCTCAGCTATACGTACACAAATATATCCCCTCTTTTCTGAACTTCCTTCCCATGTAGGTCACCACAGTGCACTGCGTGGAGCTGCCTGTGCTCTCCAGTAGGTTCTCATATCTACTTTATACACAGTAGTGTATATATGTCAATCCCAACCTCCCAACAGAATTCAGTGTTTTAATCTGCCAAGTGGTGACAAGCGTGCCTACCTACGCTGGTGATTTTAAGTCTCCCCACTCTCAATGGATTGGTTGGAGCTGGGTTTTGAGGCAATTCAGCTTCCAGCAGAGCTTTTCCTTATTTAACTCTGAATCTGAAATTGAAGTGAATATGTTAACAGAACAGATTACGCAACACGAAGCTCACTGGCCCGAGAGCTCAGCTCTCCTTGGCAGCTGGCAGCTGGGGCTGGGCCCCCTGGGCAGAGTGACTGGCGGCTCAGCAAGACTTGCTGCTCCTGACCTTGACCGCATGAGCTGGCTTTCCCAGCTCTGACTTGCTGTGACGTCTTTAGTTGCTTCCCACTTGCTTTGGTACCAATTTCACAGGATATTAAACTTGCTTAATAAAGTTGTCTTATCCATCTGGTGCTTACCACATAACAATATTTCTAAATCTTTTGTATTCTCAGGAAATAAGAATAATACTTTGAGTACCAGATGCTGCACTAGCAAATCATTTTTACATATGCACACGTATACAATTACGCATCATATGCACGTATGTGTGAGGGCATGTGTGCTCAGCCGCTCAAGTCCTTTCCGACGCTTTGTGACCCTATGAACTGTAGCCCACCAGGCTCCTCTGTCCAGAGAATTCTCCAGGCGAGAGTACTGGAAAGCATTGCCATGCCCTCCTCCAGGGGATCTTCTCGACACGGATAAAATCAGGTCTCCTTCGTCTCCTGCACCACAGGTGTTTTTACCGCTGAGCCCTAGGTACTTACATATATATACAGAAATATATTTTATTTATGTTGACCAACTGAGCTCTACAATTGCCCTTTAGTAGATATAAACCAAAAGACAATCAAGGATTTAATTGATTCGTTAGAGACTACACAGCTAGTAGATGGTTGTGTTATCAACCAGGGTTCTTGGCCTCCTTAATCAATAGAAATTGATCAGAGGCCAGACAAGAAATTCAGGCAAGGTTTTGTTGGGGCCCCTGCTACAGCAGGGGGGAAGGGGGACAAACAATAGTTTCCCTTGCTTGGTCGCTCCTTAAGGGGAGTGGCGAGCTTGTTCCTTATATGAGAGTGAGGGTAGGGGTATGTCCAGGGGTTGAGCCAGAGGGGTGGCTTAGATGTTTTGCCCACTGCTTAGCGCCCAGCGCTGTACACCGCTGTGTACAGGAGGCATGCACAGTACCTTGCTTTTGCTCTAGGGTTTCCAAAAGTGGCAGTTGGCTTTTTTGGTCTCCTTGTGTCTTTTGTCCAGAATTGGCCCCAACTGCACAGACATGACTGAGCGACTTCACTTTCACTTTTCACTTTCATGCCTTGGAGAAGGAAATGGCAACCCACTCCAGTCTTCTTGTCTGGAGAATCCCAGGGACGGGGGAGTCTGGTGGGCTGCCATCTATGGGGTTGCACAGAGTCGCACACGACTGAAGTGACTTAGCAGCAGCAGCAGCAGCACACGTGCCAACTCGGCTATTTTTAGTCCCATTACGTTTCTTTGTACTTTATTGCTCAAGGAGAGGTGTGCTCAGGTGCAAGCTTTGCAGCACTGCACCAAAGGGCCCCAGGCTCCAGCCTGGCTCAACTGAGCTAAGAGTCAAAGTCCAGGCTGCCAGCTCTAAGGCTCTTCTGACTGTGAACCACGATGTCTATATAACACCTTTCACGTTCTTCAAGATATCGCCTGAAAACCTGGCACATACATTATTCAATTCAAATAGCTAGCTGGCCCTAGCCAACACAGCAGCCACTGGCCACGTGTGACCCGTGTACACCTGAAATGTGGCTGGTTCAGACTGAAATGTGCCAAAGTATAAAATATACACCAATTTCTAAGACTTCCCTGGTGGCTCAGACGGTACAGAATCTGCCTGTAATGCAAGAGACCCAGATTCCATCCCTGGGTTGGGAAGATACCCTGGAGAATGGAATGGCAACTCACTCCAGTATTCTTGTCTGGAGAATTCCAAGGAGAGAGGAGCCTGGCGGACGACAGTCCATGGGATCGCAAAGAGTTGGACACAACTGAACAACTAACACTTTTCTAAGACTTATACAATGAGAAAAATATGAAATAGTTCATTAATAATTTTTCTATTGACTACAGATGAAATGATCATATTCTAAATATATTGGCTTAAATAAAACATGTTATTAAAATTAATCTCACTTTTGGTTTCTTTTTGGTTTTTTTCCAATGTGGCTATTAGGAATTTTTAAATTCTGTATATGGCTCATGCTATAGAATTTTATCTATTGGAGAGAGCCAAGCTAGACCATTGAATTAACAGAGACATCTGTGAGTCAATAGACAAAACACTGAGAGGTTCTCCTGGTGGTCCAGTGGCTAAGACTCTCGGCTCCCAGTGCAGGGGACCTCAGTTCGATCCCTAGTCAGAAAACTAGATCTCACGTGTCAAAACTGAGAGTTCAGATGCCGCATCTAAAGATCTTGCATGCTACAATGAAGACTGAAGATCCAGCGTGCTGCAGCAAACACCCAGCACAGCCAGATAAATAAATAATATTTTTTAAAAAAGAAAAAGCACTGGTGGAGAAGTCAGGAGACCTGAGTTCAAGCCCTAGCTTTGGCATCATCTAGTTGTGTGGCCTTAGGCAAACCTCTCACCCTCTCTGAGCCTCAGTTTCCCCTCTCTAAAATGAGATCAGATTATTTCAATGCATCCTTCCACCCTGACAGTCCAAGTTCGTACCAGCAACTCTCTCAGCTCTCAGCACTTACTAACGTCTTTTCTCAGCCCAAAGTTCTATCTGCTCTACCTCGATCATAAACTCCTTGAGGACAGAATCTCTCTGTCCCCCAGCTCCAGCCTCACTGCATCGCAGTAAGCATACGGTAGACACTTGATCATAACCTGTTGGTTTGAAACTTGTTTAAAGTCTATTATTTACAACCCCTGCCTGCTTCTTTTTCCTTCATCTCTCCACTCCCCCTGCCAAACCCAGGATTTCCGCAAAGATTCACATATTACAATTCCAAGGAATGTGAAGCAAGAGTGCAATTTAGCAAAATTTAAGCAACTTGTCACTCAACCTGCAATGGTGAAGTGTAAAGCTGAAGGGCGGTGTCACCTTCTAGCTCAGGACTTGGGATCCTACTGGGATCATCAGAGGTCACAGAACACAAACAGTGGACAATTTTTTGCTCTATTTTCACCCACGTTGAATAGGCCTCCCAAGTCACACTGTCTGTCATGTCTGTTATGAAACAAATTGTATTAAAATTAAAACCTGAGAACAGGCGCAGGGCCTTGACCATCTTGATATCTGCTACCCTTAGGGCATTCAGCAAATGGGAAAAATGTAAAAAAAAAAAAATCTTTGCTGGCAACAAAGAGCTAAATAGAAGTCCCAAAACAAGCATCAACTTCAGGAACTTGGGCTGAGTGGAGTCGTCACGTAGGGCTAATGTAAGCTGAACCGTGATCAGATGCTAGGGCCCCATGCTAGGATATGTGGCATTTAATCTCCTTAACAATGACGTAGGTTACTATAATAATGCCCTGTTCAGTTTACCTTGGAAATTTGTTCATTTCAAAAATGTTTTTTAAGCTCGTACTGTGAGTCAGACACTGCTCTAGCATTGGGGCCTACTGTAGTCTAATGAAAGTCTAAACAATCATTTTAATTCCACTCCAAGATATATATCCAAAACAATAGAAAACAAGGACTGAAACAAACTTGTACACTTTACGGCATCAGTATTCACAACCACCAAATGAAGAAGCAAACCAAAGTCTGGAAAAGCAAAATGTGTTATATACATTCAATAGAATGCTATTTATCCTTTGAAAAGAATGAAATTCTAACACACGCTGCAACCTAAATTAATCTTATAAGCCACACCCAAAAGGACAAATGTTATACAATTCCACTTAAATGAGGAACGTAGAAATAGGCAAATTCATAGAAACAAAAAGTGGGATAGATGGTTAAGACTAACCATCTTAACCAAGGAAGTTCAATGGTTAAGATCCCACACTTCCACTATAGGGGGCCTGGGTTCAGTCCCTGGTTGGGGAACTAAGATTCCCCGAGCCTCACAGAACAGTTAAAAAAAAAAATAAGTGGGACAGGGGTTACCAGAGCTGAGAGGAGGAGGGATGGGAGGTTATTATTTAATGGTGTAGAGTTTCTGTTTGGGATGATGAAAAGTTCTAGAAATAGATCGTGGTGATGGTTCTACAGCATTGTGAATTGTGTACAGTCACTGCATCGCGCACTTACAAGTGGTTAAAATGGTAAATTGTATGTTATATATATTTTTACCACAATAAAAAAATCAACTGAAAAAAGCTAACAATTTCACATAGCAGCATGCGAATGGGGTGAGGTGCCGGAGATTAAGGATGAGGATGGAGCTATTTTAGGTGGCATTATCAAGGCAGGTCTCTTTGAGAGGGTGACATTTGAATTGAGACTTGATATGTGAGAGAGGCACAGCCAAGCAGAGAATGTCCCAGTGGGGAGGATGCTGCAGGCAGAGACAACGCCAGGGAGGGGCTCTCTGGCTGTCGAGGGAGCCCAGTGTAGCAGACCTGTTGGGAAATATTCACAATAGCTAAAAACTGTGACAATTCTGTTGCCCA
Source organism: Capra hircus (assembly GCF_001704415.2). Taxonomy (NCBI): domain Eukaryota; kingdom Metazoa; phylum Chordata; class Mammalia; order Artiodactyla; family Bovidae; genus Capra; species Capra hircus. The sequence goes on along the minus strand of NC_030809.1, from coordinate 7,076,282 downwards.
TCACCCATAAGATGGATACCCTAGATGTCACACATTCGCACGACGAAATGCTATACAGGGATGAGTTAGGGCCACACACAATGACAGGGATAAATCTCACAAACATAAAAGAATGTACCTGCGTGCTAAGAGGCTTCAGTCGTGTCCAACTCTTTGCATGCTTATGGAGGGTAGCCTGCCAGGCTCCTCTGTCCATAGGATTCTCCAGGCAAGATTACTGGAGTGGGTTGCCATGCCCTCGAGCTCATGTCTTTCTTTCATCTCCTGCACTGGTGGGTGGGTTCTTTACCATTAGTGCCACCTGGGAAGTTCCAGTTAAAAGAATACATCCAAGGAATTCCCTGGTGGTCCAGTGGTTAGGACTCAGCACTTTCACTGCCGAGGATGCAGGTTCAGTCCCTGGTTGGAGAACTAAGATCCTGCCACATGTGAAGTCATTCAGTCGTGTCCAACTCTTTGTGACCCTATGGACCATAGCCTGCCAGGCTCCTCCATCCATGGGATTTTCCAGGAAAGAATACTGGAGTGGGTTGCCATTTCCTTCTCCAGGGGGGTTATTCTCGACCCAGGGTTCGAACCCAGGTTTCCCACATTGCAGGGAGACTCTTCACCCTTTGAGCTACCAGGGAATCCCACATGGGTGCAGCTAAACACACACACACATCCAGTAAGACTGTATTCATATAGAACTAAAAATAAATATAATTACACTTTGAGGATACATACTGTTGGAAGACAAAGAGAACGCACAGTGCCCACTGAGCTGAGAGTACCTTAAGACTGAAAAATGAGACAGACAGCTCCATATACTCAATGGGTCAGTTTATCATACAACTTGCTCACAGAGTAGGACTGAGCAGATGACAATCTGAAAGCATTCACAATCGTGCTCTATAGCAAGGAGGCAAAAGTGGGATGATTTTATAGTTAACCTGGGGTGCGGGGAGTATGTGCTTGGAAACACAGAGTGCTTCCCTAAGTCAAGATCTATGGATGGGTAACTAGGCTGGTGAGCACTGGGAATACGTCAGACAAGGTCTAATCATTGGGAATGAACATGGGGGCATGGAGGCCACCTGGACCTAACGATCCTGAACAATATTTACTAACTACAGAGTCCTTGACAACGAAGAGATTTACTACACAGCACATCCCTAGGTAGGGTCAGTGGAAGAAGGCAAGAACTGAATGGGCCCAAGATAGCATCAGTCATGCTAACAGGCAGGCGTGTGCATATGTAGTGAAACTCTAAAGTAAAGCGAGGGCTTCCCTCGCGGCTCAGTGGTGAAGACGTGAGAGTCACTCAGTCATGTCCACTCTTTGCGACCCCATGGAATATATAGTCCACGGAATTCTCCAGGCCAGAATACTGGGGTGGGTAGCCTTTCCCTTCTCCAGGGTATCTTCCCAACCCAGGGATCGAACCCAGGTCTCCCAGGCAGATTCTTCACTGTCTGAACCACAAGGGAAGCCCAAGAATACTGAAGTGGGTAGCCTTTCTCTTCTCCAGAGGATCTTCCCAACCCAGGAATCCAACCAGGGTCTCCTGCATTTCAGGCAGATTCTTTACCAACTGAGCCATGAGGGAAGCCCGTCCACCTGCCAGTGTAGGAGACATAGGTTCAGTCCTGGGTCCAGGAAGATCCCACGTGCCGTGGAGCAACGAAGCCGTGTGCTCTAGAGCCCTGGAGCTGCAACTACTTAAAGCCGCACACCCTAGAGCCTGTGATCCGCAAAAGAAGCCACTGCAATGAGACGCCCACGCGCTGCAACCGGAGCAAAGCCCAAGCGGCAACGAAGATCCAGACAAACATAAAATAACAGAAATTTAAAAGTAAGAATGAAGCAAGGATCAGTTCAGTCGCTCAGTCGTGTCCGACTCCTTGCGGCCCCATGAATCGCAGCATGCCAGGCCTCCTTGTCCATCACCAACTCCCGGAGTTCACTCAGACTCACGTCATTCGAGTCAGTGATGCCATCCAGCCATCTCATCCTCTGTCGTCCCCTTCTGCTCCTGCCCCCAATCCCTCCCAGCATCAGAATCTTTTCCAACGAGTCAACTCTTCATATGAGGTGGCCAAAGTATTGGAGTTTCAGCTTCAGCATCAGTCCTTCCAATGAACACCCAGGACTGATCTCCTTCAGAATGGACTGGTTGGATCTCCTTGCAGTCCAAGGGACTCTCAAGAGTCTTCCCCAACACCACAGTTCAAAAGCATCAATTCTTTGGCGCTCAGCTTTCTTCACAGACCAACACACACATCCATACATGACCACTGGAAAAACCATAGCCTTGACTAGATGGACCTTAGTCGGCAAAGTAATGTCTCTGCTTTTGAATATGCTATCTAGGTTGCTCATAACTTTCCTTCCAAGGAGTAAGCGTCTTATAATTCATAGCTGCAATCACCATCTGCAGTGATTCTGGAGCCCCCAAAAATAAAGTCTGACACTGTTTCCACTGTTTCCCCATCTATTTGCCATGAAGTGATGGGACCAGATGCCATGATCTTCGTTTTCTGAATGTTGAGCTTTAAGCCAACTTTTTCACTCTCCTCTTTCACTTTCATCAAGAGGCTTTTTAGCTCCTCTTCACTTTCTGCCATAAGGGTGGTGTCATCTGCATATCTGAGGTGATTGGTATTTCTCCTGGCAATCTTGATTCCAGCTTGTGCTTCTTCTAGCCCAGCGTTTCTCATGATGTACTCTGCATAGAAGTTAAATAAGCAGGGTGACAATATACAGCCTTGACGTACTCCTTTTCCTATTTGGAATCAGTCTGCTGTTCCATGTCCAGTTCTAACTGTTGCTTCCTGACCTGCATATAGGTTTCTCAAGAAGCAGGTCAGGTGGTCTGGTATTCCCATCTCTTTCAGAATGTTCCACAGTTTCTTGTGATCCACACAGTCAAAGGCTTTGGCATAGTCAATAAAGCAGAAATTGATGTTTTTCTGGAACTCTCTTGCTTTTTCAGTGATCCAGAGGATGTTGACAATTTGATCTCTGGTTCCTCTGCCTTTTCTAAAACCAGCTTGAACATCAGGAAGTTCACAGTTCACGAATTGCTGAAGCCTGGCTTGGAGAATTTTGAGCAATACTTTACTAGCATGTGGGATGAGTGCAATTGTGCGGTAGTTTGAGCATTCTTTGGCATTGCCTTTTTTTGTGATTGGAGTGAAAACTGACCTTTTCCAGTCCTGTGGCCACTGCTGAGTTTTCCAAATTTGCTGGCATATTGAGTGCAGCACTTCCACAGCATCATCTTTCAGGATTTGAAACAGCTCAACTGGAATTCCATCACCTCCACTAGCTTTGTTCGTAGTGATGCTTTCTAAGGCCCAGTTGACTTCACACTCCAGGATGTCTGGCTCTAGGTGAGTGATCACACCATCGTGATTATCTGGGTCGTGAAGATCTTTTTTGTACAGTTCTTCTGTGTATTCTTGCCACCTCTTCTTATGTGGTGCCCCTGAAACTCACTGGGAACCTGCCCTTTCCCTCGAGGTAAAGTGGTTGGGACTCTGCGCTTCCACTAGGGGGCGGTGCGGGGGCTTCGATCCGTGGTGTGAAACTAGGGTCCCACCTGCCCGCGGCAACACACACACGCACAAAAAAAATTAGCACACTGTAAATCAACCAAACTTCAATGAAATAAATTGAAAAAAATAAACTCATTGGCATGAGCACCCCTGGTTGTCCCACATACCACTGGTCCCTGCACATTGCTGGCTATCATGCATGACAGGAGCAGCAGCAGGACACAGAAGTCCTGATGAGACGCCCCCCTCCTCCTGCCGTGTTCCCTGCGCATGCTCCGCAGACAAGCCCGAGCATCACGCCGGCTGGCAGAGGGGGAAGAGTTACAGGGTCCAGATTAACTACCACAGAGCAGGGCAGTGAAGGGTGATTTTAATGCTGAGACACGATACATAGGTAACTGACAGCACAAACAATAACCCACACCATCCTTCAGTTCAGTTCAGTCGCTCAGTCGTGTCCAACTCTTTGCGACCCCATGAATCGCAGCACGCCAGGCCTCCCTGTCCATCACCACACCATCCTTAGAAAGATAGAAAAGAAGCTGGTGAAATACCTGTCTCCCTGGAGAAGCTTGACCCACAGCAAGTTAAAGACTCGTGCTTTCCATGGGCGGTCCCCAGGAAACTGCCAGGAATGGGATATCTACAAAGAAATCTGCCCAAGAGAGTTTCTTGCCAGAAGTCAGATGACATCAGCAGAAAGAGGCTGGGTTTCAGACCACCAAACACGGAACTGCTTTGATCAAACACGGAGGCATTGTCCACTCCATGGGACTGCAAGTGGGGTCCCCAAAGAAAGGATCTCAAAAAAAAATCCACAAAATCACTTTACAGGACAACCATCTTTCAACTGCCACAACTTCAGTAGTAACAATGCCAGATTGCTAGTGAAGCCACCAAAAAGGCTCTCTCCCTCCCCCTGCCCCAGCCCTGTGTGTGCTGTGCTTAGTCACTCAGTTGTGTCCAACTCTGTGTGACCCCATGGACTGTAGCCCACCAGGCTCCTCTGTCCATGGGATCCTCCAGGCAAGAATCCTGGAGTGGGTTGCCATGCCCTCCTCCAGGGGATCTTCCCAACCCGGGGATCGAAGCCAGATCTCCTGCATGGCTGGCAGATTATTCACTGTCTGAGCCACCAGGGAGGCCCTAAAGGGACCCCAAACAGCAGCCAGAGAGTGGGGAGGGAGGGGAAGGCTAAAAACAAGACGCCAACCATACGACCTTCCTGCTCTGCAGGCTTCTGACCCTGGGAAAAGGGAAGCATGAAATTGGATGAGATCTGAAGTTTTTACACACATTGGATCAGGATTTTTTAATTACACTGTCTGCCAAACCTACCAGGTTTTTTGGGGTGGTTTTTTTTTTTTTTATTTCAAACTTTTATATGCAAAGAGCTAGTATTGTTTCTGCATAACACAGATTCCTGGATGACCCATTCAAGGAAGTCCGCTTAGTCCAGCTTAGTTCACCATGAGGCCAGCCTGTAAAGACGGAAAGTGGTGAAGCAAGGTCTCCCGGTCCTGTCCTGCATCTCCAAGTGATGTTCCTTCAATTTCCCCAGGCTGGTTTCTATCAGTCGCCTTTCACAAGTAAATGATGTTTTCTGGGGCTTTTCTCCCCCCTGGGATACTTAAAGCCTTCCTCTACACAAATATTGCTTCTGCCACTGTTGCTAAGAAACTCCTTAATAATATGAGTCCCCGCTGGAGATCAACCCTCTCCATGTCAAAGAGGTGTTCATTTCACTTGAAAAAGTAGTTTTAAACACCTCAAAATTCCTCCTGATTCAACACACTTTATATTGTCTCTGTGATGCCCAGAGTTTAGAAGCATTTAAACATTTTTTTTTTCTAGAAGACAAATTTAGTTAAAATACATGCTGCCACAAGTGTTAAGTGGCCTAAATCTCTCCCCTCTGGCTAATAAAGGGTTCCCAGGTTGCGCTCGGAGAAGGCAATGGCACCCCACTCCAGTAGTCTTGCCTGGAAAATCCCATGGACATAGGAGCCTGGTAGGCTGCAGTCCATGGGGTCACTAAGAGTCGGACACGACTGAGCGACTTCACTTTCACGCTTCACTTTCATGCATTGGAGGAGGAAATGGCAACCACCCCCGTATGCTTGCCTGGAGAATCCCAGGGACGGGGGAGCCTGGTGGGCTGCCATCTGTGGGGTCACAGAGTCAGGCACGACTGAAGCGACTTAGCAGCAGCAGCAGCAGCAGCAGGTTGTGCTAGTTGTTAAGAAGCCACCTGCCAATGCAGGAGACATGGGTTAGATTCTTGGATTGGGAAGATCCCCTGAAGAAGGATTCTTGCTTGGAGAATCCCATGGACAGAGGAGCCTGGCAGGCTACAGTCCATAGGGTTGCAAAAAGTCGGACACGACTGGAGCAATTTAGCACATTGGTTAATAAACATTGTAGAAATTCCAACAGGTAAACTAATAGGAGCCCATACCATCTTATCAGAAGAACACGTATAAAAAAGAATCCTGCTGCTGCTGCTGCTGCTAAGTCACTTCAGTCGTGTCTGACTCTTAGCGACCCCATGGACTGCAGCCTACCAGGGTCCTCTTTCCATGGGATTTTCCAGGCAAGAGTACTGGAGTGGGTGCCATTGCCTTCTCCAGAAAAAAAAAAAAAAAATCCTGATTTACCCTTATTATTGACAAAGAGAGAGAGAGAGAAAGAAGAAAACAGGCCCCCAAAGACCTTCAAATGATCTACTCAACCCAGGGATCAAACTCAAGTCTTTTACATCTCCTGCTTTGGCAAGAGGGTTCTTTACCACCAGCGGCCCCTGAGAAACCCATCTACCCCATACAAACACTCAAGAGGACCAGACTTGCCGGGAGCCAGCGTGAGGAATCCCGCCCATGGCAAATCATGAGGAAGGAAGCCCGACAAAACGCAAAGGCGTGATCTGGCTTCAGGGGTTCCCCCTGAGTTTTCCTGAACATCTACCCTCAAAAACCAGAGTCGGTTTAAATAAAACCTGATTTTATTGTACTGTGCTTTTCCAGTCTTCTGACACTCTGGAAAACGTTAACTTAGGGCTTCAGTCTTCCACATTTGATAGGAGTGTTTCAGCTCAAACCCCTCTGATGGCTCTCTAACTTGCCATCTTTTACAACTAAGCATGTGATTGTTTACAGACCCCCAACTGTGAGAGGCATGGAAAGCCTTTCAAAGAGTTAAAAGTTATTAGAGTAGCGCTGGTGTAAGATTTCACTGTTGAGCCAATGCTAGTTGCTAAGTTTCCATATCTCTTACCCACTGTACACCTGGGAGCACATTGGTTAACATAGTTAGAATGTAAGAAAAAACAAGTGTAGCCTTGAAACTGACCACATCAGACTTTTGAGCTAATTGGTTCTTTCTTTGTTGTAACTTACTGCACCTTTGCTTCCTGAAAATGTAACTTTGTTTGATACTTTCTGAGGCTGACATAGATTAGAAATACAAAGAAAAAACACTTCAAGGGAAAGTAAGTTTTCTGGTTGAACAGCCTTTACCAAAGGGGGTCTTAAAATGTTTCACAGGTCTCCAAGGCCAGAAGATAATGCACACAACATCATTTGTGGGAAACGTATAAAAGGCCTTTTAAAAAATAAAGTTATTGGGGGCTCGCTCACCAAAGCAGCTTGGTCTCCCCATGTCTTCTTTAATTTCTGGCTGAATTCCCATCTGGGGCATGGAGGCTCGCCATGTCTACTTACTTGCCCTGGCTTCTAAGACCCACGCAAAAGGGAGCCCAAGGCGGGGCACCCTCCACTATTCAAACAGGCGCCAGTGGCCTAACGTAGATGCTGCAAACCTCTTGCCTCAAGGTTTTATTAGTTCTCCACGTAAACCAAGTTATTCAGCCTCTTTTCTCCACTAATTTTCCTACTACACTATTCTTTCCTAATCTAATCTTATATTTCTAATTAAATAAATCTCTCCTCGCCGACTCCATCCACCCTTCGAATTCCCTGGATCCACTGGGGCTGGACCCCGGCATAGACTCTTTTCTTAAAGCATTTATAGTAGGCATAACAACGCTAGTCATAAAAAGAGTGAACCAAACCTGTGCGCAACATCACGATGAGTTAAACTTCACATACACGCATTAACAAAGTAACCAAAATTACTCAGTAATCCCATTTTCTTCACAGGAAGCCAAAACTTGAAGAAGCAACTCTGTGGCCTGTGCTGCTATTAGGTATTAATAACATGTTTTCACTCTAAACTGTCCTTGAGGCCTGTGACAATGTTTACAACTCTAAAAATAGACAATAAGATCTTTTAAAGAGTTTTCAGAGATCCAAATTAAAAATCTAGAGCTATCTAAGTGATGACTGATGAACTAAAATTCTAGTATTTTTTTTAAAAAAGTTACTTTATAAACAGTGAACTTCTGAGTCACTGGTGTCTCAAGATACCTTTGTGGGGTTTTTTGTTTTGCCTAGTTTTGCTTTGCTTGTTCTGGGCTTGAAGAACAAATATTCATTTCCTGCAGAAATGGAGACTGGGAAAATCAAGATGCCTGCAGATAAGAATCTGCTTCCTGATCCCTAGAGGTTTACCTACTGCTGTGTCCTTGCACAATGGAGACAGTGAGGGAGCTCAGTATCGTGGAACACTTCTCGAATTTTCTTCTCATCCTTGGGCAGAGGCCATGCTAATCTTCTCGGTATTGTTCCGATTTTAGTTCTATGGGTGCTGCTGAAGTGAGCGCTTGGATCCTAATCACACAGTGGTTCTGTGATCAAATGGAAAACCACCACATTAATTTCATTTGGACAAGTGGCCACTGTGACTTCATTGGTCTTGTTGCTTCTTGCTGGAGAGATTGTTGTCTATTCCTATCTCCATGACTCAGAATCCTCTACCAGCGATCTTGCCCTGACCATAAAACACTAGTTTCTTTAAAATTAAAAAACAACAACAACAACAACAACAAAAACCAGTGCAAGGCTATTAGTTGGTCCAGAATGAGTTTGTCTCCAAACATGTTTTGTTAAATACATTGATTTCCTGAGCCGACCACTGACCACGGGAATATGCCTCTGTCCCTGTCATTAGTAGTTTTATCCTGCTTTTTCTGTCTCCCAATCCAGGGATGTCCTCAAAACTTCGCTAGGTGAACCTTAAGTCAAAACACTCAAGTTTTAGGAACTGCATCTATCTCAAAAAAAGAAAATGCCATTCTAATTTATTTAAACCTCATTTTACAGTTAATCTTGGCTCAGAATAACAAAAACTAAAATGGAAAAGTCAGCCAAACAAGTAATTCACATGAAATCATAAATGAGCAACCATCCACCCATGTACCCACCCACTCATTCAGCCCACAAACATTATTAAGCAAGATGCCCAGGTGCAGCATTACTTGCTTGGAATAGCTCTGTGAGCCAAACAGACAACCCCTGCCCTTAAGAAGCTGCTATTATAGTGAGGATGGAAAGGGGTGGACAGGGAGGGGCCGCTGCTTGGTTGGTGCTGGTATCTCTGAGGGGGATACAGAGAAGCTGCTTCTGCAGATGTAAAAAACACTGCAAAGTGGATTCAACTGCTGCTGCAGGAAGGAACTGCCATTGCCAGGGTGAAGATCTGTAGCTACAGAGATGCTCACAGGAACAGGGAGCAAAGTGGAAGGAGCAAGTCCCTTCTTCCTCCTCTATCCCTGCAACCTCCAGCAGGCATTGCCTACGCAGAGTCCCTGGTGGCTCAGAAATTAAGAATCTTCCTGCCATGTGGGAGACTTGGGTTCGATCCCTGGGTTTGGAAGACCCCCTGGAGGAAGAAATGGCAACTCACTCCACTATTCTTGCCTGGAGAATCCCATGGACAGAGGAGCCTGGTGGGCTACAGTCCATGGGGTTGCAAAGAGCTGGACGTGACTGAGTGACTAACGCTGTGCAGAGTTGACAGGGACCAGCTGGCCAAGCTGAAATGTAGTTTGCAAAGTCCAGTCCCAGCATCCCAGAGAGCATAGGAAGGTGGGTTGGAGCTAAAACAGCTAAAACAGCTTATTATTGTGTAACTGGCACAATAATAAACAGATAAATTAGATTAGAAGATGATAAGGGCCATGGGGGAAAGAGAAGAGCAAGGTAGAGGATTAGGAGAGTGTTATGTATTACATAGGGCAATCAGGGTGGGCCTCATTGAGAAGAGCGACTTCCCTGGTGGCTCAGATGGTAAAAGTGTCTGTCTACAGTGTGGGAGACCCGGGTTCGATTCCTGGGTTGGGAAGATCCCCTGGAGAAGGAAATGGCAACCCACTCCAGTACTCTTGCCTGGGAAATCCCATGGATGGAAGAGCCTGGTAGGCTACAATCCATGGGGTCACAAAGAGTCAGACTCGACTGAGCCATTTCACTTTCTTTCTTTCTTTTCTCATTGAGAAGGTGATAGCCATACCACTAAGCTAACAATTGGCCTATCCAAGATGTCTTCAAGACGGTTACTGCACTGCCAGTAATTGTCCAGGACCAGGAAAATCCACTCCTTCAGGCTTTTCTTACCCAGATTTATATTTAAGAGACAGGACTGCTCTAATTTCTCATATTTCCATTCCCAGTCTTATGTAAACAGATACTTTAAACTGACTCTCAGGGACCAACTCCTTTCCTAAAACTGAAAAGATACCTGATCTGAGGAATTTATCACAGGTGAAGTCACCTAGCGGGCTCCCCAGGTGGCGTTAGCGGTACGGAACCCACCTGCAATGCAGGAGATGTAAGAGACTCGGGCTCAATCCCTGGGTCAGGAAGATCCCCTGGAGGAGAGCATGGTAACCCCCTCCAGTATTCTTGCCTGGAGAATCCCATGGACAGAGGAACCTACAGTTCATAGGATTGCAAAGAGTCAGACATGATTAAATCAACTTAGCGCACAAGGACCCGGAGCAATGAAATGCTCATATCTTGCTGGCAGGAATATAAAATAGTACAAACTCTTTAGAAAACTGTTTAGCAGATTTTTCTAAAGCGAAATATACAGCTACCTTCTCATTCAGCAATGCAAATCCTGTGTATAGGCCCAAGAGAAATGGTTGCACGAAAAGACATGTAGAAGATGTTCTTGATAGCTTGCCTTGTAATAGCCAGTGACTATGGCACTAGATGACATTCACAGTCGCTAGCTGAATGGATACACAAACTGCAGCAGAGGCATACAGTGGGTTGCTACACAACAGCAACAACGAAACAGACATCCGTACATTTGTAACCAAGTGGGAACCTGTGGGACCTTCCCAGGACAGACCTCCCCACACCCTCCACCTGCCTCTTGTTTGTAGAAAAACTTTAGCCTCTTAGGCCTTCCCCAAGTTCCAAAGAATTAATTTAATTAGAGAAGGAAGAAAATGCAGAAGTGAAGGAAACAGTCAAGCAAGACAAAATAATAGTAGCTTAGCCAATAAATGGAGTCAAGACCTTTCGTTCCTCCTCAAGGGCTATAGATAATATTCTGAGCCATATCTTCTGAGCAGTTTTGCAGATACTGAAACCCCCACCAGATGGAAGAAGTACATAGACCCCAAATCAGTTGGAACCAGAAGGTTGATGATGTTGACTCCCAATTACCTCACTACCAACCAATCAGAAGAATGTTCACGAGTTAAACACACACCTTACAATCTTCCTCCCTTACCCTGTCTTTAAACACCTTCCTCTGAAAGTCATTGAGGAGTTGGAGCCTTCTGAGCACTCGCTGCCTGGACTCCTTGCTTGGTGCCCATGGATAACACTGCACTTACCTTCACCACAGCCCAGCGTCAGTAGATCAGCTTTACTGATACATGGGCGAGCAGCCTCAAGTTTGGTTCTGTCATGCACTCAACAACTTCCATGATTCGCTAAAACAGAAATATTGAGCAAAAGGAGCCACACACAAGAGCACATACCGTATGTGCGAGAACAGGCAAGACAGATGATAATAGAAGTCAGACTGTGGTTACCTCCAAGGTAACAGGGAAGCTAGCTGGATTACTGAAAGCATTCTCCACCTTGACCTGGGTGATATTTATGTGGATAGGTACATATGTGAGAATCCATCAAGCATTCAGGATTAGCATGGCTATGAATTTTGTAACATGTGTGTTATCCCTCAATAGAAAAAAGAAAAAGAGAAAAAAGGAGGGAGGTAAGCATCTTTTCTTAGGAAGTGTGATAAGAATCAAATAGTCTAAGGACTTACCAGGTGGTCCAGGGGCTAAGAATCCACCTTCCAATGCAGTGGATCCCTGGACGGAGAACTGAGATCCCACATGCCGTGGGGCAACTAAGTCCTCACGGTGCAACTACCGAGCCCACGCTCGGGAGCCCACACACCACAACTAGAGAGAAGCCCGCACACCTCAACTAAGACCCAATACAGCCAAAAATAAATAAATAAAATTGAAAAAAAATTGAAATCAGAAAGTCTATAGTCACCCGCTGACTGCTCCAAGAGAAGTATGTGCTCAGATCTATCAAATATGCTACAGCTTCATCAATCAATAGAAACACCTTAGAACGAACCAATGAGAAGCAAAAGCTGCTCTCTGAAGGTTATTCTAGTCAGCTCCACAAACTGGACAAGTGCCTCTGATGAACACTAAGGAAGAAAAAAAAACACTTTAAAATACTGAATAATTTTGTCCTATTAGTTTCATGCCCGTGTTTCCTCTTATATGACAGACAGTGATATCTTAACTAACTCTTCCTATGGACTTCCTAAAGCAAGTCTTCATCAAAAAGACAATTAGCCAAATACATACATCAATCAAAAAAGGAAACAAGTAGTTCTGATATAAAGCTTACCCAACTAGAATTTGACCATTATTCTTTAGAATAATAAAGCAGAGTGTAGAAGTTTGGCTGGCACTCAGTGTTTGAGCATACAGTTCAAAAACTATGCTTCTCTGTCTCCACAATAAAACACTAATATCTGAAACCACCTAACCAAGAGGATGACAAAAACCAGTTCATTAACTGCAAGATTTTTTCAGATAGCTGGTCACCTACACAAGCCCTACCCCCAAAGAACATCTCAGGAGATATAAGAAAACATTTGATCTGTAAAGAAACAATTTCCAACATCAAGCACTACCTGGGTAAGCTGTAATAAAGCCATATCTTGTAATATTGTGCAGGACTTAAAAATCATGAAGTAATGATCAGTTGAAAGTGAAAGTGAAGTCGCTCAGTCATGCCTGACTCTTTGCGACCCCATGGACAGTAGCCTGCACAGAGCTCCTCCATCCATGGGATTTTCCAGGCAAGAGTACTGAGTGGGTTGCCATTTCCTTCTCCAGGGAATTTTCCTGACCCAGGGATTGAACCCAGGTCTCCCGCATTGTAGACAGATGCTTTACTGTCTGAGCCACTGCTTATTCCACTGCTGATTCAGTTATACATTTATACATATATATAGAAAAGTGATTCAGTTATACATATATACATATATCCACATTATTTTTCATATTCTTTTCCATTATGGTATCACAGGATATTGAATATTTATGTTATGCAGTAGGACCTTATTGTTTATCCATCCTATATATAATTGTTGGCATCTGCTAATCCCAAACTGGGCTTCCCTGGTGGCTCAGACAGTAAAAAATCTGCCTGCAGTGCAGGAGACCTGGGTTCGATCCCTGGGTTGGGAAGGTCCCCTGGAGGAGGGCATGGCAGCCCACTCCAGTATTCTTGCCTGGAGAATCCCCATGGACAGAGGACCCTGGTGGGCTACAGTCCATAGGGTCACAAAGAGTCAGACATGACTGAGCGATTAAGATATATAATCCCCAAACTCCCAATCCATCCCTCCTCTACTCCCTTAGGATGAATTATTTTTAACCCCATAGATGAATATATAGAGAGAAACTTTTCCACTTAAATTTCAACATCTATAGATTCACAGAAATAAGAACAGAAAAAAGATTGTCAACCCTTCCTCCACCGACAGATGGCACCGGGTATAGTGAAAGGTCAATTCAGACCTGCCTCTGCAGAATACAGTCCTTTACTCAACCGTGTTGATATCTTTGCGCCCAAGTAATTTTTCACACATTATCAGCCCCATCATACCCAATAAGCATAAAGCCTGTGATAATCTTGAAAGCACTAGTAAGAGGCAAAATTACAAAAATAACAAATGTAGAGATAACGTTTAGTTTGCAAGAGGTGAGAAAATGAGGAACAGAAAGTTACAGGAGTTACAATCTGGAAGGAATTGCCAAGGTGGGACTGATATTAAAGAACAAAAAAATAGAGCATGCAATAGAGGAAAAGAGCTGTGTCTATGCCATCCAAACTAACCAGCAATGAGATGAGGAGGGACTTCCCTGGTGGTCCAGGGGCTAAGACCCTGCACTTCCAGCGCAGGGGGCCAGAGTTTGAGAGTTCACCTGCTGCAACCAAAGATCCTATGTGCCTAAACTAAGACAAATAAATGAATAAACATTTAAATATCTTTTTTAGAAAAAAGGAAAGTGAGACTGATTAAATGGAACCAAGTTTTAACCTGTGGCTAAATAATCAGAATCGAATTAGCTATGGATCAGCTAATTTGTCTGGAGGTAAGTCACTTTCACGTTTCACTTTCATGCCTTGGAGAAGGAAATGGCAACCTACTCCAGTGTTCTTGCCTGGAGAATCCCAGGGGCGGGGGAGCCTGATGGGCTGCTGTCTATGGGGTCGCACAGAGTCGGACACGACTGAAGCGACTTAGCAGCAGCAGTAGCAAGAAGTGGAAAGTTAAAGTCCGAATTACATCAACCTTTAAGAACCCTTAAGAAGGAAGGGGACGACCCCAGGTCCAGGAGCACCCCCACCCCAGGTATCCCCAGGTGACTGAGAGTGCTGCCTGGTGGCCTAGCCACCCCACCATGCAGCTCACACTGCTCACACTTTCCCCTCAAACCCTCAGAAAGCAGAAACCTTGAGAGGAAGCTGTCTCCCTAAACTGACTCCCCAACTCTGTGGACTGGAGAAAGCAAGAGTAAATCATGTTTCCACTTGCATTCTAACCCTAGTAGGGCTTTTGTATGGCCAACATCACCCCGCATGAGACAGGAGGGAAGGGGGGCAGGGCATAACCTTTAAGACAATGACAGCCGTGGAGGACTGGATGAAAACTTCTTGGAACCTACGAGGTCCAAGATGGCAGAAGATGTGACTTCCAGTAGACCTCGAGCCTCATTATATGCTCACTGTAATATATTAGCATAATCTGTGACACACCCACAGGCGCCAAGACAGGTTGACTATAAAAGGTCAAAATTGGGTGGTGGCCCAAATTCTGAAAATTCCCATCCCTTCTCCAAAAATAGTTGGAATAGTCCTCCCACTTGTTAGCCTGTGAAATAACCCAGCTCATAAAAACTAACCACGCCATATTTTGGGGTGCTATCACTTTCCAAGATGACTCTGTACCCTGGGGCCGCCTCCCCTTCTGAGATGGCCTGCATTTTGTCTATGGAACGTGTTTCTAAATTAATTTGTTTTCACCTTACTGTGACTAGATCTTGAACTCTTACTTTCGAGAAGCCAAGAACTCTCACTTGGCAGCCTATCCTGTGGACTTGCCCGAGACCTGGGACATGACCATCATCCGGTGCCCTATTTTTCCTGCAACAGGTACCTACCCTGGGAAGGTGAAGCTTCGTTCTAAGACACCAGAAGGCAAGGAGAAGCAAAGGAGACACATAAACCAAAACAAGTAAGTCTGGATCAAACAGGTAGTTGTCCAAATATACACACAGATCCAAAAAAGAAAGAAAAAAAGCAAAACCATTTTCCTCCAGACTCACCCCCCACTGCAGGCTTCCTCGGTCTATCACAGCCTGCAGGCACCCACCTCCCACACTCAGGTTCACGGCAGCCTCCGTCTGGGGTAGGGGCAGAGGTGCAGAGAGAATTCGTGGTTAATTTGGTGGCCTCATTGTTATTTTCCGTTGATTCTGGAGTCTGTTTCCTTCTGGCTTCCATAGTTTCTCCAGGTTTGATTTCAAGGAAGGGAGCCAGTAATCCAAGCTAGTTCATCTAAAACTTGAAGGCTCACTGTACCTTAAAAAAATTTTTTTTAATTATTGTTGTAATATAATCTGTATGCAGAAAATACGTAAGTCTTAAGTGTGTATTTTGTTGAGTTTTGAAAAATATATAAAACAAGAACACCCATATTTAAAAGAAGATGAAAGACATTTTAATCAACCCAGTTAGTTTCTTCATGAACATTCATGAGCCCTTGACAGTCAAGCCCTTTCAGAGGTGACTGCTATTCTGATTTTTACAATCATATATTAGTTTCTACCTGTTTTTGGGCTTCATGTCAATGGAATTATACAGTATCACCTTTCTGAATCTTGCTTCTTTCATGTAACCCTAAATATATTTTGAAATTAAGAAAAAGGTTTTTGGACTTCCTGATGGTCCAGTGGTTAAGACTCCACGCTCCCAATGCAGGAGACCCAAGTCCAATCCCTGGTCAGAAAACTAGATCCCACAGGCTGCAACTAAGAGTCTGCATGCCGCAACTAAAGATCTTGCATGTCCCAGCTAAGACCCAGTGCAACCAAATAAAATTTTTTTTAATTTCTTTCAAAATAATAAATTTAAAAATAAATTTAAAAAAAATTTCTTGATGTTTACTTTTGAAGATAGGTTGTGAGATGACTAAGCTCATCCACCTGAAGCCCTGTGTTGGGTAAGTACCATTTCCTTTTGGGGTACCCCCACTTCAGATAGCACATGCTCCCCACAAATTAATCTGAGAAAAATATCTGGAACAACAGTGATTCCTCTTAACACAAAACTAGAGGAGGAAACATAATTAACTGCAAATACTATGGCAAATCCGTGGGGTCATAAAGAGTCAGACACGTCTGAGTGGCTGAACTGAACTGAGCTGAACTATAGCAAATATGAAGCCTATATATAAAAACTGAATATCACTCCAAATTCAGCTTTGAAATTACAACCCTTAGTCTCCAGAAGGCAGGCAGGGAGCCTTTTGGTCCTGGGTTCTCGGTTTTGTCCCCTGTTTCCACCTCTCTTGCCCCTCCCCTCCCTGGAATCACTGCTGACAAGTCCTCAGTCATGTCTGACTCTTTTGCAATCCCATGGACCGTAGCCTGCCAGGCTCCTGTCTCCACCCATGGAATATTCCAGACAAGGATGCCGGAGTAGGTTGCCATTTCCTACTACAGGGGATCTTCCCAGCTCAGGGATCAAATCCGCATCGCTTGTATCTCCTGTATTGGCAGGTAGATTCTTTACCACGAGCGACACCTGGGAAGACTCCTGCCCTCAACAGGGCTTCCTTAATTTTCCAAAAGTCTGACCTCACTCTGAGAACCCATTCATTTAGCTACCACATACAAGAAGGGCCTTCCATGTTACTTACTAGAATTTTCTTTTCACTATTTTTTCCCCTCTAAAGGAACTTTTTCCCTCCTGCTGGGAAAAAGAGGGAAAAAAAAAAAAATCCTTTCAATCAAGAGGTCAATGATCATGACCTCTAGAAATGGTCTCCAGTAAAGAGATTCATGGGTGAACAGGAATCTCCAAGAACTGCCACAATAACACACAGGGGTTTGCTTCTGCTGTTTGTGTGCCCAAATGCGGCCCCATCAACAGAGAGAAAGACTCTGATCCAACACTGACACCAGTGCGGAAGCAGAATGCCAGCTGCCTCCTTTCTGGGGTTCCTGGCCCCCTCTTGCCTCTCTCCGAGGGCTTCCAAGAGACTGAATCTCCCATGTTCTCTGCCCACATCCGTCCACTCCGGACTGCACATCTTGTTGCCCCTTCTGGACCAAAGCCCCCGTGTGCAGCCTCCATTGTGTCCTCAGTCACTGCCCAGACCACTGCCGTCCGAGGCAGCGGTTCATCGGTCATCTTCACCCTGGCCTGGACACCAGCACACCTCTGACTCGTCCTTCGTCCACCTATAGCTTTGAGCTCCCCAGGCCGTTGCCAACTCCTTAGCAACTGTCAAAGATAAACAAAGCTGGATCTGAGTTAAAACAATGAAAGTGAAAGTGAAGTCGCTCAGTCGTGTCTGACTCTTTGCGACCCCATAGTCTGTAGCCTACCAGGCTCCTCTGTCCATGGAATTTTCCAGGCAAGAATACTGGAGTGGATTGCCATTTCCTTCTCCATGAAGCCAGATTTAGGCTTCCCTGGTGGCTCAGAGGATAAAGCGTCTGCCTGCAAAGCAGGAGACCTGGGTTCGATCCCTGGGTTGGGAAGAACCCTTGGAGAAGGAAATGGCAACCCACTCCAGTATTCTTGCCTGGAGAATCCCATGGACAGAGGAGCCTGGCGGGCTACAGTCCACAGGGTCTCAAAGAGTCGGACACGACTGAGCGACTTCACACACACACACCAACATTAGGGATACTGCTGAGCTCTGTGATATTTGTGCTAGGTGACTAGGGCATTTTTATTTATTTGTTTATTTTTTGGCTGGGCCAGGTCTCAGTTGTGGCTTGTGGGATCTAGCTCCCGGACCAGGGATCAAACCTAGGCCCCCTGCCTTGGGAGCACAGAGTCTTAGCCACTGGACCACACAGGAAGTTCCTGATCAGGGCATTTTAAATAGAGAATGGAGGGAGTACGGAGGGAAGAGACTGGGAGATGGAGGTCCCATCCTTTCTGGTGATACCTTTCAAGAGGATGACTCTCAGGTCCTTGGGAAAGACGCCACTGAGTTGTAAGAATTACATATACATCTCAAAGGGATAGAGGGAAAATAAATGCTCTGGGAATAAATTTGTTAGTAAATGCTCTAAGAAAGGGAGGTGAGAGACTTTGGTCAGGTATTGGTTAAAACAAACAGTAAATTCTATTGATGGCCCTGAGCTTTGCCAGACAGGAACTCAAAAGAGGGCCCTGGGGCCTCACGGATACAGCCTTAAACTGCTAGAAGCCAAGCTAGGCTGGGCCAGGTTTCCTAGTGCAGGGGTCTGGACTGAGTCATCAAGAGTCAAGACTTCTTGCATCTCTTCTTGCCTTTCACCAGATTCCCACCCCGGGGCTACTGACCTTGCTATTGCTACTTGCCTGCTTGATCCTACAACTCGCTCGGCTGTGACACCCGGAGCATCCTCCTGCCCCAGTGTAACCGTGAGCCACCAGCAGCAGCTCCAACTACCACCTCCCCCTGGGCAGAGAACCACTGCCCATACTCATCCAAGGCCCCGTCACTGAGCTTGGCACGGCCAGATTCCAGCTTCCCTGTTGTCGCCTCTCCCTGCCTCACAATTCCACCTACAGTTTAGCTGATGGGGATCCACTAACACCATCACCCTCTCCACTCCCACCCCCACAGCAAATATGACCAGGTAAGTTCAATGCCTTTTCCAGTCCTGTGGCCACCGCTGAGTTTTCCAAATTTGCTGGCATATTGAGTGCAACACTTTCACAGCATCATCTTTCAGGATTTGAAATAGCTCAACTGGAATTCCACCACCTCCACTAGCTTTGTTCATAGTGGTGCTTTCTAAGGCCCACTTGACTTCACATTTCAAGATGTCTGGCTCTAGGTGAGTGATCACACCATCATGATTATCTGGGTCATGAAGCTCTTTTTTGTACAGTTCTTCTGTGTATTCTTGCCACCTCTTCTTAATATCTTCTGCTTCTGTTAAATCCATACCATCTCTGTCCTTTATCGAGCCCATCTTTGCATGAAATGTTCCCTCGGTATCTCTAATTTTCTTGAAGAGATCTCTTGTCTTTCCCATTCTGTTCTTTTCTTCTATTTCTTTGCATTGATCACTGAGGAAGGCTTTCTTATCTCTCCTTCCTGTTCTTTGGAACTCTGCATTCAGATGGGAATATCTTTCCTTTTCTCCTTTGCTTTCGCTTTTCTTCTTTTCACAGCTATTTGTAAGGCCTCCTCAGACAGCCATTTTGCTCTTTTGCATTTCTTTTCCATGGGGATGGTCTTGATCCCTGTCTCCTGTACAATGTCACGAACCTCACTCCATAGTTCATCAGGCACTCTGTCTATCAGATCTAGACCCTTAAATCTATTTCTCACTTCCACTGTATAATCATAGGGATTTGACTTAGGTCATACCTGAATGGTCTAGCGGCTTTCCCTACTTTCTTCAATTTAAGTCTGAATTTGGCAATAAGGAGTTCATGATCTGAGCCACAGTCAGCTCCCAGTCTTGTTTTTGCTGACTGTATAGAGCTTCTCCATCTTTGGCTGCAAATAATATAATCAATCTGATTTTGGTGTTGACCATCTGGTGATGTACATTATGACCAACCTAGATAGCATATTCAAAAGCAGAGATATTATTTTGCCAACAAGGTCCGTCTAGTCAAGGCTATGGTTTTTCCAGTGGTCACGTATGGATGTGAGAGTTGGACTGTTAAGAAAGCTGAGAACTGAAGAATTGATGCTTTTGTACTGTGGTGTTGGAGAAGACTCTTGAGAGTCCCTTGGACTGCAAGGAGGTCCAACCAGTCCATCCTAAAGGAAATCAGTCTTGCATGTTCATTGGAAGGACTGATGCTAAAGCTGAAACTCCAGTATTTTGGCCACCTCATGGGAAGAGTTGACTCATTGGAAAAAAATGATGCTGGGAAGGATTAGGGGCAGGAGGAGAAGGGGATGACAGAGGATGAGATGGCTGGATGGCATCACCAACTGTATGGACATGAGTTGAGTAAACTCCAGGAGTTGGTGGGAGGCCTGGTGTGCTGCGACTCTTAGGGTCGCAGAGTCGGACACGACTGAGCGACTGAACTGAACTGAAGTTCACGCCACAGTGAGACCAAAGTTCATGTTATTTCCCCTGGTGCTCCTGCGCGTGCTCAGTCATGTCCGACTCTTTGTAGCCCCATGGACTGTACCCGACCAACCTCCTCTGTCCATGGGATTTCCCAGGCAAGAATACTAGAGTGGGTTGTCATTTCTTCCTCCAAGATATCTTCCTCACCCAAGGGCAGATTCTTTATCACTAACACCACCTGGGGACTTGCCTGGGGCCTCAGACTGTAAGGAAACGGCCCTCAATGCAGGAGTCCCAGGTTCAATCCCTGGCTGGGGAAGATCCCCTGGAGAAGGAAATGGCAACCCACTCCAGTATTCTTGCCTGGAGAATCCCAAGGACAGAAGAGCCTGGCAAGCTACAGCCCATGGGGTCAGAAAGAGTCAGACACGACTGAGCGACTAACAAAAAGCGCCACCTGGGAAGCCCTGGTGCTGTTGTAGATTTCATCCCTGAATCATCCCGCTCATCAGGAAGCAGCTCAGGGGAGGCAGAATTTGCTGAGCACTGGCACCTTCTTTCAGAGAAGGCAATGGCACCCCACTCCAGTACGCACTTTAGTGCAGTGTGGAGCCCCGAAGCAGGACTGCCGCCCCTAGAGGTAGAGTCTGTGCGGAGGTGGGACCTTCCTGTCATCCAGATCTTCTCCAGGGCATGTCAGTACAAGCCGGAACTGCCTCCTAACTATGAATTAGAAGGTTTTCTGCCTCCTGACCCCCAAATGGGAGGTGTATGCTTCCAGGCTTGGGGCAGGAATAAGACTCTACTCATTTTCTGTCTTGATCAGTGCACTGTAACCCTCTGGGGATCTGAAGGCTTTGAAAAATTGATGAAAGGTATGGTGTGTGTATGCATGCACCATTTAATAGACAGACCTGTAATCACATTCTAAAAATCTAGATGCACAGTATAATTATCTCAGAAGTTTTTGAAAAATACAGATGCCCAGGTATTTTTTTTTTTCTCCAAAGCTCCATAAAGTCACCGTATTTAAAAACAACTGGCCTATATGAAGATCTTCTATCTAGTTTGTTTCACTGTTTCTATTTTATATTCACTGCTCCCATTTCATTTAGCTTGTTTTCCAATAACTTGCTTGACTAAGTATGAATAGAATGCTAGATTTTTAATTTATATTCACTCAAAACTTTTGATATAGTTCCATTTATTCTGGCATCCAATATTACTGCTGAAAGCCTAGAAAGCTTATTATTTTAGTGATTTCTAAAAAAAAAAAATAAATTGAATGAGGCTTGAAACTTCTAATCCAATTCTAAAAATATAAAGA
Organism: Capra hircus; assembly: GCF_001704415.2. Classification (NCBI taxonomy): domain Eukaryota; kingdom Metazoa; phylum Chordata; class Mammalia; order Artiodactyla; family Bovidae; genus Capra; species Capra hircus. Next base: position 7,054,690 of record NC_030809.1, on the reverse strand, counting down.
AATACTATGTCATTAAAAAAAGGAATTTAACATGTGATATAGTATTATTAACTAAAGTACAGATTTTGTTCAAATTTCACAAAATTTTAGGCTAGTTTCCATTATTTGTTTTCATGCCTTAGTCAAGATTCCACATTGTACTTATTTGCAGTGAGCAGCTTCAGCAGCATGCAACAAATTCTGATAAATTCTCTTTTCATTTTTATTCTGTTGCAAGTATTTTCTATTTTTTCTTGATACAGCTTCTTAGATACACCCATCATTTGAACATGGACGTTTAATTTCCAAATTCATGGGGTTTTTAAAGTATCCTTGATGCTAATTTCTCATTTAAATACTTTCTTTTCTGGAATCATCCTCTGTTTCTTCAGTCTCTTGACTTTATTGAGGCTTTCAATGGCTAGGTCAAAGATCTCCTGGTAAATGTCACACTGAACTTGAAAATAAGAGGGCTATTTTCAAATATTTTTTGAAACTGATTTCTAATATAACTCCACAGTGATAAGAGAACAAACTCTGTACGATTTCAATGCTTTTGAGCTGTGAAATTTTTGTACCTTGTTTTATGTCCCTGGATATGTTCCAGCGTCTCTCAGTTTATAGCCTATGGGAACTTGAATAGAATTTGCATCCTGCTACTGTGTGAGAATTGTATAAATATTAATTATTCTGAATTGGTTCATAGTGCTTTTCAGGTCTACTCTATGCTTCTACTTTTCTGTCTATTCGTTATATCAATTTTTGAGAGCTTGATATTGAAACTCCAACTAAAAATCTTAAATCATCTACTTAAAAAATAACTAATACACAGTGGAACTATATGTAACTTTGTTCCGTGTTTTCCAAGTTTTCTGTGAATGTGTTATCATACTTTCAAAATTTTAAAAAGGGTTTTAAAGACTTCAAATCAAGCTCACACATAATCACACTAAAACACGCACAGACACACACACATGCAACTTCTGAAGGCAAGATGCGTAATGAGTATTTTTGCTAAAATTATAGCACCCATCCCATAGCAAAACTTCCCCAAAACCTTGACTCTGTAGGGGAAGAAATGATTTTCCTTTTACATTTATGAGTTCTTGGCTGAGATCCCTGTAATGAGAGAGAAAGAAAGGGTAAAAGAAAAACAAACAAAAGCTTATTAACATGTATGGGTCGTGTATACATGGGAGATACCCAGGAAAAAGGAGCGCCCCAAAGAGGTGGTTTTAGAATTCAGGATTAAATGCTCTGTTCATAGGGAAAGAAGAAAGGGAATGTAGGCCTCTTAAGGTACGTGATGTTTAGGAAAGGTGAACGGGCCCTTAGAAGACTACGTGGGCGATAAGGTGGTCCTGACAACGTTGTCTGGGTATCTGTTGACATCCAGTCTCCTCTTCTATGATAAGAATGACTCTTCCCTGGTTGATGAAAATCCCAGGGAGGGAATTTATGACATTTGAGTTCCTTTTGGAGAATTTATCTTTAGGCAGATAGGGGAGTTCAAAGAAAGTCTCTCCATGCCCTTGCTGTTTTTCAAGCATCTACAGTTCAAAATAATGGATATTCCAAAGCAGAATACTTTGGGATGTTGTTGGTGGTGTTCAGTTCTCCAGCTGCCTCCTGCTCTTTGCGACCACATGGACTGCAGCACGCCAGGCCTCCCTGCCCCTCTCCATCTTCAGGAGTTTGCCCAAGTTCGTGTCTGTTGCATTGGTGATGCCATACAGCCATCTCAACTTCTGACACTCTCTTCTCCTTCTGCCCTCAGTCTTTCCCAGCATCAGGAACTTTTCCATTGAGTTCTCTGTTCACATCAGATGACCAAAATACTGGAGTTTCAGCTTCAGCATCAGTCCTTCCAGTGAATATTCAGGATTGAGTTCCTTTAGGATTGACTGGTTGGATCTCCTTGCAGTCCAAGGGACTCTCAAGAGTCTTCTCTAGCACCACAGTTCGAAGGCATCAGTTCTTTGGTGCTCCACCTTCTCTATAGTCCAGCTCTCACAACCTTAAGTGACCAGTGGGAAGATCATAGCCTTGACTATACGGAGCTTTGTTGGCAAAGTAATGTCTCTGCTTTTCAATGCACTGTTTAGGTTTGTCATCGCTTTCCTGCCAAGAGGCAATCGTCTTCTGATTTCATGGCAGCAGTCACCATCTGCAGTGATCTCAGAGCCCAAGAAGAGGAAATCCGTCACTACTTCCACCTTTTCCCCTCTATTTGCCATGCAGTAATGGGGCTGGATGCCATGATCTTGGTTTTTTTAATATTTAGTCTTAAGCCAGCTCTTTCACTTTCTTCCTGCACCCTCATCAAGAGGCTCTTTAGTTCCTCTTCATTTTCTGCCATTAGAGTGGAACTTTGGTGGCATAGCATGTCCTAAATGCCTACAGTCATGTTTTGGGGTGGCATATTCCATAGCCTTTCAGCTCTTTCCTCAAATTCCTCTCCCTTCAGCAGCTGCCACAGTTGCTCCTCCCTCTGTCTCTGGCTGCCTGTCTCTGACCGTCTCTCCTTCTCTCTCACATCTTCCCCTTCTCAGCTGCTGATCCCCTGCTAGTCTGACCCCTCCACTCGCCCCGGTCCAGCTATCTCCTTCTTACGAAGAGCAGTGACTCTGCCTAATACCCTCCTTTGATGAGTATTTACATCTGATCACTAAAATTCTTTTAACCTCAAAGACTGGATAAAGAACACAGACGTTGCCAAGTCTTCAGGAGGATTAAACAAGAAAAGTGTGTCTAGTGCCCAGACACAGCAGACACAACAAATCTGTGTTCTTCCTTTTGCCTTCCTTTCTCCTGGATTGTAGGGGATACTCAGAAGTGGAAAACAGGACAGAAAAGCAAGCTGCCCTAAGGAGAACCATCAATGACCAAAAGCCAGACTTTGTACTGAGATTTGGGGGATCTATAATTGAGTCCCTTCCCCACTACACACACATCTTTCTGAAGCCCCCACAGTCCCCTCCACCCATTCACCCTACTGCCCTCAGACATTTCTCCTTTTGGCCACTTCACTACCTGACTCTTCCCCAACGTGTTCTTAGCTACCTACCAGTAGGTATTCACGGAAATTTCCCTAAATAGGCAGACAAGTTACTCATTGATAGAGGCCCCTGCTCTCCCTTCTTGCTACCTTGAAATCCCTGCTCCGCCCTTCTCACAAGGTACTGGTAGTGTTACCAAAGCAACATGGTTCTGCTCATCCAAAGTCAGTCTAGTGACATCAGGTTGTGATAAAGCAAAGTAGAGCGTTTACTGCAAGAAATAAAGCAAGGAGAACAGGCAACTCAGGCTCAAAAGATCTGAACCTTCAGATGGTGCTCAGGGGAGGGTTTTTAAAGACAGCACTTGCAGTGACTGTGGCAGCTCATAGACTTTCTTTGGATTGGTTTGTGGTGACGCTACATGCTGGTGTTTCAGGAATCTCAACCATCAACCTTCTGGCTCCAGCCAGTCTAGAGTCTACATGATTGTGGTCAGCATGTTGTCACCATCCTCCAGCTGAGTGAGGATCTTAGTTTCTGCAGAACAACTCAGACATACGCATCAGATTATTATGTATTGATACATCCCTTGAGGAAGAACTAGGCCTCTATCTGTTGAAGAATATCTTTTCTTTTCTTAACTTGGCTTCACGGGTCTTAGTTGCAGCACATGAAGTCTTTGATCTTTGTTGCAGCATGCGGGATCCTAGGTTGCAGCATGGCAGTTATTTCAGTTGCGGCATGCAGGATCTAGTTCCCTGATCCAGGGATGGCGCCTGGGCCCCCTGCATTGGAAGCGGAAAGTTCTAACCACTGGATCGGTAGGGAAGTCCTAAAATCTTGTTTCTTGACAGCTTTTCCTTTGTTTCTTCATTCCCTCACCTACCTAATTAGTAACTGCTTGAGTCTGTTCTCTGAAACTTAAAGGGAACAGAAACTAGGGGATTAAGATCTTTTCCTACGATCAAGAAACAGGAAACACAGAGGGGCTTTTGTACTTGGGAGGGTCCCATAGGATTCTGCTCAGTTTCAATCCCCCCTTTACTTTCAATTCAGTTCAGTTCAGTCATTCAGTAATGTCCAACTCTTTGCATTCCCACGGACGGCAGCACGTCAGACTTCCCTGTCCATCACCAACTCCCAGAGCTTGCTCAAACTCATGTCCATTGAGTCAGTGATGCCATCCAACCATCTCTTTGATTCTCCTCAATCAGGGGATGACAGACGATGAGATGGCTGGATGGCATCACTAACACAATGGACGTGAGTCTGAGTGGACTCCGGGAGCTGGTGATGGACAGGGAGGCCTGGCATGCTGCGATTCATGGGGTCGCAAAGAGTCGGACACGACTGAGCGACTGAACTGAACTAACCTGAACTGAACAAATCCTGAGGAACAGGACAACAAAGAGATACAGTTTCGGATGGAGAGGTCAGCCATGCGTCCAGCAGGGGAGCTCTGCTTTAAGGGAGCTGGGCTTCAGTAGTTCTAGCCCTGTGAGCAGAACCCGATTGCGCCCAGTCAGTGCTGCTGGCCAGCGTGCTATGCAGTAGTGTCTGCTACCATTCCGCAGCATTTATCACGTGACCCAGCCTTTCCATTCCGGGTATTATCCAAGGGAAATGAAAGTGTGTGTTCACACAAAGATCCATATACAAACGTACATAGCAACTGTATTTGTAATAACTAAAGATGAAAACTCAGCAGTGGCCACAGGACTGGAAAAGGTCAGTTTTCACTCCAATCCCAAAGAAAGGCAATGCCAAAGAATGCTCAACCTACCGCACAATGGCACTCATCTCACACGCTAGTAAAGTAATGCTCAAAATTCTCCAAGCCAGGCTTCAGAAATTCGTGAACCATGAACTTCCTGATGTTCAAGTTGGTTTTAGAAAAGGCAGAGGAAGCAGAGATCAAATTGCCAACATCCGCTGGATCATGGAAAAAGCAAGAGAGTTCCAGAAAAACATCTATTTCTGCTTTATTGACTATGCCAAAGCCTTTGACTGTGTGGATCACAATAAGCAGTGGAAAATTCTGAAAGACATGGGAATACCAGACCACCTGACCTGCCTCTTGAGAAATCTGTATGCAGGTCAGGAAGCAACAGTCAGAACTGGACATGGAACAACAGACTGGTTCCAAATAGGAAAAGGAGTGCGTCAAGGCTGTATATTGTCACCCTGCTTATTTAACTTCTATGCAGAGTACATCATGAGAAACGCTGGACTGGAAGAAGCACAAGCTGGAATCAAGATTGCCAGGAGAAATATCAATAACCTCAGATATGCAGATGACACCACCCTTATGGCAGAAAGTGAAGAGGAACTAGAAAGCCTCTTGATGAAAGTGAAAGAGGAGACTGAAAAAGTTGACTTAAAGCTCAACATTCAGAAAACGAAGATCATGGCGTCTGGTCCCGTCACTTCATGGGAAAAAGATGGGGAAACAGTGGAAACAGTGTCAGACTTTATTTTTGGGGGCTCCAAAATCACTGCAGATGGTGATTGCAGCCATGAAATTAAAAGATGCTTACTCCTTGGAAGGAAAGTTATGACCAACCTAGATCAGCATATTCAAAAGCAGAGACATTACTTGCCGATAAGGTCGTCTAGTCAAGGCTATGGTTTTTCCAGTAGTCATGTATGGATGTGAGAGTTGGACTGTGAAGAAGGCTGAGCACCGAAGAATTGATGCTTTTGAACTGTGGTGTTGGAGAAGACTCTTGAGAGTCCCTTGGACTGCAAGGAGATCCAACCAATCCATTCTGAAGGAGATCAGCCCTGGGATTTCTTTGGAAGGAATGATGCTAAAGCTGAAACTCCAGTACTTTGGCCACCTCATGCGAAGAGTTGACTCATTGGAAAAGACTCTGACGCTGGGAGGGATTGGGGGCAGGAGGAGAAGGGGACGACTGAGGATGAGATGGCTAGATGGCATCACTGACTCAAATGACGTGAGTCTGAGTGGACTCCGGGAGTTGGTGATGGACAGGGAGGCGGGCCGTGCTGCAGTTCATGGGGTCACAAAGAGTCGGACACGACTGAGCGACTGAACTGAACTAAAAGATGAAAAACAATTCAGATGCCTAACAATAAGAGAATGGACAAGCTGTGATCATGTTACCAAGTCCAAGCTGGTACTGCTCACTACACAACAGGCCAATAAATTGGGAGATTAAGAGATGGGGCAAGGAAGAACAACTTTATTCAGAAAGCCAGCAGGCTGAGAAGACTAGTGTCCCAAAGAACCAGCTTACCTGAAGTAGAATTGCGGCTTCTTTGATACTAAAAGGGGAAGGAGGGTGGTTATTGAAAACTTCTTGGTGCTGGAATCCTTTGTTCTTGTAGCTGTCCACATAGGTCAGGTCACAATGTTCCCATAAACTTTCCACCAAACAAATATTATTCTCTGTTCTGCAACTTTTCATCTCTATATAAAGAGGAAAGTGTTATACCTTTAAAGTTCAGAATCTTGAGAATGGGCTATTCTGTATATTTCCTCTACTGAGGAAATAGCATCCACTAACTGCAAATAGCATCCAATAACTCCTGTTGCTAGAATCAAAATTGCTGGGAAAAATATCAATAACCTCAGATATGCAGATGACACCACCCTTACAGCAGAAAGCAAAGAACTAAAGAGCCTCTTGATGAAAGTGAAAGAGGAGAGTGAAAAAGTTGGCTTAAAACTCAACATTCAGAAAACTAAGATCATGGCATTCGGTTCCATCACTTCATAACAAATAGATGGGGAAACAATGGAAACAGTGAGAGACTTGACTTTCGGGGGGGGGCTCCAAAAATCACTGCAAATGGTAACAGCAGCCATGAAATTAAAAGATGCTTGCCCCTTGGAAGAAAAGCTATGACCAACCTAGACAGCATATTAACAAGTAGAGACATTACTTTGCCAGCAAAGGTCCGTTTAGTCAAAGCTATGTTTTTTCCAGTAGTCATGTATGAATGTGAGAGTTGGACTATAAAGAAAGCTGAGCACCGAAGAACTGATGCTTCTGAACTGTGGTGTTGGAGAAGACTCTTGAGAGTCCCTTGGACTGCAAGGAGATCCAACCAGTCCATCCTAAAGGAAATCAGTCCTGAATATTCCTCGAAAGGACTGATGCTAAAACTGAAACTCCAATACTTTGGCCACCTGATACGAAGAACTGACTCACTGGAAAAGACCCTGATGGTGGGAAAGATTGAAGGCAGGAGGAGAAATGGATGACAGAGGATGAGATGGTTGGATGGTATCACCAACTTTATGGACACGAGTTTGAATAAACTCCAGGAGTTGGTGATGGACAGGGAGGCCTGGTGTGCTGCAGTCCATGGGGTCGCAAAGAGTCGGACACGACTGAGTGACTGAACTGAACTGAACTGAACTGAACTCCTGTTGCTTTGCAACAGGAAGAAACGTGGGTGGGGGAGATAAGTTTTATATCTAAAATTGTGTATGCATTGTCAAATCTCATGGAACTCTGCACTTAAAATGGGTGCATTATATTGGATGCTCTTTCCTCAGCAGAGTTTTTTTTAAAAACTGTTCTGTTTCTGCAGGACTTTCAGAGACAGGCTCTGAATATGACACCTCAGTTCAGTTCAGTTCAGTTGCTCAGTCATGTCCAACTCTGCGACTCCATGGACTGCAGCACTCTAGGCCTCCCAGTCCATCACCAACTCTGGAAGTTTACTCAAACTCATGTCCATTGAGTCGGTGATGCCATCCAACCACCTCATCCTCTGTCATTCCCTTCTCCCGCCTTCAATCTTTCCCAACATGAGGGTCTTTTCCAATGAGTCAGCTCTTCGCATCAGGTGGCCAAAGTATTGGAGTTTCAGCTTCAGCATCAGTCCTTCCAATGACTATTCAGGACTGATTTCTTTAGGATAGACTATTTGGATCTCCTTGCAGTCCAAGGGAAAAACCATCCCCGATCCTAAATCTAGGGTGCCCTGGAGAACGATCCCCCAGAAGTTGTTCTTACCCAGGGTTCAGTTTGTGTGAGTTGAAAAGGTGAGGAAGTGAGGCTCCCTATTTCAGCTTCTCCTGCGGCAGCTGAGAGCAGGCCTGAACTATTTCAGGCCCAAGGGCAACATCCTTGAGAAGTTCTATCTGGAAGGGGTAGGAGATCACCATGGCAACCTGTCCCAGGCCCAGCCCTGGCCCGGCTCCAAGGCACACAAATAAAGCCATTGGAATGTGGTTGCAGGGCAAAGGGCGGGTAGAGAGAAAGTTGCCAAGTTTCCATGAAAACCAATAACATGAGGCCTCGGGCCCTGGGAGCTGTCAGGGAAGCTCAGGGGGGCCCACAGGGATCAGCCCAGGGAAATGGAACACTTTCACAGATGGACAGACAGACAAAGAAACACACACACCCACACATACGCTGTGCTTAGAGGACAGTGGCACTGCTTCTTGAAAAAGAGGCTCGATGAAATGAAAGCCTTGGCTTTAGAGCCTGACGCACAGTCATTCCAGTGCCAGCGACAATTCCCAGTAACCTCGGGCAAGTTTCTGAACTAGTTATCCCTTTGGCCCAGTCTGTCTCCTCTTTACCCGGAGGCCACATTCTTCCTGAGACCTTTCCCCACAACTTGACATCAAACTGCAGTCTCCCCTGCCCCAAACTTCCTGCTGTTTTATTTTCCTTCAGGGCACTTAGCACCACTTGACGTATGCTATATATACTTCCTTATTCATCTTGTTTGTTGCCCTGCTCATGTCAGTCCCACAAGGGCAGAACTTTTCGTCTGTCTGTCCATGCTCTCTTCCCAGTGCCCAGAACAGTGCCTGGCACATAGTAGATGTGCAAGGAACAAGACAGAGCGTGGACTTTGTGCGTCAGTTTCCTCATCAGCAGAATGGGGATAATTCTACCCCCATGAGGCTAAAGGGAAAGTGAAGTCGCTCAGTCATGTCCGACTCTTTGTGACCCCATGCATTGCAGCCTACCAGGCTCCTCCGTCCATGGGATTTTCCAGGCAAGGGTACTGGAGTGGAGTGCCATTGCCTTCTCCACCCATGAAGCTAAAGGAGGGATAAAGGAGGGGGTGTAAGGCTGTGAGTTAGGTGCCCAGACCTTAGTGGGGGCACTAGGGCAACTCACAGAGTCTTTGGTGCGACTTAATCATGAGCAGGCGCCTCATTATCACACTTCTGCACTTTGGTCCACATTTAAGAGCAACTTTCCTGGGCTCTTACCTGGCCACCCTGACCCCTGAGTTCAAGAACTTACCTGTGTCCTTCTTCTGCAAAACCACTACATCTTAAAGACGGTGGAATCAGAGAGTTGATCCACAGAAGCATTTTTCTTTCTCTGAATATTTGTTGCAAGAGTGAGCAAATGAACTCATTCATTCACAGGAAAACAAGTCTTTAAAAACGTACGGACGATTTGTACAGGCAGGAAATGTTTAACCTATCGAAGGAGAGAACAGGTATTTCTGGCCTCTTAGAATGTGCAAGGTGACCTGTTACGTACCTGAGATTCTTACGCTGGTTCATCCTGCATCAGCCTCACAAAGAAGTACCCAAGAATAAAGAAACTGACGTCAAGACCCTGGCCTGAGGCTGCAGAGCAGTAAGTGGGACAAAAGGTGAACCCAGAATCGACAAGCCCCCTCGCCCGAGTTCCTCCTGCTGCCCCCACCCCACCTCCTTTGAAAATTCATTGGGTAAAAGACCTCTTTGCCAAGCTAGGGACTTTGGACCCATTCTGTAGGCAATTCTAAAAATAAGAAAAAGCGACTGACTATAAATATACGGGAACTACTGAAGGAAGGAGGAATTATTTCTGCCTAAGGTAAGTCAGAAAAGCTACCGAGTAGGGGTGGGACTGTTTGAGGACTTGTATTTCTATTTCACTAACTCATATTTGCAGAGGTTATCACTAGCTTTTGGTTCCAACCCATCACAATGAACAACATTTTCTGTTCATTTGAGTTTTCCATCTTGTCATATTTTCAGCAGGTCATTCCTTAGGGATCCTTTACTTTTATTTATAGCCATTTACATCATTTCGTTGCCAGAATTTAGCAAGTTCTGGCAACAGCCACTTTCAGAGGAGCGAAGCCTCCAACGCTACAAACCTTGAAGAAAGCGTGGAATTTGGAGACTGCTGGAAGCAACTCCTATATTCAGTGACTTCACAGAGGTAGCTTGAAATTAGCCAAGGTGAAAGCATTTAAATGGCAGAAACTGATAAATGCAAATTGAGGCTCTTTTCTGTTTCCCATTGAGAGCCGGTTGTTAAACGTTGCACCAACATACAACTGGCTCAATATTGTGAAAGAGCAGAAAGAATCCTGATGGAAGTCAGAAAACTTGAGTTTTAGCCTGGTGACATTACTAACTCACTTCGACCTCAGGCCAGTCATCTCATCTCCCAGGGGCCTCAGTTTCCTTGTCTATTAAATGCAGGGAGATTGACTAGATTGAAAAATCAGGATTGTTAGGTCCCCAAGTTATTCCTCAAAAGGAAAACGGTTTGAAAGCAATCTTCAACACGAAAGAAAGAAAAAGGGAAAGAAGATAAGAAGAAAGAAAAGAAAGCCATGCAGGAACCTCTGGATAAGACCAAATAGGTTAACTTAAATAATAAATTGTGTTTCGTGGTTAAAATCTTTCAAAACCTGAAACTCAGGGGAAAGATAAGAAAAGCAGTCAGCCCTCTGTTCCCATCAGTCCAATGTATTGAACACCTGAAATGGGGCAATCACTGCTGGTCACCAATGCTGTCTTGCTGGGGAAGACGCAGCCCCTGATCCCAGGACCTTGCACACTAAGGAGGCAGACAGACAAGCAGGCAAGCATCATAACAAACAGGATTTGTGTTCTGATAGAGAAGAGCCAGGCTTTAAGGGAGCACCCAGCGGGGGCGATATCCGTGTTGGGAGAGTCGAGGATGGCTTTTTGGGAGAAAAGACATCTAATGGGATTTAAAGCCAGGGGTTTAAGTGGGTAGGAACACTGGGGGGATTTCACAGGCATCAGAAGGAACTGAACAGCATGGACCAGTGGCCGCTGGGAAGGTACACAGGGCCTTTTGTATCAGGTAAGGGAGTTCAGAATTTTATCTTTAGAGTACTGAGAAGCCACTGAAATGTGTGTAAACAAGAGAGTAACTTGAGCTTTAGAAAGCTCATCCAGGCTGTTATCTGGGGCAGGAATGGAAAGGAAGCAACACTGGAAACTGGGGGACCAGTTCAAAGACTTGCAGCAAAATGGGAGTCTGGTGACTTGGTAGAGAGTGGATGCACCAGGGCGTGTCTAAGTGCCCTGAGGCTGTTGTAACAAAGTACCGCAGATACGGTGGCTTGAATAACAGAAATACATTCTCTCACAGTGCTGAAGGCTAGAAGTCTAAAATCAAGGTGTCAGCAGGGCTGTGTTCCCTCCGAGACTCTGGACAGAATCTCCCTTCCTTCATGGCAGCTTCTGGGGGGCCATCAGGCCTCGTGCTCCTTGGCTTGCCGCTGCATCTCCCCAGTTCCCGCCTCGTGTTCCCCTGTGGGTCCCTGTCTCTTCACGTCATCTTCCTACACCCGCTGTATTGTACTAAGGATCCACCCTGCTTCAGCATAATCTCATCTTAACTAATTATACCAGCAACCACCTTATTTCCAAGTAAGGGCCCATTCTGAGACTCTGGGGACTAGGAATTTAAGAGATCTTTTAGGGGGGACACAGTTCAACTTACGGGGCTTCCCAGGTGGCACCAGTGGTAAAGAACCCGCCTACCAGTGCAGGAGACATTAGAGGCGCGGGTTCGGTCCCTGGGTCGGGAAGATGCCCTGGAGGAGGGAATGGCAACCCACTCCAGTATTGTTGCCTGGAGAATCCCATGGACAGAGGAGCCTGGTGGGCTACAGTCAGCAGAGTCGCAGAGTCAGACACGACTGAAATGACTTAGCACGTACACACTCAATTCAACTTAAAACAGGAAAAGATTTAAACATCGAATCTGTTGCCATAACTCAGGCTCTGTTCCCTGAATAGAAACATGGAGAAAGCATTTGGGGTAACATAGAAAAGAGTAGCTTTTAGTGGTTTGCCTGGCAAAGGGGGCCACAGTAGGCTAATGCCCTCAAGACTGTGTGACCCACCCAGCAGGGGATAGTGAGGAGTTTTATAGCATTGAAGGAGCAGGGCATGATCAGCTCGTGGACAATTCTGGGGCTGGCTGGGATCGAGATGAAGTTTCAAGCATCATCAACCTTCTGGTTTCAACCAGTCTAGAGTCTATCTTCTTGTGGTCAGCAGTTTTCATCTGGAGGGAGGTCTGCTTCCTGTAAAAACAACTTAGGAACGTGTGTCAGACCTTTTTTATCTCTTTCAGAGAACTATGAGTTCGGTGATTCTGCTATGTGGCTGAATTACAGTCTAAATTGTTACCAGTTCCCCAATCCACCAGCTGTTTTTTCTCTACATCTTCATATTTACCAATTATTAACACTTGAGTCAGCATTTTACTTCTAAATACAAGGACACAGGGGCTTGTGCAGGATTTCAAATCAGTGAGACTAATAAATTGTTAGTATTGAGGGAGGAGCAAATAAAAGGTAGAAGACAAGGGTTGCATGTTGATTTCTCAGTAGATGGTGGTCAAGGCAACCAAGAAGGGAACATAGGAAGGGGAGTGGATGTCAGGGAGAAAGTGATGAGTTTCATTCTGGATGTATCAATTTAAGAATGTGTTCAGCTGCAAAAAACAAAAGGAAATCCAAGGCTCTTTGGTTTCCTTTTCCCATATAACAAGCCCTGCTGCCACTGCTGCTAAGTCGCTTCAGTCGTGTCCAACTCTGTGCGACCCCATAGACGGCAGCCCACCAGGCTCCCCCGTCCCTGGGATTCTCCAGGCAAGAACACTGGAGTGGGTTGCCATTTCCTTCTCCAGTGCATGAAAGTGAAAAGGGAAAGTGAAGTTGCCCAGTCGTGCCCGACTCTTAACGATCCCGTGGACTGCAGCCTACCAGGCTCCTCTGTCCATGGGATTTTCCAGGCAAGAGTACTGGAGTGGGGTGCCATTGCCTTCTCCAATATAACAAGCCCAGAGGTATGCAATTCAGAGCTGGTAAGTTGTACCCCATTGTCATTAGGAAGACATGCTCCTGCTATCTTTCCAGTTGCCAGCCTTACAGTGTAAAGCTTTACCCTCTTCTCTATGTGTCTTGGTCACCTACAGGTTAGTACAATTCCAGCACCATGACCACATTCCAGACAAGCAGAAGAAGAAGAAGGTGAAAACAGGAATAAATTCAGTCAGAAAAGCAAAAACATCCTGGAAATCCTAAGGTTGTGTGTCAGCTGGCCACCTCTGCCTACAAAGGGGACTGAAGACGACAGTACTTTCAGCCCTAAACAAAATCAGGGCTCTGTTAAAAAAAAAATAAACAGAGTATATTTGGGGTAGAACACTAGCAGTTTCTACCACAGTCCAGCATTTTGGCTAGCCAACATTCAAACACATCCTTCTTCCCATAAATAAAAGGAATTTACCCCTCCCCAAGAAATAGAGCTGCAAAATTCACTCTAGCCAGTGATTCCAGTGCAAAATCCAAGAAGTTTAGAGGTTTAGTGTCAAGATATTGCTTCTCTTGAGTAAGGATCCATAAGCTTAAGCTTAAAGACAAATTTCTCTCCCCAATAGGAGAAGTGAGACACACAGATATAGATAGATATAACTTAAATGATCCCTTCTGCAAGTGACTGATTAACGGATTAATTGATTGATGACTTTTTTAAACCCTCTCTGGGAAGAGGGCAGCATAGTAAACACCCGCGGAGCCCCTGGTCCATGGAGCCCATAAAATCCCACTGGGCAGGAGCAGTGAGCACTCATGGTCCCGGCAGTGGAGCTCCTTGACTAGCCCCTTAGGCAGCCCCTGTTCTGGCCCCTGGGGGTTTCTCCTTGTTTGCTATTCCCTGCTAAAACCAGATGGCACTTGAACCCAGCCAGAGCTCAGACTGGGACAAGAACCCACCATCCCGGACTTAAGAGGGGACTCGAACAACTGTCTTTTAACTAAAACCATTCACCTGATATCTGGAGTTTCTGAAGCTCAGGTTCTCACATCTCAGAGCCAAGAAGAATTCAGTGAGAGACCAAATGGCGAGCAAGTTCAGTTCAATTCAGTCTCTCAGTCATGTCTGACTCTTTGCTACCCCCCCACTGCAGCACGCCAGGCCTCCCTGTCCATCACCAACTCCCGGAGCTTGCTCAAACTCATGTCCATTGTGTCGGTGATGCCATCCAACCATCTCATCCTCTGTCGTCCCCATCTCCTCCTGCCTTCAATCTTTCCCAGCACCAGGGTCTTTTCAAATGAGTCAGCTCTTCACACCAGGTGGCCAAATTATTGGAGTTTCAGCTTCAACATCAGTCCTTCCAATGAACACCCAGGACTGATTTCCTTTAGGATGGACTGGTTGGATCTCCTTGCAGTCCAAGGGACTCTCAAGAGTCTTCTCCAGCACCACAGTTCAAAAGCATCAGTTCTTCTGCGCTCAGCTTACTTTATAGTCCAACTCTCACATCCATACCTGACTACTGGAAAAACCATAGCCTTGACTAGACTGACCTTTGCTGACAAAGTAATGTCTCTGCTTTTTAAAGAATGAGGTTATTACCACAGGATGCTTGTGAGAGATACAGTCTCTGCCCCGAGACTGGAGGACTTCATTTTTATAAGCAAAACAAAAGTGAGGAAGGGAAGAAGACCACCTCCTCCCTCACTTTGTGGGTAGCTGTCAAAGCTTACGTCATCCGTTCCTCCTTTAACACTGTGTAGTCTAACCGGGACGGTCGTGGCACCAATGAAATCATATGTTTGTTAGCAGAAGTGTGGTGACATAGTAGAATCTGGTAATCTGGGATCAAGATTGCCGGGAGAAATATCAATAACCTCAGATATGCAGATGACATCACCCTTATGGCAGAAAGTGAAGAGGAACTAAAGAGCCTCTTGAAGAAAGTGAAAGAAGAGAGTGAAAAAGTTGACTTAAAGCTCAACATTCAGAAAACTAAGATCGTGGCATCTGGTCCCATCACTTCATGGCAAATGGATGGGGAAACATGGAAACAGTGGCTGACTTTATTTTTCTGGGCTCCAAAATCACTGCAGATGCTGATTGCAGCGATGAAATTAAAAGATGCTTACTCCTTGGAAGGAAAGTTATGACCAACCTAGTTGGCATATTCAAAAGCAGAGACATTACTTTGCCAACAAAGGTCTGTCTAATCAAGGCTATGGTTTTTCCAGTAGTCATGTATGGATGTGAGAGTTGGACTGTGAAGAAAGCTGAGCGCCGAAGAATTGATGCTTTTGAACTGTGGTGTTGGAGAAGACTCTTGAGAGTCCCTTGGACTGCAAAGAAATCCAACCAGGCCATCCTAAAGGAAATCAGTCCTGGATGTTCATTGGAAGGACTGATGTTGAAGCTGAAACTCTAGTACTTTGGCCACCTGATGCGGAGAGCTGACTCATTTGAAAAGACCCTGATGCTGGGAAAGATTGAAGGCAAGAGGAGAAGGGGACAACAAAGGATGAGATAGTTGGATGGCATCACCGATTCAATGGACATGGGTTTGGGTGGACTCCAGGAGTTGGTGATGGACAGGGAAGCCTGGCGTGCTGCGGTTCATGGGGTTGCAAAGAGTCGGACATGACTGAGCGATTGAACTGAACTGAATTCATCTCAGGTTTCAGTATAATGTTCCCTTTCATTTAATTTCTTTCCCCTTTCACCGCGAATCCTATCTTGGCTTCGAGCAGAGATGCTACTCTTCCAGGGCCGTTAACTCCCTGATTTCCTGTAGCGACATTCAGACCCCGTATCTACTGTCCTGTGTTTCAGCTATCAGGGTTTGTGGCTTGAGTGTACTTGGCACCGGATGTGTCTGGTCTTCCTTCAAGGTAGCCTAGATTGTTGCTAGGTTACTAGATTCTTTTTTTGAGCAGTCATTAGCTTGTAACAGTCTCCTAAACTCCCTTAAAATTCCCTCTCTGCTTTAACCTCCTAGCGGAATTTTTTAATTAAAATGACTTTATTTATCCTACTCTCTCCCCATCACTACAGCTGCACCTGAGTCAGGCACTGGGAAGAATGCCCTTTCTGGAGGCTGTCAAGCTTTAGCAGACACTCCTGCTCGCGTATATCCAGTCCCATCAATACCTTAGGGGCTTCACAGGCTGTACTGAACAGCCCAGGAGGTTCTTTGATAATCAAAACTTTTAAGATTTTAGCAGGCTTCCTCTATTTGCTTCAGTTCTATGAATAACCCTTATCAAAAGATCTTGTCCAGCCAGCTCTTTTCCAGAGCTGAAAATTGGCAGAATATGTCAACTCCAAATATGCTACTTTGGCATAAGGATTATTTTAAGAAAAAGACACTTGAAAAACAGAAGGTACAAGAAGGACAATCTGACCACCCCTGCCCACCTCCCCACAGGCTGCACTATTCTTCCTGAAAGCAGGAGACAAAACTCCCTAGTGCAAGATGCCAGGCAGAAACATTGTTACCACGAGATGGGAGTGGGAGCAGGAGAAATCGATACAAACAGACCTTGTTAAAATAACTCATTTCACCTTAGTCTTCCCATGTGTTTTAGTTTCTTTTCCACTGTTGCCTATGTTCAACCAAGTATATAAACACTTAGGCCTCTACTCTTTGGACTGGGGACAGCAGGCAGGTCGGTCTTCATTTTCAAAATCCATACCCTGGGACTTCCCTGGCGGCCCAGCAGTTAGGACTCCAAGGTTCCAAAGCAGGGAGTGTGAGTTCGATTCCTGGTCAGGGAACGAAGATCCCACATGCTACCTGCCATACCCAAAAATTTAAAAAAAAAAAAAAAAAAGATCCATATGCTTTGTCCCTTGTTAATCTGTTTTAGTGAATTTAATTCTCAGGCCCAGCCAGAGACCCAGAAAGAATAGAGATAAAATTCTGCCTCCCCTGCAGAATCTTTCAGTCTAAAGACCTGATTTTTTATCTCTGTATTCCACCAACCTACTTCTCACTTAATTTAAAGGTCTTTGTCTCGAGACAATCCAAAATCAAAGATGGGGGGAGATGGTGGAATAGACAAACATTCACTCATCTCCAGTGAGAGCACCAAAATCACAACTAGCTGTTGACCAGCCATCGACAGGAGGACACTGGAACCCACCAAAAAAGATCCCCCACGTCCACAGATAGAGAAGCAGCTCCAAAACGGCAGGAGGGCACAATCACGATAAAATCAAATCCCATACCCACCAGGTGAGTGGAGAATAATAATACCACAGAAGTTCTCCACTGTTATGAAGGTTCAGAATCCCACATGAGGCTTCCCAGCCTGGGCACCCGACAGAGGGACTGGCAGTCTCCAGAGGGACCTTAAGCCCAATGGGATTTGACTACAAGACGTCCGCAGGACTGGGGGAAATGGAGATTCCAGTCTCGGAGGGTACAAACAAAACCTTGCATACACCAAGACTCGGAGAAAAGGAGCTGTGACTCCAAAGGAAACTGAACCAAAACCACCTGCTAGTGTTGAGAGTTTCCTGTGGAGGCCTGGGTGGGCAGGGGCTCACCGCAGGGTTGGGTGGGGGGGCCGGTAGCAGATGTCTGGGAAGGTCCCCTATGGTGTAAACCCTCTTGGAGGTCACCATCAACCTGTCCATAGAGCCCATAAACCCAAGGGCTGAGTCGCCTCAGGCCAAAAACCCACCAGGGAGGGAGCACAACCCCACCCATCTGCAGATAATTGGATTAAAGCTTTATTGAGCAAGGCTCTGCCCACCAGAGCTAGACCCAGTTTTTCCCACCACCACACCCTCCCAACAGGAGGCTTACATAAGCCTCTTAGCCTCCTTCATCAGAGACCAGACAGAAGAAAGAAGGACCACAGTCCCACAGCAACTAAAACAAAACCACTTTACAGCAAGTTAATCAGCACGAAAAAGCAGAAAATTATATTCCAGATGAACAAGATACAATCTCAGAAAAACAACTAAATGAAGTGGAAATAGGCAAACTTCCCAAAAAAGAATTCAGAATAATGACAGTGAATATGATCCAGGATCTCAGGAAAAGAATAGAGGCAAAGACTGAGAAGATGCAAGAAATATTTACCAAAGACCTACAAGAACTAAATCTAGTGGAGGTGATGGCATTCCAGTGGAGCTGTTTCAAATCCTGAAAGATGATGCTGTGAAAGTGCTGCACTCAATATGCCAGCAAATTTGGAAAACTCAGCAGTGGCCACAGGACTGAAAAAGGTCAGTTTTCATTCCAATCCCAAAGAAAGACAATGCCAAAGAATGCTCAAACTACCACACAATTGCACTCATCTCACACACTAGCAAAGTAATGCTCAAATTTCTCCAAGCCAGGCTTCAACAGTACATGAACTGTGAACTTCCAGATATTCAAGCTGGTTTTAGAAAAGGCAGAGGAACCAGAGATCAAACTGCCAACATCCATTGTATCATCAAAAAAGCAAGAGAGTTCCAGAAAAACATCTATTTCTGCTTTATTGGCTACACCAAAGCTTTTGACTATGTGGATCAAAACAAACTGGAAAATTCTGAAAGAGATGGGAATACCAGACCATCTGACCTGCCTCCTGAGAAATCTGTATGCAGGTCAAGAAGCAACAGTTAGAACTGGACACTGAACAACAGACTGGTTCCAAATCGAGAAAGGAGTAGGTCAAGGCTGTATATTGTCACCCTGCTTATTTAACTTATATGCAGAGTACATCATGGGAAATGTTGGGCTGGATAAAGCACAGCCTGGAATCAGGATTGCTGGGGAAAATATCAATAACCTCAGATGTGCAGATTATGCCACCCTTATGGCAGAAGTAAAGAAGAACTGAAGAGCCTCTTGATGAAAGTGAAAGGAGAGAGTGAAAAAGTTGGCTTAAAACTCAGCATTCAGAAAACTAAGATCATGGCATCTGGTCCCATCACTTCGTGGCAAATAACTGGGGAAACAATGGAAACAGTGAGAGACTATTTTGGGTGGCTTCAGAATCACTGCAGATGGTGATTGCAGCCATGAAATTAAAAGACACTTGCTCCTTGGAAGAAAAGCTATGACCAACCTAGACAGCATATTAAAAAGTAGAGCCATTACTTTGCCAACAAAGGTGCATCTAGTCAAAGCTATATATAGTGTTTCTAGTAGTCATCATGGATGGATGTGAGAGTTGGACTATAAAAAAAGCTGAGCGCAGAAGAATTGATGCTTTTGAACTGTGGTGTTGGAGAAGACTCTTTGAGAGTCCCTTGGACAGCAAGGAGATCCAACCAGTCCATCCTAAAGGAAATCAGTCCTGAATATTCATTGGAAGGACTGATGCTGAAGCTGAAACTCCAATACTTTGACCACCTGATGAAGAACTAACTCATTGGAAAAGACCCTGATGCTGGGAAAGATCGAAGGCGAGAGGAGAAGGGGACGACAGAGGATGAGATGGTTTGATGGCATCACCGACTCAATGGACATGAGTTTGAGCAAGCTCCGGGAGTTGGTAATGGACAGGGAAGCCTGCTGTGCTGCAGTCCGTGGGGTTGCAAAGAGTCAGACACAACTGAGTGACTGAACTGAACTGAACAGGAACGGAAGAACAAAGACAAGGAGATGAGTAATACACTAAAGGGAATCCATAGCAGAATATCTGAGGCAAAAGCCACATGGGTAAGTGACATGGAGGACAGAGTGGTGGAAATCACTGCCTCAGAACAGAGTATAGGATAAAGAATGACAAGAAATGAAGACAAGTGAAGAGACCTCTGGGACAGCATTAAAAGCATGAACATTCGCATTATAGGGGTAGAAGAGAGGGAGAAAGGACCTGAGGAAATATTTGAAGAGACAATATTTGAAAACTTCCCTAACATGGGAAAGGGAATAGTCAGCCAAGTCCAGCAAGCACAGAAAGTCCCAGGCAGGATAAACCCAAGGAGGAACACACCAAGACACATAGTAACCAAACTGACAAAAATTAAAGACGGAGATAAAATATTAAAAGCAGCAAGGGAAAAACAGCAAAGGACATACCAGGGACCTCCCATCAGGTTATCTGCTGATCTTGCAACAGAAAGTCTACAAGCCAGAAGGGAATGGCATGACATATTTAAAGTGATGAAAGGGAAGAATCTGCAACCAAGAATACTCTACCCAGCAAGACTCTCCTTCAGATTTGGTGGAGAAATTAAAAGCTTTCCAGACAAGCAAAAGTTAAGAGAATTTAGCACTGCCAAACCAGCTTTACAACAAATGCTAAAGGAACTTCTCTGGGGAGAAAACAAGAGAAGGAAAAGCCCTACCTACAGAAAATAAACCCGAAACATTTCAGAAAACAGCAATAGGATCATACATATCAACAATTATCTTAAGTGTAAATGGATTAAATGCACCAATCAAAATGTATAGACTGGCTGAGCAGATGAAAACATGTGCATGTATGCACTTCCACTTACCACATCGCTCTGCTTGACCAAATTGTATGTAATTATTTTATATTGTTAGATTAATCGTGTTCTCATTATGGCTTGTCATCGTAATTATCTTTTATTTTTTGTCTAGCTATTGATTGTGAAAACTGACAAACATCTGTTACTATTGTGATTATTCAAATATTGCTCAGTTAACACCATTGGATCATGATTGGTCAACAAAAAAATCATAAAATTCTATATCACCAAAACTACCTTTTAATAGAAAAACCTGTAATAATTTTTTTTTAATCCAGATACATATCAGAATTATCTTAGAATTTTTTGCAAAATACAAATGCCCACGTATTGCTTGTTGTTGTTGTCGTTGTTTTTCCTGCCAGAGGTCCAGATACATTTCTAACGAGCAGCCATGTTTAAAAACTACTGGACTATATGAGGATCTTTTACTTTTTATCTAGCTTGTTTCACTGTTTCTATTTCATATTCAGTGCTCCCACTTCATTTGGTTTACGTTTCCCAATTCCTCCATCTCTTTTTCTTCTTGATGTTCTTTCTCAAGACTTTATCAAGCATAGTAGAAAAGCTTTTGTAAACATACATATAAATAATATGTATACTATATTAGAAAATTTATGAATTTTTGCCTAACTAAAAAATTTATGACATTTTGATTCCACTTATTTGACTTAGTATGAATACAATGCTAGATTTCTAATTTTAAAAAATAGATATACAACAAGCAAAAAAGATTTACTATAAACACAGATAACTACAGGGAATATCTTGTAATAACTTGTAATGGAAAATAATGTCAAAAATAACATATGTGTATATGTAACTGAATCATATACACAAAAAAGAATTCTGCTTTTTGAAATTTAGTAGTGTGTAACTTTTTAGCAGTTTTTCTAAATGTCCTATGGACATCTAATAACAATGTATCAGATACAAAATTTTAAGTATATTTGTGTAGGATATAATTAGTACAAATTAATTAAATATAAATCTATTATATTTAAACTATTAATGACATCACTCAAGATACTCTTATTATTTTTTCTGCACTTTGATAAAATACTCTCAGAAAAAGTCTATATGTCTCATATGATCACATATTGTTTCTTTTCCCCTATGTTTCTTCTGACTTTTACTTTATGTATCTTTGTTTCTTTGTTGTTGAGGTGTCTAATGGTTTATGCTGTCTAACTTCTTTGTGAATTGTACCCTTTATCATTAAAAATATTCATCTCTGTTTCATTTAAAATAATAAATAAATTTAAAAGAAAAAAAAATAGATAAGGGAGGGCTGCAGTGGGCAAGGAAATGTCCAGTGCTCTCTTTGCTAATAGACTTTACTCCCTTGAACTGGCAGATAATTCTTGTGGAAAACCTGTTTTGGCGGACTTTGCCAAAGGGGCAGGAAATCACCAGTACAACAACATCAATATTCTAAATTTTTTCCACCACTTCCTCTAGCCCTGATTGGCATGACCGTGACTCTGTCCCATTGTGTAGCAAAAAAAAAACAGTTTGACTGAATGCCACCTCATAACAAAGCGCACCGGCTTTCCAGCCCGAAGCGGTTGGGGCCTCATTAACTACTGTTCTCCTCCTCACAGTTAATTCCACAGATTAGGGCCTGTGACTTCCAGAAGCCACCTTAAAATACTAAATTCTACATGCATCAGCGTTCCTAATTGTAGGCAACAGAAGCTGATCCTGGCTGGTTGCAGAAAATAAGGGCATTAAAATTACCTCAATAGCCCACAGAATCTGTGGAACTGAAGAAACTGGCTCAAGATTAAGCTTCCAAGTAAAGTAACTAAAACCAAAAACCTGGCCTGAGGAGGAAACTACTGCTTCTGCTCCTGCGGCTGCCACCAGGATGCACCGAGGCCACCATTTGCAATTCAGTCTGGCTCTCCGCTTGTCTCCAGCCACTGCTACAACAGGAACACGCTTCCCGGCGGCTGCAGTGGTAAGGAACCTGCCTGCCAGCGCAGCTGAGGCAAGAGATCCGGTCCGATCCCTGGGTAGGGAAAATCTCCTGGAGCAGGAAATGGCAACACCCTGTGGTACTCTTGCCTGGAAAATTCCATGAACAGAGGAGCCTGGTGGGCTACAGCCCATGGGGTGACAAGGAGCTGGACACGACTGAGCACGCACACGCACGCGCACACGTAATGCTGTCACTTGGGCATCAAGAGCTCAACTCAACTTGCAACTGCCGTATCCCTGAAAGCCTCTGCCACTGCCTGGGAAACGGTTTCCAGTCCAAGCCTCCTTCCTCAAACTGCTGCTTCTGAATCAGAGTTTCATAGGGCAAGTCCTCTTGGTGGAGAATAGCTCACAGGCCTGAGCCTGACCACAAAAGAGGCTGGAAAACACCTGTGGGGTGGAAACAGGATTCAAGTGGCTGGAAACTCCCTAAACAGAGCAAAAAGTGCTGAGAAGCCAGAAAACATGAAGGGTTACGTGGGGCATTCAGGTGGAGCAGTCTGGCCAATGACGACAAGGCGTATACAGCTTGGGAGGGTTACATGGGCTCAGAAGCACAGAGATGGTGCTATGGGCTGAACTGTGTCTCCCCCCAATTTATATCCTCACCTTCCAGGCGAGGCTTCCCAGGCAGTGGTAAAGAACCCACCTGCCAACGCGGCAGACACAAGAGAATCGCGTGTTCTTAGTTGGAGAATCCCATGGACAGAGGAACCTGTCACAGGAGAGTTGGACAGGACTGAGCATGCTCGCCCATGTCCTCACCTCCAGTATCTCAGGATGTGTCCTCAATTTGGAGACAGGGTCTTTGCAGAGGTGATGGAGTTAAAATGAGATCATGAGAATTGGCCCTAATCCAACATGACTAGGAAATTTGAACACACAGATTGCCATGGAAAGATAAAGGCAGCAAGCCAACAGACATCAGAAATTGCCAGCAAAACGCTAGAAGCTAGGAGAGAGGGATGGAACAGATTTTTTTTTCCCTCACAGACCTTAGAAGGAACCAACCCCACCATTCCTTGATCTCGAACTTCTAGTCTCCAGAGCTGTGAGACCATAAATTTCTGTTGCTTAAGCCACCCAGTCTGCAGTGCTTTCTTACAGAAGCCTTAGGAAACTAACACAGATGATAAATTAAGCCAGGGAATTAGGTAAATTTGCCTAGGAAGGGTGTGTTGATGCAAAGGGAAGTGATCTCAGAGAGACAGGAGTGAGCAGTCCCGAAGACAGACCCTTAGTTCCCTGCCCAAGAATTCACCCTGGGCAGCCTGGATGAAACTAAGATCATGGCATCTGATCCCATCACTCCATGGCAAATAGAAGGGGAAAAAGTGGAAGCAGTGACAGATTATTTTCCAGATTATTTTCTTGGACTCCAAAATCACTGCAGATGGTGAAATTAAAAGACCCTTGCTCCTTGGAAGGAAAGCTATGACAAACCTAGACGGCATATTCAAAAGCAGAGGCATCATTCTGCCAACAAATATCAGTATAATAAAAGCTATGGTTTTTCCAGTAGTCATGTATGCATGTGAGAGATGGATCGTAAAGAAGGCTGAGAAACAAAGAACTGATGCTTTCAAATTGTGGTACTGAGAGTCCCTTGGAGAGTCCCAAGGAGATCAAACCAGTCAATCCTAAACAAAATTAACACTGAATATTCATTGGAAGGACTGATGCTGAAACTGAAGCTCCAATGCTTTGGCTACCTGCTGTGAAAAGCCAACTCATTAGAAAAGACCCTAATGCTGGGAAAGATTGAAGGCAAAAGAGAAGGGAGCAACCTAGGATAAGATGATTAAATAGCATCATCAACTCAATGGGCATGACTTTGAGCAAATTCAGGGAGACAGAGGAGGACAGAGGAGACTGGTATACCACAGGCCATGGGGTTGCAAAGAGTCTGATGTGACTGAGAAATTGAGCAACAACAGCCTGGATGAAAAACACGGAAACCTAACTGCTAGACAAGGGTTAGAAGTTAGAACTAAAGTGGCCCTGGCGCTTGCCACCCTCCCACCCCGTTTGAAAGCAAGAATGTTTCAAGAAGGCAGCAACTGTAACAACAGGTGCGAAGTTTACTATCAGAGACACAGCACAACAAGTGGGAGAGCACACAAAGAAACAAATTGTTGAAGACTGAAGCAAGGCAGAGATCCACACCCTCAGAGAAATGCTGTGAGCACCATTCCTAGGGAGGAGGAGCACAGTGAAGACGTGCAGGGCGGTCCTTCCAGATCTTTGTGTCCCTTGGGCCAGTTACTTCTTTTTTCACATCTGACCCATCCTAGGACCCTCCCCAACATGTGTGGCACAGAGTTTTACCAAGATGGATTCCACCACACAGGCCGGTGGGGTGGTGCCCCTCCCACTGTGCGTGTGCAGACAGGGAGGTTTTCCTTGACCTCAGGAGCGGGCACTCTATCTCTGCCATTAGCTTTGTCCTTGGAGCCTCTGGGGAAAAACAAAGCTTCAATTTTATTCCACTTGACAAATACCAGCTGTCCAGCCCAGAGGCCCATCCCCCTCCTACCCCCTTCAGAGAAGAAGAAGGAGGGTGAATACTTGGGGTTATATTGAAGGAAGGAGGCACTTCTCCGTGAGAGAAAGAAGGCAAAACCAGATGCAGGTGAGACGAGGATTCCTGGGCAGTGACCTGTCAGGAAGCAGGACTATTCTCAGGAATAACCTGAAGGGAGGAGGGAAGAGAGAGCAGGAAGGGAAGATCACCACGATAGCAACGTACCACAAAGGGCACCCTGACTTGGGCTGTCCGCCTGCCCAGGGAAGCTCTCCCACCTCAGAGTCACTCCAGTCATGGGGCAAGGTTGCTGGGCTGCTGGGCTATTAGTACTCCCAAACCCATCAGTCAGAAGTTAAGAGCTGCCCTTGGTGGGTGGAGGTGGGGAGCGCGGAAATTTCTGGCCACCTGCGCTTCTCTGTGCAGGGAGAGGGATTCAGGCAGCCTGAGGGCGCTGGTGTGCCCCCAGACAATGAAAGGAACCAAGATGACATACATGGGCAGAGCTCCGGCAGCCTCTGCGATACAGCTGTGGGTTGGCAGACATCTCAGTGTCCGTGAACAGGAAAGTGAGTAGAAAGGGAGGCCATGGAGAGGCCAGGTGCTTGGCAGTTTTCACCAATTTGAAGAACATGAATGTTCTGTATCCCCTTCTGTTCTGTAGAAGACATTCAAGGAGAATGAAGAAGGTTTAAAGTATGAAAGAGAAGGCTGATCAGGAAGATACGGAAAGGTTGCCAGGCAACAAGGACCCAGCTGAGAGAGAGAGAGAGAATGACCTTGTTATGGCACAAATATCAACAGCATCAGGTGTGAGAGGACAGTGGTGCCCAGGAGGAGTGATCGGTAAAGACGTGGTAAAGGCATTCGGCCTTTACTGGGCAGGAGAGGAGCTTAGAACAGGAAAGTGAAGAGAAAGGGAGACAGCGGAGAGGCCTGCATCTTGGCAGTTTTAACCAGTTTGAAGAACGGGTGTCGTGGGAGCAATTGGGTAAAAATAAATAAACTAATTAATGATTGTGAAGGATGAGAGGGTGTGGTAATGATACAAGGTCCAGGGTGTGGCCGTGGCAGTGGGTGCTTAGGTGGAACAGAGTAAGGTCACGGGAGCTGCGAAGGCCGAAGAGCCACCAGGCTAGAGCAGCATGTTGCTAGTGCCTGCATCACCCACTGCTCCCCTCTCCCCTCCTGACCGAAGCCTGGGGGGCCAGGACCACTGCAACCCTGCCAGCTAGAGTGCAAAGAGGAAATAGAATTAGAAACCATGGTTTGGCTTGAAGACCAGAAAATCAGATACCAGCAGATAACACTGAAGACAGAAAGACTTTATGAAACATTCACAGCAGTGACTCGATAAGTTCTTCAAAAGATATCTCACAGACAGGAACTGTTTTTTCCAGATTCAAGATCTCCAGGTAACAATTGCCTGGCTTCTTGGTTCACCTATGAGACTTGATAATGCAGATAATGCTGAAAACTATAAGGACTTGGGACCTGATAATGCAAAACACGTAGAAAGAAAGAGAGTGAAGTTGCTCAGTCGCGTCTGACTCTTTGCGACCCCATGGACTGTAGCCTACCAGGCTCCTCCATCCATGGGATTCTCCAGGCAAGAATACTGGAATGGGTTGCCATTTCCTTCTCCAGGGAATCTTCCCAACCGAGGGATTGAATCCAGGTCTCCTGCATTGCAGGCAGACGCTTTACCCTCTGAGCCACCAGGGAAGCCCAAACATGTAGACGGTGCAACTAAAACTGCAGAGCCCTGGATCCGTTTGGATGTAAGTAATCCTGCTTGGAAGCCCGGGGTAAAGGCTTGCTACCCTTCTTCAGGTTCAGTGTCGTGGCGACTACCTGATAGTGATGAAAGTGCAGGTGATGCTAAGGCAGTTCTCACTGTGGTCCAGGAGCTCCCGACACAGGATGTAGCTGCTGGGACAAACCGAACCAAAGGAGGCTTGCCTGATGCTTCAGATGAGCATATTCTTGGTGTTGACACAGGAAATGCAGTTCTCTGTGAAGCCGCTCAAGTTCTGCTGCAAATAGAAGAACTCAGAGAGCTGCAGACAAAAATGAAGGCAGCCGGAGTGGCTGTTCAGGCAGTTCTTGCTGATCCAAAGACAGACCACAAACCCAGAGGATTGTGGGGAATACCAGGTTCACCTGGTCACATGCTCGGAAAGAATCATTCTGAACAGACTTATCTGATGGATATAGGAGCCACTCAGAACATTCTAGAAGAAGTCAGTCTTGTCCTAAATTTCTTCGGCTTTAGAAGACAGCGTCACCCAGGTACACTGACCGGTGAAAGTTCTATTTAGCCCCCAGGACTCTATCAGCCGTTGAACACAGCAGAGGGAGTGGGCATGATTCAGGTCTCCAGGAACGTGTCAGCGATGGCCTGTACCGATTTGCTTCTAACAAAATCATCCACCGCTGCAGGGTAAGCCTGCAAGTTCCTGGACAAAATTTGTTCACTCAGCTCTGTAACTCTAGAGCCTAACAGATGCCCACCATGCATACCAGAAAGAAGCTCTGTAAACCCTTGTAGACTGAGGGCAAGAGGAGAAGGGAACAACAGAGGATGAGATGGTGGGATGGCATCACCGACTCAATGGACATGAGTTTGGGTAAACTCTGGGAGTTGGTGATGGACAGGGAGGCCTGGCATGCTGCAGTCCGTGGGGTCGCAACTCGACTGAGGGACTGAACTGAACTGAAACCCTTGTTGATTGAATGATTACTGGTTTATACTATTTGTGATGGAATTTAGCATGGCCATCTAGTAACAGGAAGTATATCAAGACTTTTAAGTTCAAGATTCAGTTCAGTTCAGTCGCTCAGTCGTGTCCGACTCTTTGCAACTCCATGAATCACAGCATGCCAGGCCTCCCTGTCCATCACCAACTCCCGGAGTTCACTCAAACTCATGTCCATCAAGTCGGTCATACTATCCAGCCATCTCATCCTCTGTCGTCCCCTTCTCCTCCTGCCCCCAATCCCTCCCAGCATCAGGGTCTTTCCAATGTGTCAACTCTTTACATGAGGTGGCCAAAATATTGGAGTTTCAGCTTCAGCATCAGTCCCTCCAATGAACACCCAGGTGACTCCCCCACAAAATCCTTGAAATAGAGCAAAATGAAGGCTATTTTTTTATGTGCAGTAAAAAACACCTAACAGAAGATTTTCTGTTTTAACCATCTTTAAGTGTACAGTTTAGTCACATTAAGTATATTCACATTGCTGTGAAACAGATTTCCAGAACTTTGTCAGCTTGTAAATCTGAAACCCTATATTCATTTAACAAAGCTCTCACCTTTTGCCCTGCTCACCAGCCCCTGGCACCCCATGAATCTACTTCACATGTGTGAAATCATACAGTATTTATCTTTTTGTGATTGGTTTATTTCATTTAGCATAACATCCTAAACTTTCACCCATGTTGTGGCGTGTGACAAGATTCCTTTTCTTTTTAAGGCTAAATAATAGTCCATTGTGTGTATATACTATATTTTCTTTATCCTTTATTTCTTCCTGCTTTATCTTACTCATCTGTTGACAGACATTTGGGATGCTTTACCTCTTGGCAATTGTGAATAATGCTGCTATAAATATGGTTGTATGCATGTATTTCTTTGAGACTCTGCTTTCAATTATTTAGGATATACACACTCAGTTCCATTTTTAATTTTTTGAGGATCTTCCATACTGTTTTCCATAGTGGTTGCACCATTGCACAATCTTGACAACAGTGCCCAAGGGTTCCTATTTCACCATATCCTCACTAATCCGTCTTATTTTCTGGGTTTTAGTAGCCTTTCTAATGAACGTGAGGTGATATGTCATTGTGGTTTTGATTTGCATTTCTCTGCAACAATTATAGGATTCCCTCTTTTCATTTTGATGATCATATTTCCAAGCCTTCTATTCCCAAAATCTAACCGATTTATCAATAATCACATAATTTATATTCAACAATGACTAATCCAACTTACATCAAAACAAATAATAAATAACCATAATTATAAAGGACAAACCTGGTGATTAGTGATGTTGAGTATCTTTTCATGTGCTTGCTGGCCACTTGAATGTCACCTTCAGTGAAATGTTTAGTGAAGTTTTTCCCTATTTATTATCAGAGTATTTAGGGGCTTTTGTTTGTTTGTTTTAAGAATTCTTTATTTATTCTAGATATTAATCCTTTATCAGACATATGATTTTTAAATAATTTCTCCCATTCCATAGGTTGCTTTTTCTCTCTGCTCACGGTATTCTTTGATGCACAAAATGTTTAAGTTTGAGGTGATCAAAATATAGACAAAGTTTTAACCACAATGAAGTAGTTAAGAGATTGTGACCCTAATACACCTAATGTTGGCAAGAAAATCTTGCTTATATGATTAGAAAGATATTCAAGGTAAACTGAAATTTTCCCCAAGATCTCTCTCTGTTTGAAGTGTTGGCTTTGCAACTGACTCTGCAGTTACTCTAAGCTATATTCTTCAAAGGACTCTGTGCAACCCTGGACCTGCTTAACACAATAACACAATAAAGCTGATGTTATAGGACATGGTTCAGTAAGACCAAAAAAAAAAAAAAAACATGGTATAGAAATTATTACTAAGGAAATGTTTTGAGCTGTGTAGTGTCCTAGAAACCAAGTAAATAAAGTATGCTGCTGCTGCTAAGTTGCTTCTGACCCTGTGCAACCCCATAGACAGCTGCCCGTCAGGCTCCCCCATCTCTGGGATTCTCCAGGCAAGAACACTGGAGTGGGTTGCCATGTCCTTCTCCAATGCATAAAAGTGAAAAGTGAAAACTGAAAGTGAAGCCGCTCAGTCGTGTCCGACTCTTAGCGACCCCATGGACTGCAGCCTACCAGGCTCCTCTGTCCATGGGATTTTCCAGGCAAGAGTACTGGAGTGGGGTGCCATTGCCTTCTCCAAAAAAGTATGCTAGGTGCTATATGTTGTTCTTCAGTCTCTCAATCATGTCCAACTCTTCGCAACCCCATGGACTGCAGCAGCCCAGGCCTCCCTGTCCATCACCATCTCCCAGAGCTTGCTCAAACTCATGTCCATTGAGTCAGTGATGCCATCCAACCATCTTGTCCTCTGTCATCCCCTTCTCTTCCTGCCTTCAATCTTTCCCAGAATCAGGGTCTTTTCTAATGAATCGGTTCTTCACATCAAGTGGCCAAAGTATTGGAGTTTCAGCTTCAGCATCAGTTCTTCTGATGAATATTCAGGACTGATTTCCTTTAGGATGGACTGGTTGGATCTCCTTGCAGTCCAAGGGACTCACAAGAGTCTTCTCCAGCACCACAGTTCAAAAGCATCAGTTTGTTCCCTCTCAGCCTTCTTTATGGCCCAACTCTCACATCCATTACATGATTACTGGAAAAAACAAAGCTTTGACTAGAGGGACTTTGTTGGCAAAGTAATGTCTCTGCTTTTTAATATGCTGTCTAGGTTGCTCATAGCTTTTCTTGCAATGAGCAAGTATCTTTTAATTTCATGGCTGCAATCACCATCTGCAGTGATTTTGGAGCCCAAGAAAATAAAATCTGCTTCTACTTTTTCCCCTTCCATTTGCCATGAAGTGAAGGAACCATATGCCATGATCTTAGTTTTCTGAATGTTGAGTTTTAAGCCAGCTTTTTCAATCTCCTCTTTCACCTTCAAGAGGCTCTTTAGTTCCTCTTTGCGTTCTGCCATAAGGGTGGTGTCATCTGCATATCTGAGGTTATCAATATATCCCCCGGCAATCTTGATTCCAGCTTGTGCTTCGTTCAGCCTGGCATTTCACATGATATACTCTGCATTGAAGTTAAATAAGCAGGGTGACAATACAGGGTGTCATTACAGCCTTCATGTACTGCTTTCCCAATTTTGAACCAGTCTGTTGTTTCATGTGCATTTCTAACTGTTGCTTCCTGACCTGCATAATGTTTCTCTGCATATAGGTTTCTCCATCCAGGAGGCCGGTAAGGTGGTCTGGTATTACCATCTCTAAGAATTTTCCCATTTGTTGTGATCCACACAGTCAAAGGTTTTAGCACAGTCAATGAAGCAGAAGTAGATGTTTTTCTGAAATTCTCTTACTTTTTCTGTGATCCGATGGATGTTGGCAATATGATCTCTGGTTCCTCTGCCTTTTCTAAATCCAGTTTGAACATCAGAAAGTTCTTGGTTCAGGATCTAATTAAAGGAAAGAAAACCAGTTTTCAGCATTTCAAACAGAAGTAATTAATAAAGGAAATGGCTACAAGAGTATTAGAAGAGATGGAGGGGCAAAAGAGGAAAGGGGTGATTTCTCAAAGATTATTAGCTTCAGGAAAACATCACCACTCTGGGCTAGAGGGGCAAAAGTGTTCCCTAAAACCCAGGGACCCAGGCACCCTGAGGCACCTGTTGGCTGTTGGAGCCCAGTGGTGTGAGCAGGAGCCCGGAGCCTACACCTCCAGGCTGTTACTCTCTTGTCCGCAGCCACCACCTGACTCACTGCTGCCCCTGTCACCAGAGCCAGCGCTGTCACCACCACCGACACTGTCTCCTCAGCTGTTCTGCCCTCGCTGACACCATAGGAAACCAGAGTCAGAAAGGCAGTCAATTCTCTCTCCCTTTCATCTTGCAGCGCCTTATGTTGACAAAACCTAAACAGAAACCAGCCAGCTTGGGAATCTGGAAAATACAATTTCTCTCTCACCGATATATAGCAGAGCATAGAAGGGCAGATGAGGACAGAAAGCAATAGGCAAATGACCCGCACAGGCTACCCTCTTGGTCACGGAGCATCCCTTCTCATTCTTCTACCTCTATTTAGGTGACAGACTCAAAGACTAAATGGAAGTTACTCATCAGCGCTACCTGCATCTCAGAAACCTTTCACATGTGCCGTGTGCTCAGTCGAGTCTGACTCTTTGTGACCCCGTGGACTGTAGCCTGGCAGGCTCCTCTGCCCATGGGCTTTCCCAGGCAAGAATAGTGGAGTGGGTTGTCATGCCCTCCTCCAGGTGATCTTCCTCAAACAGTGATCGAAACTTTGTCTCCTGTGTCCTCTGCAATGCAGGCAGAATCTTTACCCATCAAGCCAGCCTCTCATAGGTCTCCTTTATCGTCAGTGTAAAGTTATTTTGGGGGGCTCCAAAATCACTGCAGATGGTGACTTCAGCCATGAAATTAAAAGATGCTTGCTCCTTGGAAGAAAAGCACATTACTTTGCCAACAAAGGTCCACCTAGTCAAGGCTATGGTTTTTGCAGTAGTCATGTATGGATATGAGAGTTGGACTATAAAGAAAGCTGAGCACTGAAGAATTGATGCTTTTGAACTGTGGTGTTGGAGAAGACTCTTGAGAGTCCCTTGGACTGCAAGGAGATACAACAAGTCCATCCTAAAGGAACTCAGTCCTGAATATTCATTGGGAGGGTTGATGCTGAAGCTGAAACTCCAATACTTTGGCCACCTGATGCAAAGAACTGACTCATTGGAAAAGACCCGGATGCTGGGAAAGACTGAAGGCAGGAGGAGAAGGGGACGACAGAGAATGAGATGGTTTGATGGCATCACTGACTCACTGGACATGAGTTTGAGTAAACTCTGGGAGTTGGTGATGGACAGGGAGGCCTGGAGTGCTGCAGTCCGTGGGGTCTCAAAGAGTCAGACATGACTGAGCAACTGAACTGAACTGAAAGCTAAAGCCCCATAGTTTGGAGGTTAAGAGCCTACCAAGTTAGACCAAGCTTCCTCTCACAACTTCTCACTATCCCAGTTAGATCGATCCATATTTCATTTCTCAAACACATCGTGTGTGTTTCTTCCTCTAAGCCTTTGAGCTTGTCACTTCCCCCACCCAGAACGCGTTCCCCATCTCACCTTTTCTACCTCCTCGGCTTCGGGCCTACCCAGTGTTCTCGGCATGGCTCAGGTTCAATTCCCGCACACAGGCCCCTCCCCAAGGCGCCGGCCCGCAGGACTTTCCCCGCCCTCCGAATCCTTCCTGTCTATCCCGCTGATAGAGACCATTAGCCTTGCTGGCACCCCATGGCACCTAGTGGCATATTGTTTCCAGCCTACCCGCTTTCCGACTGATTTCTGGCAGTGGAGCATAGAGAAAATGAATTGGCAATGCATAGCCAGCTATGAATTTGAAGCCCAAGCAGTTTACTGCCTGCCCAATATCAGCTTTCCTGCAGCCTCCCGTAGGCCCCACTAGGCTCTGCCTGTTTGATTCTGAATTGTAATTTGCAGCAGTTTGTCAGCTCTCCATAGCAAACTTCAAAGGAGTTCAGCTGGCCTTCAGAAATACTGTTCTCAGATTACCACCAAGCTAGCAACCTGATTGAGGGTATTACTAAACCACACAGCTTGCCAGCTAGTATCAAGTCAAAGCAGAAGCAAACAAAATGTTTTTGAGGGTGTTGCTCAACAGGAATTGTGAGAAAACTTGCAAAGACTCAGAACTGAACAAATTTCTGCATAGCCATCCTGAGTCTGCTCCTGACAAAGATGAAAAAGAAACAAAGGAGCTATAAACCCTTCTTCTCTATGGAAGTTTAAGATTAGCTTTTACCAACAAAAAAATTCTTCATCAACAGGAAGGGCAATCAGCAAAGAACCGAAGACGTGATTCTTGTCCCAGTTCTTGCCTGGGATGAGGCATGTCTCTCTCTCTGGATTTCAGTTTCCTCATCTGAAAAATTAAGAACTTGAACTAGATAATCCCCAAAGGCCCTTGCAATCATAAAATCTGAAGATATCTTTAATTGCTTTCTGGTATCCTTTTATAAAATATCCAATTAATTTATTGAATTAATAGGTTATTAATTACCTATTATACTGAGAGCTACCACACACGGTGGTTCAGTTTGTACACTGAACAAATCCCGAGGCCACCATCTACATTATAGTATGTAAACTATACCCCTGTGTTGAGTGATATACAGCCTGAACATCCAAACACAGCAACCTTGACTATGCTCTCCAAATTTGCAGATATTTAAGTTTTCACCTTTCATTTTCCATTTTGTTTTTTGTTGTTGTTGTTCTGTTTTCAAATGTAGGGTATACTTTTTTCTTTTTTTGACTGCACTGCACAGCATGTGGGATCTCAGTTCCCCAACCAGGTATCGAACCCACGTCCCCTGCAGTGGAAGCACAGAGTCTTAACCACCGAACCACCAGGGAGGCCCCTCATCTTTTATTTTT
Organism: Capra hircus; assembly: GCF_001704415.2. Classification (NCBI taxonomy): domain Eukaryota; kingdom Metazoa; phylum Chordata; class Mammalia; order Artiodactyla; family Bovidae; genus Capra; species Capra hircus. The sequence goes on along the minus strand of NC_030809.1, from coordinate 7,020,524 downwards.
TTAATACCCATTGTTTCTTGACCTTGGGTCCCTCCCAGCAGAAATAAAAACTACATTCATATCTGGTACTGAACTAAGTACTCTTTTTTTTTCTTTTTTAATATATCTCTATTTATTTATTTAGTTGTCTTGGGTCTTACTTTCAGCTTGTGGGATCTAGTTCCCTGACCACAGATCAAACCCCCTGCGTTGGGAACACAGAGCCCCAAGCTGCTGGACCACTAGAAAAGTCCCAGTACTCTCTTATTGATTAATTTTTAATCATGGATAAGAAATGAAACTATTAACATTAATATACCATTTATTGATCACCTCTATGCAAGACACTTTACATTATTACTACATCTAAACTTTATGAAATCCTATCAGGGATAAAAGTTTCATTCTTATCTTTGGATGAGAAAGTTGAGGTTCAGGGGAACTAAGTAAACTACCCCCAAGGGTTCCTAACCAGAGCTAGAAAGTGACTGAGATAAGGATTCAAAGCCACCTCTGACCCCAAAGTTCACTCCATCTTCCATGACACTTACTCTTGGGTTGGCCAAAAAGTTCATTTGGGTTTTTCTATAAAATGTTATATAAGCTTCATAATCTCCCAACAAGCCTGATGCTCTTGTGATATCAGTGAACAAGAACAAGTAATTAGGACATTCAATTAACCAGAAACAGCAGTAATATTGCATAATCACCCTAGAAAGAAGTCAACATTCCCATTTCCATGCTGATGTTGTCACTAACTGGAAATGGGCTTACCTCTCGATGGGCCTACCTCTCGATGGGCCTGTGTTCTCATCTGTCAGATAGGGGTAATGTCTTGGGACCTTTTTAGGATAATTAAGTACTAGCAATTCCTATGACAATGAGCACTTAATTATTTGCGTTCTCTGAGTTTTTGTTAGTTTTTTTGGCTCCAACTAAATTCTTGCACCACTCTTGTGATCACTTCAGATACCAAAGAGAGTTCTTTTGTGGTTCTTGTTTCTTTGTGCCTCCCACAGGGCGTTCCTGTACTTCTTCTCCCTCATCCTCAAGATCTCAGGTCTGAGAGCTTATTCCATATAGATCTGTAGGCTTTGAGACGTGTGCTTATTATCAGCAGCCCTGTCCTTCCCTCTCATGTCCCCAGCTCTTTCTGGATTTCCCAGTGAACTGTCCATTGCATTCCTAAAGTGGGCTGGTGTCAGAAATGTGGTCAAGCCGGGGGGTGAAGTGGAAGGATGGATGCTATCTGGCTCCTTCATAGACTCTGTCTTTCAGCTCAGTATCACTCGATAGAATTAGAGGATGCCCTAATGAGCAGCCATAGAAGTTTCAGATCCAGACCAGGTTTTCCTTCTCAATATGAATAATCAATCATTATGACTATGATTATGAGGGGAGGAGAAAATAGAGATCTAAATACAATTAAAACATGTGAGTTATTTCCCATATACAGCTAATGTTTTCTTCTCCATACCACTTGGACGCAAGACATGATGTTTTATTTGTCTGTGTGTGTGCTTAGTCACTCAGTCATGTCCGACTCTGCGACCCCAGGGACTGTAGCCCACCAGGCTCCTCTATCCAAGGGGATTCTCCAGGCAAGACTATTGGAGTGGGTAGCATGACATCCTTGGGGGGATCTTTCCAGCCTAGGGATCGAACTCAGGTCTCCCGCGTTGCAAGTGGATTCTTTATCTGGCTCTGAATTCTTGTCCATGTGGATGGAAAAAAATATAACCTTCGTTATATGTAGAGGCCCACCTCCTTCCCCTTTGCCCAGAATTGTATTTGCATATTGGGTCACTTAGGTAATCCCAAAAATTTGGGGGAAAAGTACTCTGATTCCCAGTCTGTTGAGGTTGACACTAAAAGGCTCACTACCCAAAATTATGTGGCCCATTGAAAGATAACAGTGCAGGGCCTTCCCTGGTGGTCCAGTGGCTAAGACTCCACATTCCCAATGCAGATGGCCCTGGTTTGATCTCTGATCAGGATATTAGATCCCACATGCTGCAACTAAGAGTTCACGTACTACAACTAAAGATCCTGCATGCAGCAAGTAAGACCTGGCACAGTCCAATAAGTAAATAAATGAAAGCAAAAATAAATATTTAAAAAGAGATGACAGTTCATAGCCCAGCCCTGAGGACCTCAGTCGCTTCCAAGACTCCCATGATGCTGAGGGTTTAAACCCCAGGGTCCAGGCATCACTTCCAACAGAGGAGCCACTCCTTTCGGAACGTTGCATGGTGGCTGGGCACTGGTCCGTGCCACTCTTGTGACCACCGCTGCCACCAGGGAGAGTTCTCTGTGGTCCCTGCCCCTGTGTGGTTCCAGCCTGCTGTCTAACCCTGGAAAAGGAGTGTGTGATTGGTGAAGCTTAGGTCACAGGTCCTCACCTTCACTGCAAGGGAGACTGGGAGAGCAAGTATCTATACTGTGAGACAGGCTCTGCCTCTAACCAAGACATGGAAAACAGGGGATTTCCCAAACAGGGCATGAGCAAGAACAAAAGACAATGTCTGCCCTGCTTCAACCTGTGTGTCTTGGTGAAATCCCTTGAATTCTCTCTTTTTTTTTCCTTTGGTCGGATTGTGTAGCATGCGGGGTCTTAATTTCCTGCTCAGGGTGGAATCTTTGCCCGCTGCCGTGGAAGTGTGGCGTTTTAAACACTAGACCACCAGGGAAGTCCCTCCCCAGCCCCACCTTGTCTCTCCTCTTAGCTCCCTCAACTGAAAAAAGAGATAATGATACTGACTTCACAGAGTGAAAGACCAGGAAGCAAAAGCAGACCTGGGTAGCCCAGCCTCCCGCCTCAGTGGTGTGGCAGGATGGGGCAAAGAAGGACGAAACCCCAGGAGAGGAGGGATGAGATACAAAGCGCAGGTCTGGAGGTGATTATGGTCTGATCATCCAGGCCAGGACTTGAGCTGAAATGCCCTCTAAAAGCGGGAATCATCCAGAAAGTCATTCCTTTCCAACAGTTATCTCTAAGCCCAGAGGATTCTGGAAAGAGTCAGACTGAAAGAAAGGGAAAAGAGATCGGGAAAGGTGCTTTAAAATAGGACACTGGGTGCACAAGAGAGGGAGGGAAGTCAAAACAGTGCTGAAGCAGAGGTCATCTTGCCCTGAATCAGAGCGGGGTAACCGCGGCAGTTCCCCACCCGGGGCTCCGAGTCATCTGACCCTCCCACATGCCTGTGGGCGCCTGTTAGCCAAGTCAGAGTTGCAGCACAGCAGCCATGGAGCTAAACTGTTAGACCTCTGCATTTTTGCTTTTCATGTCCAAGGTCTCTACACGTGAAAAAAAAATCTAATGCGATTTTTTTTTCCTCATAGCTATGTGTCTCCGCTCATGGTCCAGACAGGAAAATAAATAACAATGGATTATGAAATATGGTTCCAGAAAGAATGTTGAAGTTTTTTTCCTGGTATTTTTCATCTCTACAATTGTGTGAGCTCAAAAATAATAACAAAAACACTGTGACTATATAAATGAAAGATATATACATATTTTTAAAACATCCTGCACAATTCTATAGTTACTATATATTTTATGTCCTATATATACCTGTGCATATATATATATATATATATATATATATAGAGAGAGAGAGAGAGAGAGAGAGGGGCTTCTCTGGTGGCTCAGATGGGAAAGCATCTGCCTACAACATGGGAGACCCGGGGTTCAATCCCTGGGTTGGGAAGATCCTCTGGAGAAGGAAATGGCACCCCACTCCAGTACTCTTGCCTGGAGAATCACATGGATAGAGGAGCCTGGTAGGCTGCAGTCCATGGGGTCACAAAGAGTCGGACACGACTGAGCGACTTCACTTCTTTCACTTCTATATATATAGAGAGAGAAAGACAGAGAGAGGGACACAGAGAGAGAGAAGTCGTGTCTGACTCTTTGCAACCCCATGGACTGTAGCCTGTCAGGCTCCTCTGTCCCTGGGATTCTCCAGGCAACAATACTGGAGTGGATAGCCATTCCCTTCTCCTGGGGATCTTCCTGACCCAGGGATCAAACTAGGGTCTCCTGCATTGCAGACAGATTCCTTACCGGATGAGTCACTGGTAAAGCCCAATGTATATACATAAAAATAATTAAATTGTACATTTTAAATTTTATTAAAAATTGTTGAATTGTACATTTACTATGGGGGTATTTTATGGTATGTAAATTATACCTCAATAAAGCTATCTTTAAAAACTAACCTACACAAGGTTTGAAGACAGATTACAAAGTAGCAGAATATATTTGCCATGAAAATAACTGGAATAGAGGTATCCTTACTACATAAAGAACTCTCCAAACTTGTGAGAAAAATGTTTACACACGAATGGAAAAAAACGGGCTAGAGAATATATAGAAACGGTCAACAAACATGGGGAAAACCTTCATCTTCACTAGAAATCAAATATATATAAGGTTAAAGAAGTAAAAATCTTAATCTAGAAAAATCTAGAAAATTACAACTTCTTTTTTAAAATAATGTTCAGAATTGGTGACAGCGGCTGACTCAGGCTGAGAAAACCCCTAGATCTGCCAAATATCACCCCCCTTCCAAACCAAGAGTGAATTAAGCCCCTCTGTGTTTCAGTGTCACCCTAAACTTCCATCTCTTATCCCTTACTGTTACTGGCTACTAACATACCGTATCACCCAGTTAAATTTCAATTCCCTGAGAACTGTGGCTTATTCTTCAGTGTACTCCCAGCTTTAGCAGAGAGTATCAATTCTGCACATGTTAGGTATTGAATGAATAAGAAGAGTATAATCAGTACAGCTTTCCAAAGGGCATTTAGATAATGTCTATCAAGTCCTTAAAGGTTTTCATATTTTTTGACTCAGCGATTCAAAACAAATTAAAAATTTGTCCTAACCAAAATGTATAACGATATTCATCTCAGGGTTAGTTTTCATAATGAAAATTCGGAAACCATGCAGATGTCCCAACATTCAGCAATACATTAAATTTTTTTCCTATTTTCATGACCTCTTTTTATTGTGGTAAAATGTGCGTAACGGACTATTTACCATTTTAACCGTTTTAAAGTGTGCCGTTCAGGGACACTTAATACACTCACAATGTTGCTGTTGTGCAGCCATCACTACGACCTCTTTCCTTTTTGTGTTCCTCTTTCGAGCACATTTTCTTCACCCCAAAATAGAACCTCATACCCATTGAGCAGGCCTTCCCCAGCAGCCCCCAGTGACCACAATCTCCTTTCTGTCCCTATAGAGTTACCTATTTAGATATTCCATATTAATGGAATCATGTGGTCTTCTATGTCTGGCTTGTTTCACTTAGTATGATGTTTTCAAGATTCATCCGTGTCGTAGTAATTCATTCCTTTTTATGGCTGAATAATATTCAGCTGTGTGAATAATATCATATTTTATCTACCTGGCAATCAATTAATGAATATCTGGATTGTTCCACCTTTATCTATTGTGAATAGTGTTGCTGTAAACGTTCATGTCCAAATTTTCCTTTGAACACTGTTTTCAATTCTTTGCGGTATCTACACCAGGAGTAGAATTGCTGGGCATTTCTATGTTTATGTTCTATATAATTCTATGTTAAGTTTATTGAGGAAGGGTTGAATTGTTTTCTGCAGTGGCTGCACCATTTTACATTCTCACCAGAAATGCACAAAGGTTCCATAGATTCACATTTTATCACACGCTTTTGCGACGTGAGACTGTCCCGGCATGAATAAAATAGACAAGTCCATGCTTTTAAGAAACAGACATTCAGCAGACGGAGTTGGGTAATACACAAATAAATATTAATCTTTTTATTTTTTTCAACCAGTTAAAAATGTCAGTGAAGTTGCTTAGTCATGTCCGACTCTTTGCGACCCCGTGGACTGCAGCCTACCAGGCTCCTCCATCCATGGGATTCTCCAGGCAAGAATACTGGAGTGGGTTGCCATTTAGACTCATTCTTAATATGAAACTGAAACTGTTAGTTGCTCATTCATGCCTGACTCTTTACGACCCCATGAGCTGTAGCCTGCCAGGCTCCTCTGTCCTTGGGATTTCCCAGGCAAGGATACTGGAGTGGGTTGCCATTTCCTTCTCTAGGGGATCTTCCCGACTCAAGGATCAAACCCAGGTCTTCTGCATTGTAGGCAGATTTTTTTACCATCAGAGACACCAGGGTATGAGGATCATACAAAAACAAGCTACAAGCCAGACGTGGCCCAAGGGCTGTCGTTTTCAACCCCTGGCCTACACTTCCACTTGTCAAGACTGACCTAGCTGCTGCCAACCTGCCAGAAACAAAGATCAATGCTTAGCCCTGGGTACAATGTCTCACAACTAGCTGATCAACCCCTTTGGCAATAAGAGGAAGGGTTACTGTGATACCACTGGCGTTGGGAGGAATGCATGTGGAACCCAGGTGACCTAGTCAGGACACTCTTGGTGTCCCCTGGCAACTGTACTGTGAGTGGACAAGCGCTGCAACCCTGACCTGAGGAGGACATGGTGACGAGGGGCTCAGACCGCCACCAGGCAAGCCATCAAGATTGGAAGAAGTGACTTGAGTGTGAAGACAGAGGGGGAGGGGGAGGAAAACTGCCAGATGTGGCCCAAGACCAACTGCAGCTACAGGATCCCAAGAGCCTCCCTCTTCCAAGTTTTCCCCTTGGTAAGAGAGTCATGGAACTCATGGAGATGCTTCCCAATAAGAAAAAGGGAATCTGCATGGATCGAGGCATGGACTTTAGCCACCATGGATGTGAAACCATGCAGGACCCTATGGGGCCTTCCTGGGACAGACCCCTCCCCATATCCTCTGCTGTAGGTAGCCCTCTTTGAAGGACCAAATAATAGTATCTCAAACGATTTCCTGAGATTTTCAGATGCTAAAACCCTCCACCAAATGGAAAAAATTAACCATTTGATGGTCATGAGCATGCAGCCCCAGACCTTCTGGCACCTAAAGATTGATCACCATCAACCAATGAGAGACATGCACATGAGGAGATCACACACCCTCTGACCCTCACCCCTCACCTGACCTTTAAACACGATTTATTGAAACCCTTCAGGGAGTTCAGGATCCGGCGACATGAGCCACCTCTTCCCCTTGCACAGTCTCACTATAAGCCTTTCTCTACTTAAAACTCCAATGTTTCAGTTTATTTGACCTCACTGTGCATCTGACACATGGTCTTGGAGCTTGCATTCCGTAACAGAAACGTGCTGCCTAGGTCTCCCTTTTAGAGTGAGCCTCCTGCCTCCCCCCACCCAATGTGTAGTTAGCTAACAGCCTCAGCCACAGTGCCTTCAGGATCCAGTCCAAGAGCAGACCAATGTCCCAGTTCAATCAATTAAGCAGATGAAGTTCTCTCTGACAGCAAGCTGTTTCAGACCTTCTATTCAGGCTTTCCACTGACTGGATGAAGCCCACCCACATTAGGGAGGGCAACGTCCTTTACTCAGTCTACCTGATCAAATGTTAATCTCGTCCCAAAACAGACACACAGACCCACGCGACAATGTTTGACCAAATATCTGGCACCACAAAACCTGGTCATGTTGCCTATGTCTGTCTACTCGTGCGTTGCGCTTCAGATAGTCTCTGACTTAGGCTGGCTGACACTCAAAAAACACGTAGATACTTTAAGCTTTTTTTACTTGGCCAGTCGTTACTCTGGGATTGGATAGTAGTTGATTGGCATCTTGGACAATATACAACTAATCTGATTAAAATTAAAACAAGCCAATTATGAACCATGTAAAACTAACCTGAAACTCAGTTTTATAAATATTGTGTACCTCACCGGCTTAAGAACTCCTTGAACACATGGGAACGGTCTTAAATTATCTTTTATCCCCTTAGCCTTATATATTGTCAGGAAGCCTCATTGTGTCTCAAAGTTTCAATCTCTTTATCTGTAGAATGGGGATTAAATGATCAAATTAGATAATGCAGATAAAATGATAAACAGTATATGGCATGTAGTTAGTTCTTGTCCAGTGTTCACTTTTATTGTCATCATCACCATTTCTACATAAATCAATCATGCTAAACTACGTAGTAAAATGTATTCTTTAAATGTATCCACAACATCCTTACATTCCCTCTTATTCCTTACAAACAGAACTGAGTGTGGGGGGCAGGTGACGATTCAAGTAGGATACGCCTTCTGAACTTTGTCCTACTCTTTCTTTTTTCTTGGGATGTAGACATGATGCCAGAAGCTCCAGCAGCTATTTTGTGACTATGAGGCAATTTGAGTATAGAAGCCAGCACTGGGGATAGTGGAAAAGAAAGGAGGAGCCTGCATAACCAGAAGCTGCCATACCACTCCTGGACTCCCCATTCCTGACTTCTCAACATACAAAAAGCAAATAAGTGAAACTCTAATTTGTTTAGACAATACTGTATACCTGTTTCTTCATCTATTAAATGGAGAGAATGATAGTAACTTAGTGTATAGGTTTGGTGCGAGGATTAAATAGTTAATATACATGACTAAAAATAATGGAAAACTATGAGCAGAATGACCTCTGAAAGTTGTAACAATCTGCTACTTCTTTCTCTTTTGTGAGAAAAATGTCTGGCATTTAAGTGCTCAATAATGTGTAAGCTATCATGAGCAACACTATTATTATTTCAAGTTTTTGTTAAAGGTAATTTAATGCAGTTCATAATTAATACTGCAATGATTTAAAACTCTATTAAAACTATCTAATGGTCAGAGAAGATATTCTTTATAAAATGTTTAGTGAGAGAAAAAACACATTATTAAACTATATATATAGTATGACCCCAACTTAAACCATTATAGAAATGCTCAGAAATTTGAAAAAGTTTTAGAAAGAATTAGTTTTCAGTGATATGATCACAGGTGATGTTTGTTGTCTTTAAAGTTTCTCCATTTCCAAAATGTTAACAACAAACACAGAACATTTATAACTGGGAAAGATGTTATTCTGAGACATTAAAAGGAGGCTAAGCTATTACTTTGCCAACAAAGGTCCGTCTAGTCAAGGCTATGGTTTTTCCAGTGGTCATGTAGGGATGTGAGAGTTGGACTGTGAAGAAGGCTGAGCACCGAAGAATTGATGCTTTTGAACTGCAGTGTTGGAGAAAACTCTTGAGAGTCCCTTGGACTGCAAGGGAATCCAACTAGTCCATTCTAAAGGAGATCAGCCCTGGGTGTTCTTTGGAAGGAATGATGCTAAAGCTGAAACTCCAGTACTTTGGCCACCTCATGAGAAGAGTTGACTCAATGGAAAAGACTGATGCTGGGAGGGATTGGGGGCAGGAGGAGAAGGGGACGACAGAGGATGAGATGGCTGGATGGCATCACCGACTCAATGGATGTAAGTTTGAGTGAACTCCGTGAGTTGGTGATGGACAGGGAGGCCTGGCGTGCTGCGATTCATGGGGTCGCAAAGAGTTGGACAGGACTGAGCATCCGAACTGAACTGAAGATATAACAAGTGATTTTTATCTTAAGCAGATTTAAAGTAGCAATCCATGTGCTAGCACAAATCATCTAAGGAATAAGATAAATAAGTTGCATTAGTGGTGAATTCATTCACACAGCAGAGCTAGTGGGAGTTGGACTTCAAAAGAAGGGCCTGTACATAGATAAACTGATACTAAGTTTATGAGCGTCCTAAAGTTTCTGACCCACAGGTAAGGAATGTCTAAAAGGGAACACCGAGTACTTAGTGTAGGGAACTTGGCTTGCTGCCTACTCATTAGAGTGAGAGGGAAACACCAGGCATGACTTATTAAACACATTTAAAGAGCATGCTTCTAACTGATTGTTTGTTTATGGAGACAAGCAGTACCCAGCACCATGCAGGGCAACTGTCTGAATTAAACAACTGTAGCAATAAACTTAAGCTTGATATACTGACTCAAGATTTTGATTTTGTTTATGGAGACAGGCTCATAACATCATTCAAGGCTTTAATCAAAACACAGAATTGATCCCTGAGTCTCCCTCCAACAAGCAGCACAGCCCTCTTGGGTGTGATGTCTGTACCCTCACCTACACATCAGGAGAGAGTTGTTTCAGCGTCAAGGAAATTCATAGGTATGTATTTTACACTTGGATTTTTTTATGTGTGCATTTCTAAGAACAGAACGCAAGGAGCGTGGTTTTCTGATGCAAATCCCAATGAAATATAATTTCTTCAAGAAGCGAAGCAGTGCCAGCAGACGGTTTTCAGAGGTTAACATCTGGCTTTCAAAAAAATTACCAACTCTGGCATTGTGCTCGCAAATACGGTGCTCTTCGCCACACGTGGAGGAAGTGTTGCGCTTCCAAAGTTCTCTGACGTCGCTCCTCCCCCACCTGCCTCCGGCACGCCCACCACCACCTGCAGCAGATTGCTAGCTTGGTAAAGTGCCCAGCTCAAGCCCCAGCGGAAAGGGGCTTACTTCCTCTACTCCTCCCAATACCATCTCTTCAAGACGCTGGGATTCTAAAACACGAAATGTAAAGGGGGAATGGAATGCTACACAGAAAGCGATGCTGGCCAGTAAATATTTGCTCCTATTATTATATTCACTGGCTCCTGTTATTTCTCAAGGCATTAGGAGTCACAATAGTAATTGCTAACATTCAGGCCAGGCTTCAGTGGCCGCGGCTCCTGGGCAGTTGCTCGGGAGCCCACACTCGGAGCCACCTTGCCCTTGGCTTAGAGAGCTGCCATTGTCATCTTAAGTTTTGAACATTTTCGATTTTCCCTGAGTCCCACAAATTATGTAGCCATCCCATTAACATTTATAGAGCACTCACTGTGCATCAGACTCTGTTCTAAACTTTTATCCACGTGTTAATTTCCTCATTGTTGTTTAGTGGCTAAGTTGTGTCCCACTTTCTGCAACCTCATGGATCGTAACCCACCAGGCTCCTCTGTCCATGGGATTTCCCAGGCAAGAATACTGGAGTGGGTTGCCATGTCCTTCTTCACGGAATCTTGCCAACCCAGGGATGGAAACTTGGCAAGTGGATTTTTTTTTTTTAACCCTTGAGCCACCAGGAAAGTCCAATTCCCTCATTATTGAAGGTAATTTACTGGAGTCTGTTTTCTAGCCAGTAAAAAGTGCTTGGCTTTGGAGGTGGGGAGTGGGAAGACACTTGTTCAGCAACTCTTTGTTTTTTAAAAGGGATTTTTTTCTTTTAACTCACATTACTATCTCTTTTATATCATAGATCTGCCATTATTTGTTGACTAGCTTGTTTTTTATGGGAACATAAGCTCCCTGATTTTTACCACTAAATTTACAGTATCTAATACAATATCTGATACACGATACATAATAATTACATGTTTTAGTAAAGTAAGTGTCCAAAGCTTTTTAGAAAACATAAAATTAGCAAAACAATGTCTCTGCAACAGAGACCAACAGACTATCACCATTCATGTCAAATCACTTCATTGCTATGGATGCTGATGCTGACTGATGTAAAAATGTTTTTTTGGCCTATTGTAAAATAAAAGCTCATTCAATTAAATAGTTATCAAGTCACTGCTATCTGCTTGGCAATGTGCTACATGCCAGAAGCATTCTAACAGATGGCTCCTCATCTCTAAAAGTTGAGTGTATCAGAGCAAGGAATGGTTCTCAAAGTGTGGTCTGGAAAGTGTCTCCAGAATTCTTTCAAAGGAGTTTCCAAGGTCAAAACTATACTAAACATCATTTGCCTTTTTCATATCTGTGGCCTACATGCTCAGTCGCCTCCAACTATTTGCAACCCCAGGGACTGTAGCCTGTCAGACTCCTCTGTCTGTGGGATTTTTCCAGGCAAGAATAGGGCAGTGGGCTGCCATTTCCTTCTTCAGGGGATCTTCCATACCCAAGGATCAAACCCACATCTCTTGCATCACCTGCATTGGCAGGCAGATTCTTTACTGCTGGTCCACCTGGGAATACATTGGTAGCAAGTAGATGTGAAAGTCGCTCAGTTGTGTCCAACTCTTTGTGATCCCATGGACTCTAGCCTGCCAGGCTCCTCTCTATGGGATTCTTCAGGCAAGAATACTGGGGTGGGCTTCCATTCCCTTCTCCAGGGGATCTTCCCAACCCAGGAATGGAACCCAGGTCTCCCGCATTGCAGGCACCTTCTTTACCATCTAAGCCACCAGGGAAGCCCTTTCATGTCCAGTCTCTCACAGTTGCAGTTTCCCAGAGGCTACAAGATATGTGATGAAGGATGGTGGGATATGTGCTTGTGTGTTGTGTCAAAACTTTCTCCATTTTAAGTTCTAAGTTCAGTAAATATTAATAGCTATAACCCACATGTCTTCCCTGAGAGTTCAGTTGGTAAAGAATCTGCCTGCAATGCAGGAGACCCGGGTTCTATTTCCTGCGTCGGGAAGATCCACTAGAGAAGGGATAGGCTACCCACTCCAATATTCTTGGGCTTCCCTTTGTGGCTCAGCTGGTAAAGAATCCGCTTGCAATTCGTAAGACCTGGGTTCCATCCCTGGGTTGGGAAGATCCCCTGGAGAAGGGAAAGGCTACCCACTCCAGTATTTTGGCCTGGAGAATTCGGGGTCGCAAAGAGTGGGACATGACTGAGCGACTTTCACTTTCACAACCCACATAAACCAACCTCTTTGAAGTCTTCCCATAATCTGTTAAAGAGTGTGAAGTTCTGAGACCAAAAAGTTGGAGAAACACTGCAATACAGAAACAAAGCACACTCAGGAAGCTGTTAGCAACAGAGACGGTGTAGATGACAATGGCGACTAAGATGTGAGGTTTGCGCCCCATTTTGGTAGGAACAGCCTTTCATGGGGAGGAAACTGCGTGGATAAGAGGAGGGAAAACGACCAAGAATGGTGGTGGCTAGGGGCCACCCGGGCAAAGGCGCTCAGGGAGTGAGCCGGCTGAAAGCACTGGAGAGGCAGGCCGATTTCTCTGCAAGGACACACACCTCCTTCCCTCTCACACTAATACCAGAGAGGCCGTAACTTCTTCTCTTGCAGGCCAGCAATCTAATGAAAGCCAGGAGGACATACCGTGGACCAGACAGAAAAAAAGGCCTGTCTCTCCGAATTATAACATTTAAAACTCTGTCCAGTTTGTAACGACTGTACAGTACAGCACACAAGTTAAAACATCTGCTTCCTGACTTGGGCGGGGTGAAGGAGAGGGGAAAGCGACCCAAGGCAGGAAAAGGCGGGAAAATAAAGCCTTAAAGAAAGAAAGAGCGGGCTGCTGGCAAGAGGGAGGAGGTAGCTCAAGAAGCCAATGAATGAGACCGAGGCTGCGGCACGTACTCGGGCCGCCCGTGTGCGCAGGCGCACGCCTGGTAATCTCGCGGGAAAGAACCGTTGCAGGTCCCGGCGTGGAGCCCAGGTAGGAGGGGAGGGGGTGGGGGAGCAGGAGTGAAGTCTCGCGAGAAGAGGCGGTCGCTGTAGCGGAGCCCTGTGGCTGTGTGTGTGTGTGTGTGTGTGTGTGTGTGTGTATGTGTGTCTGAGGAGGATCCGGCGCCGAAGCTGCGGACGGTTTGCTGAGCCCGTTAGTGTCCCTGCGGAGACTCAACGCCGGCGTCATGTCCCGGTACCTGCGCCCCCCCAACACGTCTCTCTTCGTGAGGAACGTGGCCGACGATACCAGGTATGTACAGGGGAGGCCGCAGGCGGTCGGGGAAGACCGGTGCGGCGACGCATGGGGCCTGGGTCGGGGGGAGGGGAAGGGGTGAAGATGGCGGGTACCGCGCGGGCTTTCGGGCCTCAACTAGGCCGCGCCGCCGGCTCAACCGCCGCGTGGGAGCGAGGGCGGCGGCCGCTGATCCTCCCCGGCGGTCGCGGGAGCGCGGCCCGCGTGGCGCGGGTTTCGGCCCCCTCCCCCTCCGCAGATGGGGGGAGCCTTCCTCCTCGCTTCCTCTCTTCGGTTCCAGTCTCGGATGTCCGCCGATCATCAGCTCTCCATTGATTTGAAGTTAACGTTCTTTGGGGTGCACGCCCCCTCGGTCCACAAGTTGTTTTTTTTTTTTTAGTTAAAATTGCTTTGCAGTAAAATAGCGGGATCGGGGCGGGGGGTGGGGGAGTGTGGCGTAGCATTTGCTACCCTTTTTGCTGTGTTATATTTGCCTCTCTTTTTTTTTTTTTTCTTTTGGTGTTGGAGATGTTTGTAGAAAAGGGATGTTGAGATTAGAGATTAGAAAAAATTCTCCCAGTGAGACGGTACGAAGTAGTCTTTCCCCTTTTCCGGGAAATGCCGATCACCCTTTGAAAACGGAGGTTTAGGAAGCTTCTACCATTAGGGCGTTGATAGCTAAATTGGATTAATCTGGACCGTCCCTTTGTTCTCGCCAATTCCCTTAATTGCTTGGAGTTGCGGTCAGAATTTTTTGGAAGAGATGTTACCAGATTTACAGTTTTACAAGTAACCACTCTATACACACACACACCATTTTGGTAGCCTTGTGTGATTTTTCTGTCTTAACTTTTAAGTAGGGAAAGTAAGCAATAGTAATTACTATAGCTTCTAGGAAAATTTCCCCTTTATGTCATATTGACATTTATTGAGAAATTTTAAATATTTGTCTTTTTATTTTTCAAACCGCATTTACCTGTTAAATTTGGGGCTAAAAAAAGTGCTTGGTATTTTTCAGAATACTAGAGTTGCTTTAATTTTTTTTTAATTAACAATACTTATATACAATTTAATGTTAACTATACTTTTTATGAGAAGTTATGAAGGCTCTGGATAAAAGCAGTGAAGATTAAGTTGTAATCAGGTTTCCTTAAATGTCTTGTTTTCCTGTTGATGTAAAAGACTAGTAGGTTTTATTACCAGCTCCTTTATTATGTTTCAAAATCATGGATTCTGGCTGTCCTTTCTCAAAAAGATACATGTTGTATATTTTTACAGTTGGCGCTCCCTATTTGTTTCAGGTCACCCAGGAACATAGCACAGTCCCTTTCATTATTTAAAATAGTACAGAAAAGAAACCTATTTCTTACAAAGAAACTGTTAAAAGCGTGAGCATAAAGATCTGGCGTCTTCTTATGATGTTTTAGGTCTGAAGACTTACGTCGGGAATTTGGTCGTTACGGTCCTATAGTTGATGTGTATGTTCCACTTGATTTCTACACTCGCCGTCCAAGAGGATTTGCATATGTTCAATATCCTTTCTTCAGATGGCTGATTAGTGAGGGGTGTTGAAGTTTGAAATTCAAGTTTTTGTAAGAGGTAACATCTAAAAAGTAGTTTTTTTGGTGTTTTTTTTTTTTTTTTTTTTTGGTCCTCTAATAAATGTTTTGTCTTCAATTTTTTTCTAAATTAATTCTGACTCACATTGTTCTTACTATTTCTTAAAGTTAATCCAAAAACAGTAAATTATTTAAATTCCCATTCATGCTGCTGAAACTCAAATCAATTATAATATGTGATTTAAATTTGAATACACTCTACCACCTCTAATGTAACTCAAATTAAAGGTTAATATGTTCTTGTGCTTAGCAATTTAAGTTTGGTATTCTTGTTTGTTAATTTGAATCACTTGATCAAAAACAGATTGTATAATAACAATGAGGTAAGCTTCTTTAATATTGTCCCCTAATTTGCTGTCCTCTGTTGTTACCTCAGAGAATGTAAAGCTGTACAGTTAATGGCGACCCCAAAGAGAAAGCATGAAAGAACCTTTAGAGTAGAGTTCAACACTTAAGGCAAGTAGACAAGCCAAAGACCTCTTAAGGATCAGGCTTGAAGAGAAGGGAGAGTTTGGGAAAAGAAAATATAAAGAAAAGCTGGAAGAAGGACAAGCCTAATGGGAGACAAAGCCTCGCTTTATCTACAAAAGGGGGAAAAGGTTGTTTTTCAAAGTTAAAGATAAAGCCATCTGTCATATTTGGCCAAGCATCTCATGACAAGTCCTTCTGACAAGCACTTAAAGAGTTAAAGGTCAAGATGAAGTTGAATGATGGCCAAGATTAAAGGAGTCATACCTGATGTATCCTACAGAATAACTATTTTCCTTGTTTTTTTTTCTTTTTTTCTTTTTCTTTTTTTTTGTTTCCTAATGTTTTGTAAGCAGTTAATTTCCAAAATTTTTCCGGTTTGGTCTAGGGACAAAACCTGTAACTTGATTTTGTGGGCTTTTGATGTTGTGATGTGGTCTTGTATAAATGCATTCTCTCTTAGCTTGTCGAGTTAAAGTGTACCAGGATGTAATGTTGTTAAGCTTAAATTCAGCATATTTCTGCTTTGGACCAAGTGGTCAGGTGCCATAGGGTGGCAGGCAGGGCTGTTGGAGTAGCATGAGGTTCTGGAGTCAGACCAACTCCACAGAGGCATGCTGAAAGGGGACACAGGTGCATGGACTGGGGATTACTTAGAAACTGTTCTGGTGGTCTTAGAAGGTCATATCCACTAGGGATACTATCTGTTTATAGGTTTTTAAAGGGAATGCTAGTGGCACACACATTCTTTTAATATCTGAAGCTTAGTTCTGTGAAACTTGGTGCCCCTGAATGCTTTAGCACATATGATCAGTTGTCCCAGAATAGCTGCAGAAAGCCTTATCCTTGCTATAAGCACTAATTAGGATCTATGGGAAATTGTTCCCTGGCCCAGAGTCTCTGGTGACATTGTTTCCCTGTTTGAGATCATCTTGTGACAGCAGAAGTTTGGGCTGTGTACTTAAATTCTTCCTGTTCACATTCAGCGGATCTCTGGAAACTTAGTTCTAGAGAGATTTAGGGGAAATGCCCAAAGCTGCGACTCCTGCAGGGCCTCTGCTCAAGGACAGTTGTGAGAATTGGTTGCAAAGCTCTGTTACAGACAGGATAAGAGCTATATCTGACTTCTTTTTTGTTTGTTTGTTTGAAGTAGCAGTGTATTCTGGCTTAGAGTGTTGACCTGATTTTACCTGGTTTGGGGGTGGCCTGGGAACCAGGATCAGCAGTTTGACTCAGGAGTATGTGATACTTGAGCCAGAGAAGAGTTATTATTCAAAGGAACCTCAAGGCAAATTATAGCTATGTTTTATATATAAAATCTTTCTATGGTTTTAAAATAGTTAAAAAGAAATGGGTATCAGGATTTTGCAAAGACCTTGAGTATAAATTTCTTCATAACTGGCATCAGAATATTTGACTGTCTTTGTGTCATTCTCTTTTTTATCTGACCCCATTCCCAGCTAACTGTCTCATGGTAAGGTAGAGCCTTACCATGATTCATCTAACCCAGGGTTCTGTTTTTGAGGATAGCCTCAGATGGTGATTGGCTCTCATTAATAATTTTTATGCTTCATGGTCTAAATCCTTTATTTTGTCTCAAAGTAGTATACCATTAAATGACCTTGTTCTTTTCAATTATTTTAGAGCCCAACTGCATTAACCTGGAGGAGTGTTTGGTTATAGTAGTCCGGGCTGTAAACTCCCTATCAACCTTTTGTCTTTTCATGATGAAAGCCTCATGATGTAAGACTTGAGAAAACCTCTCCTTCACTACACATAGTAGCCTCAGGAAAAGAGAACTGGGACCCTGCTGTGGTCCTTAAGTCCTTTCAGAACAAAAAAATAGCAAATATAGTGAGACCTTTTAGTCTCTGGAGTAAGAGAATATTAATATCAGTCTTGAAGGGACTGTATCACTTTGGGATGTTTTTAATCAGCACTTAAGATCTGAACTCCTCTCAAATTTAAGAAATAGAAATGGACAAGTTAGAACAGTGAATTTTAGTACAGAATGAAAATCCACACGCAGACCTAGCCTAAGTCCACTTCAGAAGCTTTCCTGTTAAACACTGCTTTCAATATGTGCTTGGCTTCTATTAGAATGGTGGTTTTAGGAAAGGAACTAAATTTGGCCAGAAGAATTTTGTAAAGCTTACATTGACTGGGGAGAACAAGGCAACTTGGCCTCTCAGATCAAAAGCTGGGTACCAGCAATGGCACCCCACTCTGGTACTCTTGCCTGGAAAATCCCATGGACGGAGGAGCCTGGTGGGCTGCAGTCCATGGGATCACTGAGGGTCGGACACAACTGAGCGACTTCACTTTCACTTTTCACTTTCATGCATTGGAGAAGGAAATGGCAACCCACTCCAGTGTTCTTGCCTGGAGAATCCCAGGGACAGGGGAGCCTGATGGGCTGCCGTCTGTGGGGTCGCACAGAGTTGGACACAACTGAAGTGACTTAGCAGTAGCAGTAGCAACAACTCCTGCTTTGGGCTTAAAAGTATTATCTTGAAATTCTCAAATTGAAAACCAGTCCCAAACCCATTTCCTCATGGGAAGCTTTATGCTTAAGTGTCATGGTTAGGGCTTTCTGGTCCAGGAATCTTTAGAAATGGTCTGTAATTTCTTGACAGCGTGCTTTTATAGTCTGTGCATGGATGTAATGTGTTTCTGGTATAGTGATGTCTTTAGTATTGCTTGATTCTGTCCTTGATAACTGCAAGTGGCTAGCATATCAGTCTTCTCAGCGTGGTATATAGTAAGACAGCTACGTGAAATAATCAATTAGATATGTCTGAAAAAATAGCAAGATTAATTTGAGGTTAATGCTTTCATTTCTTGTATATTCCGCTTGCTTACACAAGAACTATTGGCATTTTTTTTTTTCACTTGAAACAAAAATACGAAAAACAGTTTTGGTTTTATTTTAAGAAATTTTTGTTTTGGCATACAACATAAAATTGGCATTTGTTTTTCTATTTTGTCTTTTTCTGTAAAATTCTTAAAACAGGAAAATCCTGATGGGATTACTTGGTAGTTCAGCTATAACAGATTTTATATCAATTATAACTTTATAATATGTATTCACATGTGTTTTCAACCACAAGTGCTTTAATACTGTGAAGTGTTTATAGCTGAATTAACCAACTAGTTAATGGGGTCTTGATTTTCTAGAATAATGTTGAGAGATTGCAAATTGTTCCAGACTTACCAACTGAACTCATTCATTATCAAAGTTTGCAAAACTTCCCGAGCCCCTTAACATTTAGCACATTTGAGGATGTTCGTGATGCCGAAGATGCTTTACATAATTTGGACAGAAAGTGGATTTGTGGACGCCAGATTGAAATACAGTTTGCACAGGGGGATCGAAAGAGTAAGTATAAGGACTCTTACGTCTAATACATGTAAAATACATCATATTTAGACACTGTTTTGAGAATGCTTCTTGGAAATATTTGTGTAATATGTCTATCTGTTCAAAACCGAAAATGATAGTTTGGGGGAATTCTTGAATACTTTGCAGAATTTCAAGGTAGACATAAGGATTTAGAATGCATTGATTAGAATCCCTGAAGTATGTTTGGACTCTAAGAAAGTGGATCATTATTATCAGTTAGGGCATGTTTAATATACTGATTGTGTAATCGAAAGGGATAAAATTTGTAAAGTTTTGGTTCTCTTGAGCTGTTTCCCTGCCTTATAAAGATCATCATTGTATATTGAGTAATTATGTAGGTGACTGGCTGTGGAAGTTGACAGACTGGGAAAGAGTATATAGATTAAACCTAGAATAGATCCTTTTATTGGTACTTGATTTTTGTTAATGCAGGCATACACCACGTGTTGGCTGCATGCTAATAAGGCAGAAGTACAGGCTTTGCAGTCAGATGGACCTGGGTTTAAATTCTGGCTTAACCTTTATGTTACTTAAGCAAGGTAGTAAAAGATAGAGATTAAGATAGTTACTGAAGAGACGAGGATCACTTAGGTAGATACAAGCTATTGGTAATTCTCTAGTTCTTGGGTTGGATGATAGGTTCCTGGGTAGTCACTGTTATTATTTATACCTTTATACACACATACACAAAGTATACGTAAATCTGCTTCATAGGATCAAATGAGATTAATGAAAGGATTGAGGCCTGTCCAAGGATATGAGTGTGTCTAAGGCATTCAGCTTCCCTCATAGCTCAGTTGGTAAAGAATCTGCCTGCAGTGCAGAAGACTCAGGTTCGATTCCTGGGTCAGGAAGATCCCCTGGAGAAGGAAATGGCAACCCACTCCAGTATTCTTGCGTGGAGCATGGACAGAGGAGCCTGGCAGGCTACAGTTCATGGGGTCACAACAGTCGGACACGGCTTAGTGACTAAACCACCACCAAGGCATTCAGCAAGTGTTAGTTTTCTTTGTCATGGTTTCTCAGAACTATATAACTAAATGTATGTTGTTGCATTTTGACACTACATATTGTTCATAGGCCACCATTAAGTATTTTGTCATTGTTAATTGTGTTCCAGCTAAATGGAAACTATGGTGAGATTGTTCCAAATTAGCATGTGGTTCAAAAGTCATTTGTGTTTTAATTTGGAATTTTAAAAATATTTTCCTGATGTTAAAGTAGTTGGCTTATTTTGGACAACAAACTAGATGTGAGAGGTCTTTGGGGGAAAAAAAAATTGAGATATTTGAGAGTATCATTTTTAACATAAAACCATCTCCTAATAGCCTTGCTTGAAAATAAATACCTCTTCCAAGATGCTCACAGTTAGCCTTGACACAGATTTGGGGGCAAAAGGGAAAGTGATACAGGAAATTTTCCTATAATGTGAAGGCTTAAATATTAAATTTTTAATGTTTGTAAATATTTCCCTTCTCTGTTTCATAGCTCCAAATCAGATGAAAGCCAAGGAAGGGAGGAATGTGTATAGTTCTTCACGCTATGATGATTATGACAGATACAGACGTTCTAGAAGCCGAAGTTATGACAGAAGAAGATCAAGAAGTCGGTCCTTCGATTACAACTATAGGAGATCTTATAGTCCTAGAAAGTAAGTGATGTGTACCACAGTGATCTGTTAGAAAAACTTTGTTAGACTTTAATTTTTTTTAATCTTTTTGTATACTTTTTAATTATGTATATTGTATGCTTCATTGAGACTTAAAATATTTTTACTACTTTATTTTTAAAAGTTTTATGGTTCACTTTTTAAATTAGAAACTTATAAATAGACATGTGTCACTGTTTGCTTTTTCTGATGTACTTTTTAGCAGTAGACCGACTGGAAGACCACGGCGTAGCAGAAGCCATTCCGACAATGATAGGTAAATAACTTTGCTTTGAAAAAGACTTTATACATTTTTCAATTTCAGAGTGAACTTTTGCTCTAAAAACAAATTTGATTAATATAGAATCTAATTTTTACTCTAATTGTATTTCTCCTCTGTTTTGAAAGATTCAAACACCGAAATCGATCTTTTTCAAGATCTAAATCCAATTCAAGATCACGGTCCAAGTCCCAGCCCAAGAAAGAAATGAAGGCTAAATCACGTTCTAGGTCTGCATCTCACACCAAAACTAGAGGCACCTCTAAAACAGATTCCAAAACACATTATAAGTCTGGCTCAAGATATGAAAAGGAATCAAGGAAAAAAGAACCACCTAGATCCAAATCTCAGTCAAGATCACAGTCTAGGTCTAGGTCAAAATCTAGGTCAAGGTCTTGGACTAGTCCTAAGTCCAGTGGCCACTGATAGTATAAACCATGATATTTTTAGGCATGTATCATTCATTTACTCATAGTTTGGTTTACTTAAATTATCAGGAATACAATGTTGCAATGATGCTTAAAAAACACTTGTCAGTTTTCCCTGTACCAGGCAATGGTTATAATTAAAATGATATGCTGTTGAGAAGCCACTCTTAAGAGTCCAGTTTGTTTAATGTTATGGGCAGCTACCAATTCGTGGTGTCTCTGTATATTTTTGTAAAGATTCTCATTTTTTATGCTTGAAGTATTGGTGAAAAGATGTTGGTTGACCATAATTTGCAACATTGTCTTATTAAAAATAAACTTTCATATCCATACTTGGTAGAACTGTTAACCTAGAAATGTAGCTTGCTAATAAGATAGAATGATAAAAAAGTGAAGTTGTAGCCACAGTACAACACTGACCGACCAGACACATTTAGGTTCAGGGTGGACCTGTTTGTCTTGTCAAGATGTCTAGGCCCGTGATGGTAATTTATGGCACAGTGCGGAATAGTTCTTTTGTTAACCCCCACTGTCTTGGAAAATGACAAGTGGGTTAAGTAGCATTTTTCAGGCAGATTGTTTGATTGAAACAAGGAGCCTTCACTTTCCTGGTTTCTATGAAGATTTGGAACCATACAAACGTCGGAAAAACTCACCTTAAAACTTGGGCAGGTTGATGATGGCAGAAATAATTTTAAGTGGAAAAGAATGCTCTTATGTAGTTACTCTCAACTTTAAGGAGCGTTGTTGACCATAATATTGCATAGTTTTCTTACTGCTGTTAAAAGCAAGTAAAGTGTTTCAAAGGAGGTTTTGTTTGTGAGTGTGCATAGTGTAAGAGGACTGAATTTTGATGCTTAAAGCACTTGGTGTGTGCATTTGTATCAAAATGTGCCCATCTCTCTATGAAGGAAGCTTGTTCTTCACACCTCAGTTTATTTAACGTGAGGCAAGTTAAAAAAACAACACTCCCATTCTAAGTGATTCTCTGGTGCCATGAGATTTAAAATAACTTTGAAAAAAATTAATTTCAAGAAAGTCACATCTCTTTGAGTTTTTGATTGATTATCAGTGTAGTACCTGATAAAAATAAGAGAATAATACCCTACTCTATAAAAATTTCTAACATCTCTCTGTGAGATCATGTGGGGGCAATAAAAAGTGACTTGATATGTCCAGTCTCATTTCAGAGTAAAAGCTAGCATCTTTAAAATTTTAGATCGCTTGCTTACAGGCATAAGTAAGAAATGCTGTGGGGAAACTATCCCTTTTAGAGGATTACTTTTTTCAGTTTTGGTTTTAGAGATCTAGGCCTTGCCTGTAAAGAACAAAAGGTGGTTTTTAAATACTGTTTGTGGAATGTGTTTAAAGGATTGATTCTAGAACCTTTGTATATTTGATAGTATTTCTAACTCATTTCTTTACTGTTTGCAGTTAATGTTCATGTTCTGCTATGCAATCATTTATATGCACGTTTCTTTAATTTTTTTAGATTTTCCTGGATGTATAGTTTAAACAAAAAGTCTATTTAAAACTGTAGCAGTAGTTCGCAGTTCTAGCAAAGAGGAAAGTTGTGGGGTTAAACTTTGTATTTTCTTTCTTATAGAAGCTTCTAAAAAGGTATTTTTATATGTTCTTTTTAACAAATATTGTGTACAACCTTTAAAACATCAATGTTTGGATCAAAACAAGACCCAGCTTATTTTCTGCTTGCTGTAAATTAAGCAAACATGCTATAATAAAAACAAAATGAAGGAAATAATGATTAACTGGAATTATTATAGTTTTGAATGAGATTCTAAAATAACAGTGGAAACAATTCTTTGTAGATTTAGGAGTATTTTAAATCAGTGTTGCACTAGGCACAACTTTTACTTTGGAAATGATAGAACTTGCCAGAAAGGTACATCTTTTACATAGTACTTAAAATTTCCTATGTAATTTCAAAAGTTGTTTCATGATTGCATATTAAACCCCTTGGGTTAAATAACTTAGGTTACTTGTATTAAGATATGCATTAAAATGAAATGTGAGTCAGATTTTTAAGTTTATATTTTCATTATTAGATGGACCAATAATTCTACTCGTCCCCATCCTAAACAAGATGGATTGGGCTTTATCTTTATGGCATGATTTAAAATATTTTTGCGTTCAGTGTTGGTGAGCACTTAATGTTAAGTGATAATCACTGTGGGAAACTGGTTTAGGTGTTTTGTGGTCTGAGTTCTAGCTTTATAATGAAAACAAGTATAGCTGATATTATGATGTGCCAGACACTGTTCTAAAGTTTTATGTATTCATTTATTCATCATGAACTCTGTAAGAAAGATACTTTTATTTTCTCCATGTCACAGATGATAAACTGAGGCACAAAGAAAAAGCTATAAAAGGCAGATCCAGGATTTGAGCTCAGGCCTGATCCTTAGATGATTTTTTTTTTTTTTTTAGTGGACTATAAATAGAGTAGATTGAGGAAATAACCCATTGAAATTGTTCTCAGTCCATATAGGATTAGAAGGCCTGATGTTTTCAGTTTTTTTATGTGTTACTTATTTTTAGACTTTCTTGAGAACTTTATATTATTTCTAAAGTGACATGTTTAACATGGCTTCAAAGGGACTATTTTATAGTTGAACCCATGATAGGGATCCTACTGATACTTGAGGATCCTTATAGAGGGCTTTAATGTTGGGTTACATAGTTGCATAATTATTGAGTATGTACTGTGTGTCTGGCACAACCCATTATTGGAGTAGAACATATCAAGACTCAAGTGAGAGCTGACAGTTCACCTCTCTTTTTTACTTAAGATCTCGCTGCATTTTTTTTTTGAAGCCAAGTAAACAAGAAGAATAATGACAGATAATGCTTAAGGAAAGGTGCTACATAGAGTATGAGCTCTTAAGTTACAACCCAGGAAAAAGACCTGGGAGCTATTATACTATTCTCTTGAAAATTTGGCCCTGTAAGCTGCTACATCCAGTTCAACTAACAAAATCCTGTATACCACAGAGAAGAATAAAGAAAAACCAAACTGACAAACATCCTTCTTTTATTTAAGACCAAACTGCAGCTGGAATACCCAGTACAGTTCTGCTTACTACACTTCAAGAAAGATCTGAGAAAGCGGAAAAAGAACCAAAGAAGGGCAGTTCAAGCGACCAAAGGGTGGGTGGAAGGTGCTGCAGTATGAATACTGTACGAATATTTTGACTCTGGTCTGAAAAGATAAAAGAATGTTATGGAAACTACATGGAATATTTGAAGTCCCTTCAAGTTTGAAAGTAAGCATTTTAGGACAAATAAAAGGAAATTCAACTTTGTACTTGTGGAAACTAATCCCTAAATCTGAATAGGTTTATACTGATTCATGGGTAACAGGTCCATGTTAAATTATTGGAAACTAGGATGTCTGAATATCAAGGAAGACAGCCATAGTCTCTTACAGTGCCTCTATTGGTCTGTCTCAAAGTGAATTGGGTGAGAAAAGGTATGGTCCAATATAAACTTGGTTATCTCTTAAAGTCAGTTCTATTTTTGCTATTGGGAAATCTTGCCTTTGTTTATTATTCCAGTGCCAGTGTTTTCTGCTAATGCTTTGCTTTGTTGGCATCTGAGTTTCCTTACTTGTATGCCATATGTGGTTTACATCTTCCTTAAACACGCTCCCTTGTAAATTCCAATTATGATACTTGACATCCAGCTAAGAGGGTCCATCTCTTCTCACCTCTTTCCTAGTCAGTATATACAGCAAACATTTACTGAGCCCTTATTATGCCCCCAAAATTGTACTGGGTAACTGGGGAGAAAAACAGATAAAACTCACTTATTCAATAAATGTCTACTGAGCACAATCTAGTGAATCATAACAGTGTGGCCTCATTGTCTTGTTTGAGGTGTATTATAACAATATTTTACACCATTTATATCCTATGTAATTATAAAATCCAATATACTATCAAAGAAGCAATTTTGTGGTTATTTGCCATTTAAAAGTATCCAGTATTTGTTTGCATCCCATTAATACAAATAATGAAAAAAATGATTTGTTTTAATCTGTAATAAACTGATTTATTGTGCAGTGACTGTAATATACTAGAGTTATATTTAATTGTTAACTCTGCCTCCTCAAACACATATTAGGCAACAATCCCCAAAATAAGTATTTAACTTTGCATCAGATGTAAAGGAGACTCTGGGTGCTATAATTAAGATTATTTTGAGGCAGACAGAGAGCTGTTAATTCCCAACTGATTTAGTATGTTCTGTAATTGAGAAAATGTTCACCAAATTATACTTTTTAGTGATTTACATGTACATTTTATAGGGGACATGTTCTGTGTATAGTGAATAAATAACTTTTGTAGTATCACAAAATGTTTTGGATTCCTTAGTTCCTCATTAGGATGTGCAGTTTACCTATACATTGATTTCATCACTTGCATATTTTTGTCTTATTTCTGCTGCATTTAAAACTTTTTATCTAAAGTTATTCACCTAAAAATACAGAAGTGTTTAAGCCTTTATAAAGATTTTGAAAATATAGCAGAATACATATAAGGGAGATGTGAAATGGAGGTATTTTTACCCCTGCTTCATTTTTTAATATTTCAAACTTGGATAAGACCACACAGCACATAAGTGGCAGATACTAGTTAGTGTCCATGGTTTTTCATTTGGTTCATCTGTTTAAATCAAATAGGTAAATTTAATAACTTACACAATTAATACAATGGAATCTAGAATTCACTTGCAAGATTTAATAGATTTATGAACACAGTTTAATTACAAAGAGTTTTTTTGAACTTTCTTGGATGAAAAAGGTTAAATGTAATCCAAGATCAGCTGTTGGCAGCAGCTGTCACTCACTTTCCAATCTAGCTTTCCAAATTTCGATCACATTGTATTGCATTTTGAACATTTTTGTTTACAAAATCCTGAGATATTTTGAAGTGGGGAGGCTGTGAACTTGAACAGCACAGTGGTAGCTCAGGAGAACAGTGTTCAACTAAGAGGTCTGTCAAAGCTTTTTACACCTGGAATCCCAGGTGTAACTGTCCTCATTGATAAATGAAGTCAGCAGCCTATTCACAACTACTGTTACCTATCTGTAAAACAGCTAGCTGCTATGGAAAAGGTTCCTTTTGGGTTTTCCCTTTGTCCCTCCTTTAGCAGTGTTGGTTATGTTCATTGTGTTATTCCTCTGTATTCCTAACAGTTGTTTCACCCTTATGTTAAAAGTGGGATTCTTTTCATATTTGGCCTAAAAAGCAAGGTGTGTATATTGATTATTGATAATTGACAGAGTAGTTTGTAAAGAAGTAAAAGGCCTTTTTTGTGTCTAGTTTTTTGTAGAGCACATCTCTGAATGCTAGATAATGAAATAAAACTGGTCAAGGATCCAAAAAATCTTGAATTTTTTTATTTTTTTTAGGTTTAGCTCTGCCTGACAGATTTGTGACTGGGTAGGCTTTCCTCATTTGTGTAAGAGGTTGGAGATGTACTTTATCCCACTTATTTTACAAAGTAATTGCCTATGAGAATACAGTTAAAGAAACACTAGAAAACTTACCCAAAACCCTTTGGTTTTTTCCCATCTTGTGCTTGCTTCTGGGATGAAGAGAACTTAAGTGTAAAGATAGGTTATAGACTGAAGATTCTATCGAACTGTATATGCTGCCATCAAAGAGATGATATTTAAATTATAACACTGACAAGGCTCATGCTTTTGCTGACCGCAGCCCTACAAGATGAGTTTTAAACTTTTGGGTTCTTAAAACAATTTGGGAAATTGATGTCAACATACTTCTTGTAGGCTAACCATAACTTTGTATCTAAAGGTATAAAGTTACCCTTAGCTATTAAAATTTTTGTAGTGAACATTTTTTACCACTTGAGTCAATTCCGAGCCAAAAATCTAGAATATATATTTGTATGTATACATCAAACCCTAACTTAATGCCTGGGGTAAGGACTGTTCAGTCCAGTGGATTCCAGCAGGGCACAAAAGAGCACTTGGCAGTTGTTTGCATTATTGCTCATGGAAATTACAGTGGGACACAGGATAAAGGTGACGACTCAGAAGAGTGCATGAGAAAACACAGCCTGGCGCTGGGCATCGCAGCCTGCTTAGTGTGGAACTTAGAACTACTTTAAGCTACCCTGTCTTTTGCAATGCATTAGAAAGCTGGTTATAGTTCTTTTTCCCCCAAGGCCCTCTTGTGAAAACTATGTTAACAAATAGGTAACACAAATGTTCCTGTCAATTTAAATAATTCTAATTTTTTTTCCTACAAACCTAAGCCATCTTAGGCACTTAAACCTGCTTTACTGAGTATGAAATAAATTCAAAAGCTTTATTTAAGTTCCTTAAATATTCTGTGGCCTTTTACTGTTAGCCCTGCTGTAAAGAGGAAGTCATTTGCCTTTCTAATGTATAGTTGCTAATCCAAAAGTCTTTGTCAGCAAGTGGGTTGCTTCTTAAAAACCAATGGTTCTGTTGTATTTCAGTGGGGTTAATTATGCAAATAGGTAGTCATAACAACTTCTATACAATAAACACAAGCCAGTGGGGAAGAAACAACTTTATTTTTTAATTTCATGCTTCGAATTCATGTATGTACATTAAGTACTATATAAAACTTGTTTTTAGGATATCATCATTTGACTTGGACAGTACTATCTCACCTCAATTTATTCGGAGAAACAATTTAGCGATTCTGCTTAAAAGTATTAAAAACGCTGCCAAATTAGGATAGCCCCCCCCCCCCAGTACACACACTTTACTTTTACTACTGGGTTGGCTGTTTTAATGAGCATGTTTAAAGTAAGCAAAACATGTTATCAAGGTATTATGCAAGAAATTACATCTTTTGCAATAAGTTGGTCCCCTGGGTTGCACCTGTTGACAAGGAAAAAAAAGATACACTGACATTGTACACTATACTCATAGGTTACACAAGTTGTTGAAAGCCAAAAGGAATCTTTAAGGTTGGAGGGACTGCTTAATAGTTAATCTTTGGGTTTAAGGAAAAAAAATTACCCCATACTGCATTTCACATCTCAAAAATAGCAAGTGTTTTAGCAGCTTAAAACCTTTTCGGTTATATAAAACTTCTTACACTAGGATTTACGTTGAAATATAGTTTACAGCAAGATCAATTATAACATACATACACTGGCACTTAAGCACAAGGGCAAAATTTAAAAACAGGTTTGTTTGTGGGGTGTTTTTTGACCTTTAAAATTAGGCCATAGTATAAGAGTCCATGTCTTACATTCAGCAAATTCATACTAAAATATTCTATTTTTGTAGGATAAATGCCAACAAAACTTTACATATGCTACAATTTTATTACATATATTTACATGGCTCTTTCCTAGGTATGCAGAACTTTCACATTATACAGCTCTCAACTTTAAAAAACCTTTGCAGGGATGATTTAAAGCCATATCACTGTCAGAATAGCTTGTGCAGTGCCATCATACAAAAATGTATTTTGAAAGCTACTCTGAACACCAAATACTGTTTCTAAAAAAATGGTTTTGGTGCATTTGTTGGCAGACACTATCCACTGCACATAACAGGGCCAATGGGGTATACTTGTTTCATTCTAAATAGCCCCTAGTGCCCTTTACACATTCACCACCATACAGTTCATTAAAATACTATTCTCTTAAAAAAATTCACATTTTCTTTAGGCAGTGCATCGGGTTCATACTACTGGTTTAGGTGTACTGATTCAGATGTCTCTAGGACAATAACATCTCAAAGATTCAAATAGTTTTCAACCCCTGTATGTCTTTAACTGGATGATTATAATCAGATTTACCATATCTTAGTAAGTCAATCTGCTGACCCATGAAATGATAATCTCCAGTATTTTCCCCCAACAAGCAATATAAAAAGTTGATTCCTTTACCATTCCCCAAATCTAAACTTGAATGGTTTCACTTGTATGGTTACTCAATTGAGAATACTAGTGAAGAGATCAAATACAATTATCCATAATTCAGTTATTTTAAACTGTACTGATTCCTACCATCACAGTGCACATAAAACAAGATGAAGTCTAATTATATTTTCTATGTTAATCAGTTTTACAGATTAATTCCCTAGTGAATTTGGTCTGAAACAATTGCCAGTTATCCTTAAATATGACTAAGCTTAAATGTTAGTACTTTATCTCATTTTATACCTGTACTTTAAGTAAGGTTTTAAGTTGAAATGTCATTATTTCTTTATCAGAAGGATTAAAGGAGACAGGAACCCAGTGGCTTGGTGGTTTAGGAAGAACACTTGGTGATGGTGGCTCACTAAACTTGGCCCCGGCATAGTTCTGATTAGTTTGAGACTTAAAAAGTAAGGTGGGACTTGATAAGCTAGAGTTCCAGTTTTGATTGTTTGGAAAATTTTTGTTCTTCCCCCCATTTTGCATGGCCTGCCATGCAGCTGATGACGAATTATAAGTATGTCCTCTTTCCTTTTTCTTGTGAACAATCTTCATCTGGGAATTCTGATCCTTGGTCTTCTGTCTACTAAGCTGTTGTTGGTTCTTACTAACATTTCTAGTTTGAGGGGCTGGAATGTTATACCTCTCTCCACCACCCATCTTCAGCTTCTTTGTCACCTGTGAGTGGAAACAAAATACTGAGTGAAATTCCAGTACAAAACTTCAGTGGCCCCAATTTGCAACTCCAAATATCTCGAAGAAGACTCACGTATGTGCTATTCAGCTGCTTTAGCTTTACTATACGTTCACACTTGTACAGCCTTTATTACCTAAGAAACAAATGAGTCTACCAACAAATCTAAACAATACTGCGTTTAAAAACAATTTGTTTAGGATGTGCCCGTGTGCATGCTCAGTCATATCCGACCTTTTCCAATCCCATGGGCTGTAGCCTGCCAGGCTCGTCGGTCCATGGAATTCTCCAGCAAAGAACACTGGAGTGGGTTTCCATTCCCTCCACCAGGGGATCTTCCTGATCCAGGGATCTAACCCGGGCCTCCTGCATTGGTGGGTGGATTCTTTATCATGGAGTCCCCTGGGAAGCTCTAGTTTAGAATGAGTGAGTGAGTGAAGTCGCTCAGTCGTGTCTGACTCTTTGCGACCCCATGGACTGTAGCCTAACCAGGTTGCTCCGTCCATGGGATTTTCCAGGATAGAATACTGGAGTGGGTTGCCATTTCCTTCTCCAGGAGATCTTCCCGACCTAGGGATTGAACCCAGGTCTCCAGCATTGTAGGCAGACGCTTTACCGTCTGAGCCACCAGGGAAGATCCTGGTTTAGAATGAGTCCATCATAAAATGTCTGCCCCATTACAACCATAAGTTTTTAATACCTTTCAGTCTGCTTTTCCGATTGCAGGATTTCCACTACCTGTCCTCTTCCTTGCTGCCACGCCCAGGATAATAGATGTTGCTTTCTGACAGATCCTTTCCTTTGTCTCAATACAGAAGTTTTCATGGGCCGATCTGCTGAGTTCAGCCTAGGAGCTGAGGCCAACATCTGAGTCTCCTCAGCACACAAGTTTGAGAGAAGTCTTACCTAGAAAAGCAACGATTTCGTCATTATTTCAATTAAAAAAACAGAGAAACTGATCGTTTATATTTACTCCAGAAAAAATTTAAAGAATGGCTACTTAACAAAAAGGCAGAAAATAATGTCTCACATGGATTTAGTGACCAAAATGTTGTAAAACCATGGAAACGTTAGCCTCTACAGTCATGCTAAGAAATGTGCTTAAAATTTGTTTCCTAAAGACCGTGTTGTTAAAGTCCCACCAGAATTTTCCAATCTTTAGACACATCACGTATCTGTTTTAGCAGAGCCTCCTCTCCCAACATGTTTACGTCACGCAGCGCTTCCTTTGGTTATGAACTCTTGACTCCTCCCCGTTTTAAAATAAGTTTCACAAGCCATAACAAGCAGCTTCCCATCTTAAATACTTAAACAATCACTATTATAAACATTAAACATCTGCGATTCCACTTGATAGTCCAAGAAGCCAAGTTACCAAGCAAGAAGCTCTTATCGAAAGGGTGAGAGGCCCTTCCAGACTGTTTCAACGCCCTAAAGAAATTTAAGTTTCCAGACCCTGAGTCATTCCCAAAGCGAGCCCGGAAAGTTCGGGTCTTCTGCAACGAGGTTGGGCTTCCAAGTCGCTCCGCGTCCCTCGAGCCCGGCCCGGGAACCCGCTCCTCCGGGCCGCCCGCGCCCCCCCAGCCTCGGATCTCGCCTCCTTCCCCCAACAATAGGGAGCGCCGCCGCCAACATGGCCGCACCCGTCGCGCCGCCGCCACTCACCGACTTCAAGCCCGGGACTACGGCGGCGGCGGCTTCTGCTCGGCTTCGAAGCCCCCCTCCCCTTCCAGGGAGAGACGAGGCACGGAACGGGCGAAGCCCACGAGCACGGACGAGCGAGCTGCTGGCCACCTCAACGTCTCAACCGACCTCCTCCTCCTGTCTCTACCGACAAAATGGAGGCGGCGGCGAGCGCTGAAGCGGGGCCGGGAGGCGCTGCGGCCAATCAAAACACGCTTTCGCGCGACCCGGCCAATGATACGCGGGCCACCGCCTGTTGCTGGGGCCCGACGGGGCCGAGGGAGGGGAGTTGGCTGTGGCCGAAGGTTTGAAATCCTCCCCGAGAGGAGCATGTCGGGAATAACCGCCGCGGTCCCGGTGGCCGGCCCTCTGCGGGCGCCCGGGTGACACTGTCCTCTCCCGGGAGGCGCGCGCCCGGCCAGGCTCGGTACCCAAGGACGCAGTCAGCGCCAACCCCTCACGGCGACTCCGAGCCCCGCGCGCGTCCGGCGCCGGGGAAGGGACGTGAGCGGCTCACCTGGATCGCGGCTTACACCGGGGCTGCCCGGTTCGCCGGTCCCGCGGCCCTTGGAACCCGATGGTTCCCTGCCGTGGGGCGTCACCGAAGGGGGCTTTGAGTTCCCGAGTTAAGTTCACCTAGCCGTGTAACCAGTCTCTTACGATGCAAGATACTCCACCAAGTTGCTTCCCGAGGCCGACCCTTGGCCACTTAGTCCTGACACTTCGACTGTGTTCCCCTGTCAAGGAAATTGCTTTGCCCCTCCCCCAGCTTGTGGTTCCCTCCTGTCCTCCCTGCCCGCAGCCTCGAAATTCTTGAGAAGTGGTCTCCTCTGTGAAGAGGTTTCCGACACTTGTGCGGATCAAGTTAATCAGTTCCTCTTTTGTCCTGAACTTGAGTCACACTGTAGTGTAGCTACTTGTCCACCCAGTCACTCGTTTGAGCCCAGAGCACATGCTAAGTGCACACGCTAAGTGCCCGAGAAAAGTTTGAGAAAATGGAGCTCTCTCATTTCCCCCTTTCGGCTCCGTCTGTAAGTGAAAGGGGGTTGATTGTGCCACCAAGGCGCCAGGAAGAGAAGGGCAGCTTCTTTGGAGTAAATGGATAAGCAACCCAAAGCTGGCGTTGTAAAGGAGAACACCAGTTTCTACAAACATATAACATTTTTGTTACAAGATTTATGTGTACTTTGTGTAAGTCCCACATAATTCGTTTTTTAATCTTGAGTTTTTCTGCTACCATCATCCCCCACTCCTATGTTGTTCTACCCATGGACCTTAAGTTTCTTAAGAAAACCATTTTAAAAGAGTTTGTTAATCAAATTAATTTGGTGAAATGTGTAGAGTAGAAGAGATATTTCTGAGCGTGGGACTTTCAGCTGCTAAGCATTATAGTCAAATAAGATGTATATAATAAGGAACTGCTACCTCACTGAAAGTGTAATCTGTTACCTAAAAATTTAAGAAACTGACTTAGACATGCAGCTAGATTACAGCTAAGCAGTATTTAATGGATTCAAGACTTTGACTTTAAAAAAGACCATTGCAATATATTTTTTAATATAGTGGTTTGGGCTTCCCTGGGGGTTCAGTTGGTAAAGAATCTGCCTGCAATGCGGGAGACCTGGGTTCAATCCCTGGGTTGGGAAGGACCGCTGGAGAAGGAATAGGCTACCCACTCCAGGATTCTGGCCTGGAGAAGTCCATGGACTATACAGTCCATGGGGTCCCAAAGAGGACTGAGTGACTTACACTTTTTGTAAAATGAACAGTCTTGTTTTAGTCTGAGCACTTTCTTTTTCTAATTCTTTTTGTATTATCATCATCCAAATATCTTTTAAATTCATCCCTGCTACAATCCTACTTCTCCCTCCATTCTGCCCTCATGGATCTGATTGTGTTACTTTAAAAAAAAAAAAAAAACCTGTATTGGCCCCAAGTTGTAATATAAAATTAAATCAGCCTCCAGACCTTATCTGTATAAACACACCTGTAATGTATTTGAGAGACTTTATTTTTGGGGGTTCCAAAATCATGCAGATGGTGACTGCAGCCCTGAAATTTAAAAGAAGCTTGCTGCTTAGAAGAAAAGCTATGACCAACCTAGACAGCATATTAAAAAGCAGAGACATTACCTTGCCAACAAAGGTCCATCTAGCCAAAGCTATGGTTTTTCCAGTGGTCATGTATGGATGTGAGAGTTCGACTATAAAGAAAGCTGAATTGCCGAAGAACTGATGCTTTTGAACTACGGTGTTGGAGAAGACTCGAGAGTCCCTTGGACAGCAAGGAGATCAAACCAGTCAATCCTAAAAGAAATCAGTCCTGAATATTCACTGGAAGGACTGATGCTGAAGCTAAAACGCCAATACTTTGGCCACCTGATTCGAAGAACTGACTCAATGGAAAAGACTCTGATGCTGGGAAAGATTGAAGGCAGGAAGAGAGGGATGACAGAGGCTGAGATGGTTGGATAGCATCACTGACTTGATGGACATGAGTTTGAGCAAGCTCCAGGAGTTGGTGATGGAGAGGGAAGCCTAGCATGCTGCAGTCAATGGGGTCACAGAGTCAGACGTGACTGAGCAACTGAACTCTACTGAATGTATTTGATGCTTGTGTATACACACATGATGTATTGGATACTATTCTGCCTCCCTCTGCCCTGTGCTAAGCTGTTTTGTTGACAAAACATTAATATAGAGTAGGTGATATTTGGGCTTCCCTGATAGCTCAGCTGGTAAAGAATCCACCTGCAATGCGGGAGACCTGGGTTCAATCCCTGGGTTGAGAAGATCCCCTTCTTTGATCTCCACTGTACAGATAAAGAATCTGAGGCTTAGAACAGTTCAAAGCTGAAAGACAAAAACTAAGGCTCCAAAGCCCACTCCATGTTCCCTGCAGCATCTGTGTCTGACTCACCTCTGTGTCCTCCCCAGGGCCCTCCAAAGAGCACTGTTAAAGCCTACACCATGTCCGAGGCTCCCAGGAGTCTCACAATACAGCTCCAGCCTCATCCTTCATTAATAATTTACCAAGTACTCACAACAGCCCAGAACTGGAAGCAGGAGTTGAAAACACATTCTCTTCAGGACATCCAATATTGTTGTTATTCAATCGCTCAGTTGTGTCCAACTCTTTGTGACCCCATGGACTGCAGCCCATGCAGGACCCCAACCTCCCCATGGACAGGTTTCCCTATCCTTTACTATCTCCTGGAGTTTTCTCAACTTCAAGTCCATTCAGTCCATGATGCTATCTAACCATCTTATCCTCTGTTGTCCTCTTCTCTTTTTGCCTTCAATCTTTCCCAGCATCAGGGTCTTTTCCAATGAGTCAGTTCTTCACATCAGGTGGCCAAAGTATTGGAGTTTCAGCTCCAGCATCAGTCCTTCAAATGAATACTCAGGGCTGATTTCCTTTAGGATTGACTGGTTTGACCTCCTTGCTGTCCAAGGGACTCTCAAGAGTCTTCTCCAACACCACAGTTCAAAAGCATCAATTCTTCAGCACTCCCAGCTTTCTTTATGGTCCAACTCTCACATATATGACTACTGGAAAACCCATAGCTTTGACTATACAGAGCTTTGTCAGCAATGTGTTGTCTCTGCTTTTTAATATGCTGTCTAGGTTTGTCATAGCTTTTCTACCGAGGAGCAAGTATCTTTTAACTTCATGACAGTCACCATCCACAGTGATTTTGGAGCCAAAGAAAATAAAATCTATCACTGTTTCCACTTTTCCCCCATCTATTTGCCATGAAGTGATGGAACTGGATGCCGTGATCTTAGTTTTTTGAATGTTCAGTTTTAAGCCAGTTATTTCACTCCCCTCTTTCACCCTCATCAAGAGTCTCTTTAGTTCCTCTTCGCCTTCTGTCATTAGAGTTGTGTCATCTGCAAATCTAAGGTTGTTGATATTGCTCCTGACAGTCTTGAGTTCAGCTTGGGATTCCTCCAATCTGGCATTTCACATGATGTACTCTACATATAAATTAAATAAGCAGGTGACAATATACAGCCTTGATATACTCCTTTCCCAATTTTGAACCAGTCCATTGTTCCATGTAAGGTTCTAACTTTGCTTCTTTACTTGCATACAGGTTTCTCAGGAGGCAGGTAAGGTGGTCTGGTATTCCCATCTCTTTAAGAATTTTCAACAGTTTCTTATGATCCACACAGTCAAAGGTTTTAGATTAGTCAATGAAGCATGAGTAGAAGTTTTTCTGGAATTCTCTTGCTTTTTCTGTGATCCAACAAATGTTGGCACTTTGATCTCTGGTTCCTCTGTCTTTTCTAAACCCAATCTGGAAGTTATTAGCTTTGAACTGTTCTATTAGAATCTGGAAGTTCTCAGTTCACATACTACCGAAGCCTAGCTGAAGGATTTTGAGCGTAACCTTGCTAGCTTGTGAAATGAGCGCAATTGTATGGTAATTTGAACATTCTTTGGCATTGCCCTGCTTTGTGGTTGGAATGAAAACTGACCTTTTTAATCCTGTGGCCTCTGCTGAGTTTTACAAATTTGCTGACATATTGACTGCAGCACTTTAACAGCATCATCTTTTAGGATTTTAAATAGCTCAGCTGGAATTCTATTACCTCCACTAGGTTTGTTTGTAGTAGTGCTTCCTAAGGCCCACTTGACTTCACGCTCTAGGATGTCTGGCTCTAGGTGAGTGACCACACCATCATGGTTATCTGGGTCATTAAGACTCTTTTTGGTATAGTTTTTCTGTGTATTCTTGCTACCTCTTCTTAATCTCTTCTGTTTCTGTTAGGTCTTTACCATTTCTGTCTTTTAATGTGCCCATCCTTGTGTGAAATATCCCCTTGATATCTCCAGTTTTCTTGAAGCGACTTCTAATCTTTCCCATTCTGTTGTTTTCCTCTGTTTCTTTGCATTGTTCACTTAAGACGGCTTTCTTATCTCTCCTTGCTGTTCTCTGGAACTCTGTGTTCAGTTGGGTATATCTCTCCCTTTCTCCCTTGCCTTTCTCTTCTCTTCATTTCTCAGCTATTTGAAAAGCCTCCTCAGACAACCACTTTGCCTACTTGCGTTTCTTTTTCTTTGGGACGATTTTGGTCACTGCCTCTTGTACAATGTCACAAACCCCTGTCCATAGTTCTCCAGGTACTCTGTCTACTAGATCTAATCCCTTGAATTTATTTGTCCCTCCACTGTACAGTCATAAGGGGTTTGATTCAGGTCATACCTGAGTGGCCTAGTGGTTTTCTCTACTTTCTTCAGTTTAAGTCTGAATTTTGGAATAAGAAACTCATGATCTTAGGCACAGTCAGCTCCCGGTCTTGTTTTTACTGACTGTATAGAGCCTCTCCATCTTTGGCTGCATAGAATATAATCAACCTGATTTCAGTATTGACCATCCGGTGAGCTCCATGTGTAGAGTTGTCTCTTGTGTGGTTGGAAGAGAGTGTTTACTGTAACCAGTGTGTTCTCTTGACAGAACTCTGTTAACCTTTAACTTGCTTCATTTTGTCCTCCAAGGCTTGCCTGTTACTCCAGGTATCTCTTGACTTTATACTTTTACATTCCAATCCCCTGTGATGAAAAGGACATCTTTTTTCGGTGTTGGTTCTAGAAGGTCTTGTAGGTCTTCATAGAACTGGTGGTCACTTTTAGCTTCTTTGGCATTAGTGGTTGGAGCATAGACTTGGATTACTGTGATATTAAATGGTTTGCCTTGGAAACGAACCAAGATCATTCTGTCATTTTTCAGATTATACCGAAGTACTACATTTTGAACTTTTTTGTTGACTATAAAGGCTACTCCATTTCTTCTAAGGGATTCTTGCCCACAGTAGTAGATATAATGTTCATCTGAATCAAGTTCATCCTGTCCTGTCCATTTTAGTTCACTGATTCCTAAGATACTGATGTTCACTCTTACTATCTCCTGCTTCACCAGGTCCAATTTACCTTGATTCATGGACCTAACATTTCAGGTTTCTATGCAGTGTTGTTCTTTCCAAGACTGGACTTTGCTTTCACCACCAGACACATCCACAACTGAGCATCATTTCTGCTTTGGCCCAGCCTCTGCATGTCCTAGGCTGGGCTTTAAAGTCAGTTCCACCAACACTATCTAATTAATGGTTCTCAATTCAAATAGGAAATTGTTGATATAAACAAATAGCTCTCAGGATGTAGATGAGTCACCATGCATTTGTTTAACAAAGGTTTAGCTGGTGGCTTCTTTGAGACAGGCATTCCATGAAGCCCTGGGAATACAGCCATGAATGAGGCTCCATTCAAGCACTAAACAACTCAAAACTTTTTCCTTTTACTACATATCAGAGAGGGAAGCTGGTGTCTGGGACATTTGTTTTCTCAGTTCTTCCTGAGAATCGAGGACAGGTAGTGCCAATTATATATAAACACAAAAATTAACCTGCTAACACTGGATATCTGTATGCAGGCCAGGAAGCAACAGTTAGAACTGGACATGGAACAACAGACTGGTTCCAAATAGGAAAAGGAGTACATAAAGGCTGTATATTGTTACCCTGCTTATTTAACTTATATGCAGAGTACATCATGAGAAACGCTGGACTGGAAGAAACATAAGCTGGAATCAAGATTGCCGGGAGAAATATCAATAACCTCAGATATGCAGATGACACCACCCTTATGACAGAAAGTGAAGAGGAGCTAAAAAGCCTCTTGATGAAAGTAAAAGAGGATAGTGAAAAAGTTGGCTTAAAGCTCAACATTCAGAAAATGAAGATCATGGCATCCGGTCCTATCACTTCATGGGAAATAGATGGGGAAACAGTGGAAACAGTGTCAGATTTTATTTTGGGGACTCCAAAATCACTGCAGATGGTGATTGCAGCCATGAAATTAAAAGACGCTTACTCCTTGGAAGGAAAGTTATGAGCAACCTAGATAGCATCTTGAAAAGCAGAGACATTACTTTGCCGACTAAGGTCCGTCTAGTCAAGGCTATGGTTTTTCCAGTGGTCATGTATGGATGTGAGAGTTGGACTGTGAAGAAGGCTGAGCGCCAAAGAATTGATGCTTTTGAACTGTGGTGTTGGAGAAGACTCTTGAGAGTCCCTTGGACTGCAAGGAGATCCAACCAGTCCATTCTGAAGGAGATCAACCCTGGGATTTCTTTGGAAGGAATGATGCTGAAGCTGAAACTCCAGTACTTTGGCCACCTCATGCAAAGAGTTGACTCATTGGAAAAGACTCTGATGCTGGGAGGGATTGGGGGCAGGAGAAGAAGGGGACGACAGAGGATGAGATGGCTGGATGGCATCATGGACTCGATGGACACGAGTCTGGGTGAACTCTGGGAGTTGGTGATGGACAGGGAGGCCTGGCGTGCTGCGATTCATGGGGTCGCAAAGAGTCGGACATGACTGAGCAACTGAACTGAACTGAACATTGGAAAGGAATTCAGATTACAGACATTGTGCTCAGACCCTGTAGAATGGGAGGAAAATGAGAGGATTTCCACATTCACTGACATTCTTTCCCCCGGAAATCTGTTTTGAATCTGTAGGAGCTAAAATCAACAAAACCTACCTAATCTATAAGTAGAAGTAAGGTGAAAAAGCATTTCTTTCTTTTTTAAAAATTATTTATATTTTGGCTGCACTGCATGGCATATGGGATCTCAATTTTCCAAACAGGGTTCAAAACTGTGTCCCCTGCATCCCTGCAAGGCATTGTAACTGCTGGACCACCAAGGAAGTCCCCAAAAAGGCATTTCTGAAAGTCCAGCTTTGAAGGACTGGCGAGTGGCAGGTTGATGTATATTGTTCAATATTTAGACCCCACAACGGTCAGGGCTGGTGAGACAAAACGCACGTGTTTGCCAAACATTGGGAAGAAGTCTCCTGTTGAACTGCCTGGCTTTCAGGCTGGATCCCTTACCCCCCTTGCATGTTTATCTCAAACAAGCTGGTTTGGTTCTTCTCCTTCTTCAAGCTCATCTATGAATTTGGGGCACAGCTTTGAATGCTTGCGGCTCTGTCAGCTGATGGTTTATTTCATTTAGGGGAAGCAAGTTTCCTGGGACCTGCCAAGAGGAAGGTGAACCACCTGCCTGATGTTATCTTGGCGGGTCTTATCTTGTTGCCAAACTGGTATCAAAACACACACCCCTCCCCACACAGTGGTTTTGTTTCCTGGGAAAGCAGCTGCTGTGGACTTCCCAGTTTCTCACACATTCCAGAGCAATTGCAAATCAGTCCTCAGCCATTATAGCGATTTTGGTTTAATTACTAAAGAGGGCACAGGAAGTCACTGCGAAACTCCCACACTTTCTGTGATTCTGATCCAAAGGTTCTCAATTTCCAGGACCTTTCAAGGCTTCAGATGCCAGGACCCCCAGTCCAGGATCAGAATCTTTAAGGATGAGTGCTTGGGTATTTCAGATCCAGCTGAAGGTTGGCAGAATACACAATTCCCAAATATGCCACTTTGCCACAGTGATTATTTTGAGCTAAAGACACTTGAAAAACAATAGGTACCAGAAGGATGCTCTGACCCTCCTTGCCTTTTCTTCCTGAAAACAGGAGAAAATTCCCTTGTGAAAGATATCCTGGTATTAGGAGGAAAGAAACAGTCTTATTATCAGCAATGGGGGATCAAGGCCAGGAGAATTCTATACAAACAGAACTTGTCAGAAGTAACTCCCAAATGAAGCAGAACCCTGAGGCCACACCCCCTTCCCCAAGTACAAGTCAGTTCAGTTCAGTCGCTCAGTCATGTCTGACTCTTTGTGACCCCATGGACTGCAGCACACCAGGCCTCCCTGTCCATCACCAACTCCCGGAGTTTACTCAGACTCACGTCCACTGAGTCGGTGATGCCACCCAACCGTTCTCATCCTCTGTCGTCCCCTTCTCCTGCCACCTTCAGTCTTTCCTGGCATCAGGGTCTTTTCCAATGAGTCAGTTCTTCACATCAGGTGGCCAAAGTATTGGAGTTTCAGCTTCAGCATCAGTCCTTCCAGTGAATATTTAGGACTGACTTCCTTTAGGATGGACTGGTTGGATCTTCTTGCTGTCGAAGGGACTCTCAAGAGTCTTCTCCAGCACCACAGTTCAAAAGCATCAATTCTTTGGAGCTCAGCTTTCTTTATGGTCCAACTCTCACATCCATACATGACTCCTGGAAAAACCATAGATTTGACTAGATGGACCTTTGTCAGCAACATGATATCTCTGCTTTTTAATATGCTGTCTAGGTTGGTCATGGCTTTTCTTGCAAGGAGCAAACATCTTTTAATTTCATGGCTGCAGTCACCACCTGCAGTGGTTTTGGAGCCCAAGAAAATAAAGTCTCTCACTATTTCCATCATTTCCCCATCTATTTGCCATGAAATGATGGGACCAGATGCCATGATCTTAGTTTTTTGAATGTTGAGTTTTAAGCCACTTTTTTCACTTTCCTCTTTCCCTTTCATCAAGAGGCTCCTCAGTTCCTCTTGCTTTCTTCCATAAGGGTGGTGTCATCTGAATATCTGAGGTTATTGATATTTCTCCCAGCAGTCCTGACTCCAGCTTGTGCTTCATCCAGCCTGGCATTTCACATGATGTACTCTGCATCGAAGTTACATAAGCAGGATGATAATATACAGCCTTGATATACTCCTTTCCCAATTTGGAACCAGTCCACTGTTCCATGTCTGGTTCTAACTATTGCTTCTTGGCCTGCATACAGATTTCTCAGAAGACAGGTAAGGTGGTCTGGTATTCCCATCTCTT
Organism: Capra hircus; assembly: GCF_001704415.2. Classification (NCBI taxonomy): domain Eukaryota; kingdom Metazoa; phylum Chordata; class Mammalia; order Artiodactyla; family Bovidae; genus Capra; species Capra hircus. The sequence goes on along the minus strand of NC_030809.1, from coordinate 6,979,032 downwards.
TCAGAATTTTCTACAGTTTGTTGCGATCTACACAGTCAAAGGCTTTGGCCTAGTCAATAACGCAGAAGTAGATGTTTTCCTGGAACTCTCTTGGTTTTTCGATGATCCATCGGATACTGGCAATTTGATCTCTGGTTCCTCTGCCTTTTCTAAATCCAGCTTGAACATTTGAATTTCTCGGTTCAGGAAATTGTTGAAGCCTGCATGGCGAATTTTGAGCATTACTTTGCTAGCATGTGAGGTGAGTGCAATTGGACAGTAGTTTGAACATTCTAAGTACAAAGGCCCCTTCATATCTCTTGCCTCTTGTTTATAGAAAAGTTGAAATCTCCCAGGCCTCCCTGAATCACAAAAGAGCAGGCTCAAGTTAATGATTAGGATAATGGAGTCACAGATTCAGTGTCTGATGCATATTCCTGAGTTGTTTTACAGACACTATAAGAACTGCCACAATGTAGGGAAAAAGCTAACTGCTTGAGGACCAGATTGCAACTATGACATAAGCTGCTCCATCTTGAGCAGTACTGAGTCCGTGGCTCACGCATTTCCCAGAACTGGCTGTAAGAGAATGGGATTAGCATTACTGCTCATAATAATCTATATATTTGTTGGCATCAGAATAACTGTAGCTTGTTCTGCCCACATGTGTAAATAGGTGAGTACAACTGTCAGCAAAGAGATTCTACGTAACCATGTAGATATTTTCCACTCTAAAGATATGGTGCTCTATATCAGCATGAAGAAGCTACAGAAGATGAAATTTCACCCATGATGCTGTAGAAATGGAATGATGTTCTGACAAGTAGGGATTTCTAAGCAGCTTTTGGCAGAAAAAAAAAAAATCCCTTTGCAGGAAAGAGCTCTCTGAAAGAGGCACCTCTTTATCTTGACACTAATCTTAAACAAGGCACCCCTATGCTCTACTCATCTTCAGCTCTAGCACGCCTTTCAGATCTTTTGATCACACAATATTTGCCTAACTGGTTGGTTCTTTCCATAGATCGATGAAGTAGAAATGAAGAAATCAACAGATGATCAAATCTCTTCTGTAGCTTCCCGTTCAGCAATCTCTCAAACAAACTGTGTGAACGAGATAACATCTAAATAAAGATTATGAGTCCTCAAGGACTTACTTTACTTAAAATTCATTTTGCCTTTGGCTTTTTTCTAATTGAGACAAAATTTAAGTGAAGATCATGAGGAGTCAACAAGCTTGCACACAAGCCTGCACAGTGGGGGATGGTGACAGCTCCGACCCCTCATCTCGATGATGAACTGAGATTGCTTCCCTGTTCCCTTTAAAAGTTATCGTGGCTGAGCAGAGACTTCAGAGGTAGTTTTGGAAGACACTGAGTCCATCTCCCCAGATTTCGGGCATTCAGATTAAAGGCAGCTTTTGTATCAACACTGATAGAGTATGTATTGATTTTATAAGCAGCAAGTAATGGGACCCAATTCAGTAACAACTCATCTTCCTTTGTGCGTGCATGCTCAGACATGTCTGACTCTTTGTGACTGTATGGACTGTAGCCTGTCAGGATCCTCTGTCCGTGGAGTTTCCCAGGCAAGAATACTGGAGTGGGTTGCCATTTCCTTCTCCAGGGGATCTTCCCAACCCAGGGATTGAACCCGAGTCTCCTACGTCTCCTGCATTGCAGGTGGATTCTTTACTGCTGAGCCATCAGGGAGCCCCCATCTTCCTCTAGGCTCCCCAGATATTTTAGTTACTTTTCCGCAGCTGCCTCTCTTCGTTCAGTCTAATAGAGAAGTATGTAGGGAACTTCTCTGGTGGTCCAGCGGCTAAGAATCCTCCTTGAAATGAAACTTCTGGTCCAAGAGGTTCCCAAATGCCAAAGGGCAACGAAGCCCATGTGCCACAACTACTGAGCCCCTGCTTTAGAGCCTAAGGACTGTAGCTACTGAAACCTGTGTGCCTGGATCCTGTCCTCTGCCACAAGAGAAACCACTGCAGTGAGAAATCGGCTAGGGAGTAGCCCCTGCCCCCAGAAAGTAGAGAAAGCCCAAACACAGCAACAAAGACCCAGCACGACCAGAAATAAAATAAAAATAAACAAATAAATTTTTAAAAAATGCAAAGCATTTAGGCTTTGCCGCTTCTTAGGGTCTTCATTTCCCTATGTAGGCTCCTATGTCACACAAAACTTATATTAAATAGACTTGAATGCGCCTCCCTTGCTAGTTTGCTTTATGTCCGTTTCATTCTTAGGTCCAGCTGAAGATCTTACCAAGGTGAGGATGAAGTTTTGCCCACCATACACCTGATTGCGGGGTCTCACTCTGGTTGACAATTTCTGCTCTCGGTTTTCCTAAGGGCAGCCCCCCTACATGGGGATGCATGTGTGAAGGAGACACCCTTTGTCCTCCATAATCCTCAAAGATGATGATCATACGAAAGAACCGGAAAGAGTGAGAAACTAGCTCCTGAATACCCAGAGGAACATAGGTTAGCTTCATGAAGTGTATGTCTCACATGTGGATTCCAGGCTCTATCAGCAAGCTCCCTGCTAGTCCATTAAGCCAAGCTGTCCATCCCTCTGCCCACTGCAGGGAGAACTCCCAGGCCTTCAGGCCAGAAGCTGTGTGAACAATGAGAGGGGCAGCAACATTCAGAACAACCATAACAGCCTCCGACGGGCAAGTGGATTGATAATAAGAGGAAATCTGGGAGACCAATACTCAATGAAAAAAAATAGTAATGGGCGATGAGAGCCATCTACTTATATATAAACCATGACGATACCTGTCTCCCACGCGTAGGGCATGAGGAAGAGGCATATAATCCTCAGCTCAGAAGTCATCGGAGGCTCGGGACTTCCCCTGTGGCCCAATGCTAAGAGGCTAAGATTCTCCCAGCACAGGGGGCCCAGGTTTGATCCCTGGTCCAGGAACCAGATCCCACATGCCACAACTAAAATATCCTGCATGCTTCAGTGAAGATGGAAGATCTGCACGCCACAACTGAGACCTGGTGTAGCCAAATAAATAAACGATGCCAAAAAAAGAAAAAGTCATGGAAGGCTCTAAAGAGAATCAGAAGAACAATGAACCCCCTTGAGCTCCCACGAGTTTGCTCAGCTTGACAGTCTCTGAATTCCTGCAGACATCTTGCCTCATTGCATTCTACTTTGTATTGCTTTGTACTGTAGCATCTGGCACTTTTTCAGTTCAGTTCAGTCGCTCAGTCATGTCCGACTCTTTGCGACTCCATGAACCACAGCACGCCAGGCCTCCCTGTCCATCGCCAACTTCGGAGTCCACCCAAACCCATGTCCATTGAGTCAGTGATGCCATCCAGCCATCTCATCCTCTGTCGTCCCCTTCTCCTCCTGCCTTCAATCTTTCCCAGCATCGGGGTCTTTTCAAATGAGTCAGCTCTTCGCATCAGGTGCCCAAAGTATTGGAGTTTCAGCTTCAACATCAGTCCTTCCAATGAACACCCAGGACTGATCTCCTTTAGGATGGACTGGTTGGATCTCTTTGCAGTCCAAGGGACTTTCAAAGAGTCTTCTCCAACAGCACAGTTCAAAAGCATCAAGTCTTTGGAACTCAGCTTACTTTATAGTCCAACTGGCACTTTTTAACACATCCCAAATCTACATTATCAGAGTGCTTTCACAAGCATTGCTTTAATACAGGCATTAGCTCTGTGGGAAAGATGTTATTACTCTCTATTTGTACTGTTATATAGAGTAAAGAATTTGTAGTGTTCTTCTACAAATGAGGAAATTGAGGCTTAGAGAGACTGGTTCAAATCTGCAAAAAGATCTCCTTAAACATTTTTATTGGCGTTTGTCTTGCTACATAAGGGTAATGTGTGTTAACTGTATAGAAGGCAGATAAACAAAAAAAACCACAACAAAACATACCTCCCAGAGATAAGCACAGAGATAAGGTTTCCTGAGGACATCCTTCCAGCCTTTTTTCCTATACTGAGAAGCAATATGAGCACAGACTCCACAGCCTGTCCAGAGTCAAATCTCAGCTCTATGACTTACTGGCATATGACCGAGGCAGGCTCTTTAACCTCTCTGTGCTTTAGTTTCCTCATCCTTAAAATGGTGATAATAATAGTACCTAATAGTTAGTGTAAGGAGTTAAATAAGTCAACACCTTTGAAGTACTTGGAACAATGCCTGACACATAGAAAGACCCTAGTTATTGAGCTTTTTCCCCCTTGTTATAAAAATGGTAGTAAATGGTATACATTCTTTTGTTACCTGACTTATTTTTTTCACTTCTTAAACTCAATGTGTTGTGAACGTGTTTCTGTGCATATATACACACCTATTTATGGTTGTTAACAGTGTTCTATGTTGTGACCATCTGTCATTAACTTCACCAACCTCCCTACTGTTTGCAATCTTTGCTATTACATGCTGAGCTGAATATCCTTATGGATGAAACTTCACTTCTTTAAATAAATTCCTAGAGGTGAAATTACTAAAGTAAATATATAGGTCAGACTCTTAATGTATGCCCCCAACATCAAGGGAGGGCTTCCCTTGTAGCTCAGTCAGTAAAGAATCTGTCTGCAATGCAGGAGACCCGGGTTCAATTCCTGGGTCGGGAAGATCCCCTGGAGAAGGGAATGGCTACCCACTCCAGTATTCTTGCCTGGAGAATCCCTGGACAGAGCAGCCTGGCGGGCCACAGTCCATGGGGTTGCAAAGAGTCAGACACGACTGAGCGACTAAACCACCACAAACATCACGGTAAAGGTGAAGTCTCCAGCTTTGAGGATGCCCTTCTCCCTCCTTGCTATTTTTGGCTGCTTCTCTGACACTGGGTCTGTAAACGGAGTTAGTGAATTTACACAGAAAAGAAATAGTCTAGAAAAGTTGAAAAGGCTTTTAAAGATGACATATTTTATGTGGCCCTTGTAAGGAATATGCCCATGGGACAGTTCTTTCTTCAGGGGACCATGGTGGTAATAGGCTTTAACTACTCATCACAGTTGATGGCCTCCCTAGTCATCGATTCGGCAGCTAATGGGCAACAAACATCTGGAATTTTCCAGTGACTCAAGCAGGCTGATGTTTGTTCTCTGGCTGATTGCATAGGCTTGGGAAGAGACTGTGAGTCAAGCTTCCATGGCCCAAGAGCTTGTGTTTGCCACAGCACAAAAAAACGTAGTGACATAGCTTTAGTAAATGATTAAAACACTTTGGCCTAGTTGACACCATGGTGTGACTACACAGGCACCAAGCAGTCTCCTTTAAATTCACAGTTTCGAATGCATAGGGATATGAAATATCTTGCCCAAGGATGGTCTGATTTCTTGACTCCAGTTCACCATTGCTGAATTTTCATACCATCTCCTTCCCTTTAATGGATAGATCTTTATTTTATTTTGTTATAACTAATACCTTGTGCATTTCAAAACTATGATATTTGGCATATTCCAAATGAACCCCTTATTAGATAATAAGGAATGAGTATTGAGCACTTTACAATGAGCAAGACAGTGTACCAAGCAATTTATATACATTTAATTCTTATTTAATTCGCAACACACTCCTTCTAAGGTATGTAATATTATTATCTCCACTTAACAGATGAGAAAATTGAAGTTCAGAGGGGCAGGTTGAGTGATATTCTCGGAGTCATACACAGAGAACTCACACCTGGCTTAAGGAGATACCAAAACCTCTGATTTGAGTCTCTCTGCTACACTGGCATACTCTACAGGGTTTGTATCCCTAGGAAATAGAATATAACTTGCTCTGGAATGGGAGGTTACTACCTTTCCGAGTCCAAGCTATCTTCAGCCCAGTAAATCTGTGCATATATCCTTAATGCCAATTAGAAAGGAAGCAAAGAAAAGCTAGAATATAAATATGTGGGGTTATTTTCAAAGGGATCCTGCCCACAAAGGTGGTTCCTGCAGTGAAACTATACTGCTAAGAGGCAGAAGCTGAGAGAACTTCTGCAGGCTCCAGCTTAAGGAAGAGCATGACCCACTGCAAAGAAATTGCAGCCAGGTAAACTCATGAACCTCAGTCCATAGTTCATCAAGCACTCTATCTATCAGATCTAGGCCCTTAAATCTATTTCTCACTTCCACTGTATAATCATAAGGGATTTGATTTAGGTCATACCTGAATGGTCTAGTGGTTTTCCCTACTTTCTTCAATTTGAGTCTGAATTTGGTAATAAGGAGTTCATGATCTGAGCCACAGTCAGCTCCTGGTCTTGTTTTTGTTGACTGTATAGAGCTTTTCCATCTTTGGCTGCAAAGAATATAATCACTCTGATTTCAGTGTTGACCATCTGATGATGTCCATGTGTAGAGTCTTCTCTTGTGTTGTTGGAAGAGGGTGTTTGCTATGACCAGTGCATTTTCTTGGCAAAACTCTATTAGTCTTTGCCCTGCTTCATTCCTATGAAAAAAAGAGAGGCAAAAAGCAAAGGAGAAAAGGAAAGATATAAACATCTGAATGCAGAGTTCCAAAGAATAGCAAGAAGAGATAAGAAAGGCTTCTTCAGCGATCAATGCAAAGAAATAGAGGAAAACAACAGAATGGGAAAGACTAAAGATCTCTTCAAGAAAATTAGAGATACCAAGGGAATATTTCATGCAAAGATGGGCTTGATAAAGGACAGAAATGGTATGGACCTGAGAGAAACAGAAGATATTAAGAAGAGGTGGCAAGAATACACAGAAGAACTGTACAAAAAAGATCTTCACGACCCAGATAATCATGATGATGTGATCACTAATCTAGAGCCAGACATCTTGGAATGTGAAGTCAAGTGGGCCTTAGAAAGCATCACTACGAACAAAGCTAGTGGAGGTGATGGAATTCCAGTTGAGCTATTTCAAATCCTGAAAGATGATGCTGTCAAAGTGCTGCACTCAATATGCCAGCAAATTTGGAAAACTCAGCAGTGGCCACAGGACTGGAAAAGGTCAGTTTTCATTCCAATTCCAAAGAAAGGCAATGCCAAAGAATGCTCAAACTACCGCACAATTGCACTCATCTCACATGCAGGTAAAGTAATGCTCACAATTCTCCAAGCCAGGCTTCACAAACACGTGAACCGTGAGCTCCCTGATGTTCAAGCTGGTTTTAGAAAAAGCAGAGGAACCAGAGATCAAATTACCAACATCCTCTGTATCATGGAAAAAGCAAGAGAGTTCCAGAAGAACATCTATTTCTGCTTTATTGACTATGCCAAAGCCTTTGACTGTGTGGATCACAATAAGCTGTGGAAAATTCTGAAAGACATGGGAATACCAGACCACCTGACCTGTCTCTTGAGAAACCTATATGCAGGTCAGGAAGCAACAGTTAGAACTGGACATGGAACAACAGACTGGTTCCAAATAGGAAAAGGAGTACATAAAGGCTGTATATTGTCACCCTGCTTATTTAACTTCTATGCAGAGTACATCATGAGAAACGCTGGACTGGAAGAAACATAAGCTGGAATCAAGATTGCCGGGAGAAATATCAATAACCTCAGATATGCAGATGACACCACCCTTATGGCAGAAAGTGAAGAGGAACTAAAAAGCCTCTTGATGAAAGTAAAAGAGGAGAGTGAAAAAGTTGGCTTAAAGCTCAACATTCAGAAAACGAAGATCATGGCATCCAGTCCCATCATTTCATGGGAAATAGATGGAGAAACAGTGGAAACTGTCAGACTTTATTTTTCTGGGCTCTAAAATCACTGCAGATGGTGATTGCAACCATGAAATTAAAAGACGCTTACTCCTTGGAAGAAAAGTTATGACCGACCTAGATAGTATATTCAAAAGCAGATACATTACTTTGCTGACTAAAGTCCGTCTAGTCAAGGCTATGGTTTTTCCAGTGGTCATGTATGGATGTGAGAGTTGGACTGTGAAGAAGGCTGAGCACTGAAGAATTGATGCTTTTGAACTGTGGTGTTGGAGAAGACTCTTGAGAGTCCCTTGGACTGCAAGGAGATCCAACCAGTCCATTCTGAAGGAGATCAACCCTGGGATTTCTTTGGAAGGAATGATGCTGAAGCTGAAACTCCAGTACTTTGGCCACCTGAGGTGAAGAACTGACACATTGGAAAAAACTCTGATGCTGGGAGGGATTGGGGGCAGGAGGAGAAGAGGACGACCGAGGATGAGATGGCTGGATGTCATCACGGACTCGATAGACGTGAGTCTGAGTGAACTCCGGGAGATGGTGACGGACAGGGAGGCCTGGCGTGCTGTGATTCATGGGGTCGCAAAGAGTCGGACACGACTGAGCGACTGTACTGAACTGAACTGAAACTCATGAAGAGGAGTTCCTGAAGATCTCCCAAAAGTGCCCATGAGAAAAAGAGGCAGCTTTCGATGTCCATCAAGCTAGGAAAACATGGAGCCATCTGACAAGAGCTCTGTCTAGTACAGAAAGGACTTTCCTGTTCTCCTTTGCCTTTCCTCCTCCGTGACTGAAATCTCAGTGGTGTCAAAAGCTACATAGTTAGCAAGCTGCAGAAGAAGAATAAGGAAGAATGGAGCATCAACTCTCAACCATGTTCAAAGTTCTGATTATTACCTGGACAGGCCAATTTTAATTACTGGGTCAAAATTGGGTTTAAAATTTAAAGTAATCAAAGATTTCTATTACCCAACCACCCACCCCGAAAATGCTAGTAATGTAAAATAACTACTGGTGTAGCACAGACAACATCAGACAGTTGACTAATCAAAATTAGACAGCTCTTGCCTGAAGAATCCCATGGACGGGGGAGCCTGGTAACCTGCCGTCCGTGGGGTCGCTAGGAGTCGGAGATGACTGAGCAACTTCACTTTCACTTTTCACTTTCCTGCATTGGAGAAGGAATGGAAACCCACTCCAGTGTTCTTGCCTGGAGAATCCCAGGGACGGGGGAGCCTGGTGGGCTGCCGTCTCTGGGGTAGCACAGAGTCGGACACAACTGAAGCGACTCAGCAGCAGCAGCAGCAGGGCCATTGGGAGCATACTGGATAAATGTCATCCCCACCTAGGAGTAATCAAAAAGGTCACCTGCCCATAAAAATGGGTATGTCACCCATTGACTGAAAAAGACAATCAACTTGCACAGATTTAAAAGAATACGTTTATGTACATAATAACAAAGTATCAAATGTATGAAGCAAAAATTCATAGAACTAAGGGAGAAATGGAGATTTCTACTATGATGGTTGAAGACTTCAACATGCCATTCTTATTAAAAAATACAATAATCAATCAGGTAGAAGACAAGTTAAAAAAAAAATAAAGAGGACTTGTCTAACAACACAATAAATGAACCAGATCTAACAGACATATAGAGGACACTCTGCCTAACAACAACATATACATTCTTCTCAAGTGCTCATGGGGCATTTTCCAGTGTAGACCATATTTTATGTCTCAAATTAAGTCTCAATATATTAAAAAATATGGATATCATTTAAAGTATCTTCTCTGACCACAAAGGTCCATGTAGTCAAAGCTATAGTTTTTCCAATAGTCATGTATGGATGTGAGAATCAGACTATAAAGAAAGCTGAGTGCCGAGGAATTGATGCTTTTGAACTGTGGTGTTGGAGAAGACTCTTGAGAGTCCCTTGGACTGCAAGGAGATCCAACTAGTCCATCCTAAAGGAAATCAGTCCTGAATATTCATTGGCAGGACTGATGCTGAAGCTGAAACTTCCAACCTGATGTGAAGAACTGTCTCATTTGAAAAGATCCTGATGCTGGAAAAAATTGAAGGCAGGAGGAGAAGGGGACGACAGAGGATGAGATAGTTGGATGGCATCACCGATTCAATGGACATGAGTTTGAGCAAGCTCTGGGAGTTGTTGATGGACAGGGAGGCCTGGTGTGCTGCAGTCCATGGGATCACAAAGAGTCGGACACGACTGAGAGGCTGAACTGAATAAACTGAACTCTGACTACAACAGGATGAAGTCAGAAGTCAGTGACAGAAGGAAAACTGGAAAAGTCACAAAGTTGTAGAAATTAAACAAGACACTCTTAAAGAATTGATGGATCAAATATATCATAAGAGAAATTAGGAAGCACTTACAACCAAATGAAATTGAGAGCGCAACCTATCGAAACTTTTGTAACCCAGCAGAAGCAGGGCTAAGGAAGAAATGGGTAGGTGTAAACGCAATAAAAAAACAAGAAAGATCTCAAATGAACAATCTAGCTTTCCACCTTAAAGGGCTAGAAAAAGGAAAACAAACTAAGCACAAAGGTAGTAGAAGAGAGGAAATAATGAAGATTTGAACAGAGATAAATAAAATAGAGAATAGAAAATCAACAAAACCAAAAGTTGGTTCTTTGAAAAAAATAATGCAACAAAATTGACAAATTAGCTTTATTGACTAAGAAAAAAGAGAGAACTCAATTTACTTAGAATCTAGAGTGAAAGTAGAGACTTAGAATCTAGAGTGAAAGTAGAGACATTACTACCAATTCTACACACACACACACACACACACACACACACACGAAGATTATAAGAGAGTACTATGAACAACTGTGCTCCAACAAATGGGATAATCTAGATGAAATGTAAGCACTTCTAGAAACGCATAACCTACCAAGACTGAGTCATAAAGTAATAAAAAATCTTATTGGACCTATAACTAGCAAGGAGATTAAGTCAGTTATCAAAATCTTCTGACAAAGCAAAAGCTTTGACCTAATGGCTTCACTGGTGAATTCTACCAACATTTGTGCTGTGCTTAGTCACTCCGTCATGTCCGACTCCTTGCAACCCTATGGACTGTAGCCTGCCAGGCTCCTCTGTCCATGGGGATTCTCCAGGCAAGAATACTGGAGTGGGTTGCCATGGGATCAAACCCCGGTCTCCCACATTGCAGGCAGATTCTTTACCATCTGAGCCACCAAGGAAGCCAAAATTTCAGAAGAACTAATACCAACCCTTCTCAAAATTGTCCCAAAAATTAAAGAGGAGGGAATACTTTCTAATTCATTTTATAATACCGATACCAAAGCCAGGTAAGACATTACAAGAAAAGAAAACCACACACCAATGTCTCTTATCAACATTAATACAAAAACTCTTAAAAAATACTATCAAACTGAATTCAACAGCATAGTAAAGGGATAAAACACCATGATCAAGTGGAATTTATTTCTGAAATGCAAGGATGGTTTAACATAGAAAACTGATCAATTTTTTTCTGAAGTTGATCACCACTGAAACAGAATGAAGGAAAAAACCACATGATCATCTCAATTGATGCAGAAAAAGAATTTGACAACATAAAACATTCAGTAAACTAGAAATAGAAAGAAACTATCTCAACATAATAAAAGTCATATATGAAAAACCCACAGCAAACATCATAGCTGATGGTGAAAGACTGAAAGATTTTCCTCTAAGAGCAGGAAGAAGGCAAGGATGCTTGCTTTTGCCATTTCTATTAGACACAGTCCTGGAGTTCTAAACAGAGCAATTTAAGCAAGAAAAAGAAGTAAAATTATCTCTGTTTGCAGATATGATTTTTTATGTATAGAAAATGCTAAAATTCCACCAAAATCCGTTAGAAACAATAAAAAAAAATTGACAAAGTAGCAGAATAAAAAGTCAGGGCCTCAAAATCAGTTGCATTTCTACATACTAACAATGTAAAATCTGAAAAGGAAATTAAGAAAACAACACAATTTGCAACAGTATCAGAATCAAATAGTAGTTAATTTAACCAAGGAGGTGAAGTGAAGTGAAAGGAAGTGAGCTCACTCAGTCGTGTCCGACTCTTTGCGACCCATGGACTGTAGCCCACCAGGCTCTTCCATCCAAGGGATTCTCCAGGCAAGGATACTGGAGTGGGTTGCCACTTCCTTCTCCAGGGGAACTTCCCAACCCAGGGATCAAACCCAAGTCTCCCGCATTGCGAGCATGCGCTTTACCCTCTGAGCCGCCAGACGTTAAGGAAGGAAGTGAAAGTCTTAGTCAATGAAAACTAAAATAAAAACATTTTTTAATGTTAGAAGAAATTAAAGAAGACATAAACAAGTAGAAAGACACCAATGTTCATGGATTAATATTGTTCAGATGCCAAAACTGCATAGTGATCTATACATCTAATGGAATCCCTATCAATATGCAATGACATTTTGTCATACAGGAAAATCTGTTCTAAAATTCATATACGATCTCAAGGGACCCTGAATAGCCAAAACAATCTTGAAAACAGAAGAACAAAATGGAATGTCTCAAACTTTCTGATTTCAATACTTACTACAAAGTTATAGTAATCAAAACAATGGGAAACTGGCATAACCATAGACATAGAGATCAAAGGAATGGAATAGAGACCCTAGAAATAAACCCTCACATATATGGTCACATGATTTCCAACAAGGGTGCCAAGACCATTCAGTGGGAGAAAGTGTAGTCTTTTCAACAAATGTGCCAGGGAAACTGAATATCCACATTCAGAAGAGTGAAGTTGGACTCTCGTTTTATACCATATACAAAAAGTAAGCACAAATGGGCCAGAGACCTAAACATCAGAGCTAAAACTCTTAAGAAAACATGGGACAAGATTTAGATTGGCCACTGTAGTGTTGGATTATGACACCAAAGGCCCAGACAAAAAAAAAGAAAAAATAAGCAAATTGGATTTCATGAAAAACTTTTCTGCATCAAAGTGAAAGTGAAGTCGCTCAGTTGTATCCGACTCTTTGTGACCCCATGGATTGTAGCCTACCAGGTTTCTCTGTCCATGGGATTTTCCAGGCAAGAGTATGGGAGTGGGTTGCCATTTCCTCCTTCTTCAGGGGGATCTTCCCGACCCAGGGATCGAACCCAGATCTCCCACATTGTAGGCAGACACTTTTACCATCTGAGCCACCAGGGAAGTCTTGCGCATCAAAAGACACAATCAACAGAGTGAAAAGACAACCTAGCAAATGAGAGAAAATATTTGTACATATTTTCTCATAAGGGATTAGTATCCAGAACATATAAAGTACTCCTATAAAAACAACAGCAACAAAATGACCCAATCCAAAAACTTGCAAAGAACATGAATAGATTTTCTCCAAAGAAGATATACAGATGACCAAAAAGCATACCTAAAGATAGTCCACATGACTAATCATCAGGGAAGGGCAAAGCTAAACCACAATGAGATACCAATTTACAATCATCAGGATGACTATTACAAAAAACAAAAATAAAAAAGCAAAAAATAGCAAATGTTGGTGAGGATTTAGAGATACTGCAATCCTTGTGCATTGCTTTTGTTTTTCAGTTGCTCAGTCATGTCCAATTCTTTGCAACCTCGTGGACTGCAGCACCCCAGGCTTCCCTGTCCTTCACCATCTCCCAGAGCTTGCTCAAACTCATGTCCATTGAGTCAGTGATGCCATCCAACCGTCTCATCCTCTGTCATCCCCTCCTCCTCCTGCCTTCAATCTTTCCCAGCATCAGGGTCTTTTCGAAAGAACTGGCTCCTCACATCAGGTGGCCAAATTACTGGAGCTTCAGCTTCAGCATCAGTCCTTCCAATGAATATTCAGGAGTGATTTCCTTTAGGATTGACTGGTTTGATCTCCTTGTAGTCCAAGGGACTCTCAAGAGTCTTCTCCAGCACCACAGTTGAAAAACATCAGTTCTGTACTCAGGAATGTAAACTGGAATGGCCACTGTGGAAAACAGTATGCTGGCTCCTGAAATAATTAAAAAATATAGTTACCATAATTAGCATATGGTTCATCACTTCCACCTCTGGGTACATACCCAAAAGAATTTAAAGTGGAGGTCTCAGATATTTCTTACGTCCATGTTCCCATCAACATTATTCACAATAACTAAAACATGGAAGCAACTCACATGTCTATTGATGAGTGATTGGATAAGCAAAATGTAGCATATACATAAAATATAATACTATTTCGTTTTAAAAGGACAGGAACTTTTAACAGTTGCCACAGGATGGATGGAACTTGAAGACAATACGCTAAGTGAAATAAGCTAATCACCAAAAGATACTGCTGTATGATTCCACTTATATGAATGGAAGCTCCTTGAGTAGTCAAACTCATAGAGACAGAAAATATAATGGGGCTTACCATGGACTGGAAAGAGGGAGAAGGGGGAGTTACTGTTTAATAAGTATAGAGTTTCACACGATATTGTAAATCAACTGCTGCTGTTGCTGCTGCTGCTAAGTCGCTTCAGTCGTGTCCGACTCTGTGCGACCCCATAGACGGCAGCCCACCAGGCTCCCACATCCCTGGGATTCTCCAGGCAAGAACACTGGAGTGGGTTGCCATTTCCTTCTCCAATGCATGAAAGTGAAAAGGGAAAGTGAAGTCACTCAGTCGTGTCCGACTCTTAGCGACCCCATGGACCGCAGCATACCAGGCTCCTCCATCCATGGGATTTTCCAGGCAAGACGACTGGAGTGGGGTGCCACTGCCTTCTCCGTTGTAAACCAACTACACTTCAATAAAAACAAATAAACAACAACAAAAACATGAATATACAGTTTCAGTTTTACAAGATGAAAAAGTTTGGGAGATGGGTGATGCTGATGGTTACCCAACAATATGAATATATACCTAAAAATGGTTAAATTAGTAAATTTTATGTTACATTAATTTCCCACAGTAAAAAGAAGAGGAGGAGGAGGCGGAGGGGAAGACGGGGAGGGGGCAGGATAAGAAAAATAAAAATACTTCTTTATACCATGGAGCTTCTTTTTCAACATACCATGATACTGAGGGCTTCCGAGGGGGCGCAGGGGTAAGGAATCTGCCTGCCAATGCAGGAGACACAGGCTCGACCCCCAGGTTGGGAAGATCCCCTGGAGAGCGAAATGGCAACCCACTCCAGTACTCTTGCCTGGAAATTCCATGCGCAGAGGATTCTGGTGGGCTACAGTCCATGGGGTTGCACAGAGTTGGACACGACTGAGCGACTGATCATCCAAGATAATACTGAAACCCACTGTTGCAGCAAAAATAGAGATGAGACTTTTCTTACATTATAATGAGACTTTTCTAATAAGGAAAAAAATGAAACCAGGAACAGGCTGGGGAAATAACATAAACAGGCCTGAAAGAGTTAAGCAATCTTGGTTATTCTTGGTTAATATGAACAAACACCTGTAGCCAGACTTAGCCTTCACAAAGCTAATTACTCTCTGACTCCATATGAATCACATTCTGCTTCTGGTATTCTCCCCCTTCACGCCCTAGTAGCATTCTTTGTTTCAGATGGGACTTTAGACAAGACTAACCCCAGTCACCAAGTTACCTGATGCCAACTGTGGCCATTTTGAAATTTTGCAAAAGAAAAAATAAGGCAAGACCTTCATTGCTGCTGCTGCTGCTGCTAAGTCGCTTCAGTCGTGTCCGACTCTGTGCAACCCCATAGACGGCAGCCCACAAGGTTCCCCCATCCCTGGGATTCTCCAGGCAAGAACACTGGAGTGGGTTGCCATTTCCTTCTCCAATGCATGCAAGTGATAAGTGAAAGTGAAGTCACTCAGTCGTGTTCGACTCTTAGCGACCCCACAGACTGCAGCCTACCAGGCTGCTCTGCCCATGGAATTTTCCAGGCAAGAGTACTGGAAAGACCTTCATTAGGATATAAAATCTCTCCCTAGTCCCCAGGAAGTGAGCCCCAGTCTTGAGCCAGTAGCCTATTATGTTCCCTCTTTGTCTGGCAAATAATAAAGCTGATTTTTCTCCTTTCTCCAAAGCTCTGTCTCCATATATCTTTTTGGCCTTAATGCACAGACAGCCAGGATTTTGGCATCACTGTCCCTGATGTATGTGAAGGTCTGGGGCAAGGGTGCACATGGAGACCCACATATTATTTGTCTAAATATTTAAACAGGACAAACTAAAAAATATTTAAATAAAAGATATCCCAGCTTCCTACCTTGTCAAATTTATACTCAAAACAACAAAATCAACCACAAAACTTCATTATCATTTGGATGCAGTTGTTTTTTGTTTCAAGATCATGCAGCAAGATATCTGGAAAGCATTTTCCTGGAGCCAAAACATTGTCAACCATGAGTGGATGTTGGGGGTTGTGTTGAGCTTGCACTGGGCTTCCCTAGTAAAGCATCTGCCTGCAGTGTGGAAGACCTGGGTTCGATCCCTGGGTCAGGAAGATCCCCTGGAGAAGGAAACGGCAACCCACTCCAGTACTCTTGCCTGGAAGATCCCATGGACAGAGGAGCCTGGCGGGCTACAATCCATGGGGTTGCGAAGAGTCAGACACAACTGAGACTTCACTTTCTTTCACTTTGGGCACCAGAAGTGCCCTCGTGTTCTTGGCACGCAAAACAACCCATGTGGCCAAACAGTCCTTCAACTCCCATGGCTGGCAAAACTAGGTTTATTTAGATATTCCTTTTCTCATTCCTGTGCTCATTCATTTGGAAATAGAATGATAATCACTTGTTCACATATTTCATTCTTAACAATGTTTTCTGTAATTCAGAGATTTCATCTCGGTCTCATTCAATCAACAAGAGGCTCAGGCTCTTCCTGAGATAGCAATAAGGAGTCAGCTGGTCATTTCAAGGCTGGAAGTCGGGAAGGTTTCACTTCCAGACTTACTCAGCTGGCTGTCCACAGGACTACTTCCTGGCTATTGGCTGGAGAATTAATTTCCTTGTCACAGGGGCTTCTTTGAAAGACAGCACACAATATGGCAATGATTTCCCTCAGGGGGAGTTAAAGCAGGAGAGCAAGCAAGATGGAAGTCACAGTCTTTTTGCAACTTAACCTCAGAAGTAAAATCCCGTCACTGCTTTTGTACTGTGGTAAAACACACATAACACAAAATTCACCATTAACCCCTTTTAGGTGCACAGTTCAGTGGCATTAAAGGCATTCACACTGTTGTGAAACCATCACCTCTACTCATCTGCAGACCTTTTCATCTTCCTGAATTGAAACTCGGTCCTCCTTTGCCGGGGGCCAGCGTGAGGAAGTCCGCCCGTGGCAAAGGTCATGAGGAAGGAGGCTTGGCATACGCAAAGGCGTGATCAAGCCTCAGGAAACCCCCTGTTCCCGAGCATCTAACCCCAAAACCAGAGTCTGTTTTATGCTCTCACCTACACTTCTGACTTTACGGGGGGCTCTCCCCTATAACCGTTTCTCTCGGAGAAGGAGTAAACGTGCAGCTCCAAGACAGTAAAGATTCTTGGGCGTGACAAGAGTGTTTCAGCTTACGGACTCCTCTGAAGGTTATCTAGCCCACCTGTAGGTTTGTCCGGCCACATGTGATTGTTTACAGCCTCCCAATCTGAGAGGCACGAGATGTTTTAGACTTACTAAAGGCAAATTATTTTGGGGAGTTAGAAATTATTAGTATAGTGTGTTGGTTAGGAATTATATTGGTGAAGGGTTTTTCATTTGTTGTGTCAATAATTGCTGCTAATTCCCTGCTCTGGGTGGGACAAGGATGTCTCAGGTCAAACCTCTCTGCTGACAGACTAGCTTGTGTGACAGGATTATCCATACTGCTGCCACTAGGCACAAGATTGTTTACTACCTCTCAACTGTAAACAGCACAGAGAGTTTTGGAGTATTTTGAGAGTCTTAATTAGCATAGGACTTTTTCTTCTTGTTGAGTCAATGATCGCCGCCAGGCCTCTATATCCTTAGGTACCTGGGAATATATTAATCAATGTATTTGGAATATAGCAAAGGAAATATGGTAGTTTTTGATGTTAGCAATACTAGACTTGTTGAGTTAATGGATTTTCTCTTTTGTAATAGATCACTGTACTTTGTTATAAATCACTGTGTCCTTGCTATGTAAGAATGTAACTTTATCATATCTCAAGACTAAATAGATCTTAAGGGGAGCATTGGTGAAAGGATTTTCATTTGTTGGGCTGATGTTTGCTGCTAAATCTCCATGTTCCCTACTCTTATAATGAATATAACTAGCATATAGGAAGAAATAAGTATTAACCTTTAAGCATATAGGAGAAATAAGTATTAACCTTTAAGATTAATCATGTTAACCTTGGGTTAAATAAATTCCTTTCTTGATTGTAAATCACTACACCCTCACCCTATAGGAATGTAACTTTACTTGGAGGGTGGTGCTTGGTTTAAGAAAAAACACCCTTGGAAGAAATAAGTTTTTTTGGTTATCAGAAAGAAAGGATCATAAAATGTCAGCAGGTCTCACTCATGGCCAGAAGATGATGTAATATCCCTAAGACCTTTTTTATACATTTATGTGAAGCACCTGATATTGATAAAGGTCAGGACTGCTGACCCCTACGTGACTCTGTATTCATCCTTATGTGTAACAAAAGGTATATAAGCAAACCCAAAAATAAAGAAATCAGATCAGTTTCCGGAAAGACTGATTCCCCCATGTCGCTTCTTTCTTGCTCCCGTTTTTCTGGCTGAATTCCCATCTGGAGCATGGATGCTATTCCACGTAATCCAAGTTATTCAGCCTCCTTTTCTCCACTAATCTTCCTACTACACTATCCGGTTCTAATCTCTCTCTATCTGTGATTAAACATGTATTTTTCCAAAGACGCCGACTCCGTCCCCACCTTCGAATCACCCTGGATCCACCGGGGCTGGACCCCGGTACTCCTTAAACAATAATTCCCCATTTTCCCCTCCCCCTAGCCCCTGATAACCACCATCCTGTTTTCCGTTTCTATGATTTTGGCTACTCTAGGCACCTCACTTAAGTGGAATCATACCATATTTTCTCTCTGTGTCCAGCTTATTTCATTTATCAGAACATCAGTTCAGTTCAGTTCAGTTCAGTCGCTCAGCCATGTCCGACTCTTTGTGACCCCATGAATCGCAGCACGCTAGGCCTCCCTGTCCATCACCATCTCCCGGAGTTCACTCAGACTCACATCCATCGAGTCCGTGATGCCATCCAGCCATCTCATCCTCGGTCGTCCCCTTCTCCTCCTGCCCCCAAGTCCCTCCCAGCATCAAAGTCTTTTCCAATGAATCAACTCTTCACATGAGTTGGCCAAAGTATTGGAGTTTCAGCTTTAGCATCATTCCTTCCAAAGAAATCCCAGGGCTGATCTCCTTTAGAATGGACTGGTTGGATCTCCTTGCAGTCCAAGGGACTTTCAAGAGTCTTCTCCAACACCACAGTTCAAAAGCATCAATTCTTCGGTGCTCAGCCTTCTTCACAGTCCAACTCTCACATCCATACATGACTACTGGAAAAACCATAGCCTTGATTAGATGGAGAACATCATCCATGCTGTAATATGTATTAGAATTTCCATTCTTTTTAAGACTGAAAATAATATTCCACCGGTAAGGACATACCACATTTTGTTTATTCATTCATCTGTAGATGGACATTCAGGTTATTTCTATCTTTTGGCCATGGTGAATAATGCTGCTATGAGCATGGGTATGGCGAACACCTGTTCACGTCCCTGCTTTCAACTCTTCTGTTATGTACCCAAAAGTGGATGAACCACGTGGCAATTATATTTTCGTTTTTTCAGGGACTACTATTCTGTGTCCCACAGCAGCTGCACCACTTTACACTTCCATCAGCACGATGCAAAGAGTTGGACACGACTGAGCGACTGAGCGGCGACCGCAATCAGCACTACAGAAGTGTGCCGATTTCTCCACTCCTTGGCCAACACTTGTTATTTTCTGGGACTTTTGCTTTTGTTTTTATAGTAGCCATTCTAATCGTTGTGACAGGATATCTCATTGTGGTTTGGGTCTGCATTTTCCTAGTGATTTGTGATGTAGACCATCTTTTTTCATATACTTCTTGGCCATGTGTGTGTGTGTATCTCCGTAGAGAAATATATGTCCAAGTACTTTGTCCATTTTTGAATTGGGTCATTTTGTTGTTGTTGATTTTTAGAAGTTCTTCATATACTCTGGATATTAATCCCTTATCAGGTATGTGATGTGTAAATATTTTCTCCCATTAAATAAGTTACCTTTTCACTCTGTTAAGAGTACCTTTTGGAAACCATTAGCTGGCATTTGCAGGGGTGGCAGGGGGTTGTTTCTGAGAAGCTCGACTCCTTTATGTCTTGGCACAGAGGGAGTTCAGAGAGAGGCAAAGTGATAGATAAGATGATGTATCAGAGTAGAATGCTTGTGAGGCTTGCAAGCAGGTGAACGAGGGGGTGCCACACTGAGAGCTTACTGGGCTACAGTTTTCAAATCAAAGGAAAAGTGGGGTGGAGAAAAAGACCGCTTTCTTCCTCATTCTGGAGTAGACATACTCTTCCACCATCAGCTGCTCCTCCAGGTTGGGCAGAGGCGTTTTCTTGTCCCTGCTTGGTCAAATCAGGACTGTCAAGATACTATGGAAATATTATTTCAGGTCTCAGTACAGTGGGGGGTCTTTACTTTGAAATGTCACCGTTCAGGGCTTCCCTGGTAGGTCCAGTGGTTAAGAATCCACCTGCCAATTCGGAGGACACGGGTTTGATTCTTGGTCTGGGAAGATCCCACATGCCTCGGAGCAACTAAGCCCTGTGCCGCAACTACTGAAGCCCACGCACCTGGGTCCATGCTCCCCAAGAGAAACCACTGCGGTAAGCCCACACCGCAATGAAGAGTAGCCCCCACTCACCGCAGCCAGAGAAAGCCCAGGTGCAACAAGGAAGGCCCAGCAGAGACAAATAGAAAATCAGTCAATGCGTGTTGCCTTATCATTAGTTATTGCTTTTCATGTGTGCAGAGAGCATGTCCTGGGAATCATGAACTTTCTGAGCTCACTGGGCAGGATGTGGCGCTCAAGCCACCGTTGTTTTATTGTTTGAGGGCACTTCTCAGGCTTCTGCTGTGTGGTTTTGTGGTTAAGCAAATCTGTTTTCTTAAGTGATCATTAACTTACAAGGGTCTCCCATGTCTTTTCTAATCACCTACTTTGTCTCTTTACTTTGACCCTGTCTCTTTGAGGTTCACCTGTTTTTAGTTTTCATAAAGTCCAACTTGCTTAGTTTTTCTTTTGTTATCGGTGTCATAATCCAACATATTTTTTTGCCAAATCTAACGTGGTGGAGCTCTTATTTCATGTTTCCTTAAACGTTTTGCCTCTTTTGTTTAGGTCTTCGATGTATTGGGGGTTATTTTTTGAATACGGCGTAAAATGAGAGTCCAAATTCACTCTTTTACATGTGGATATTCAGTTTTCCTTGCACATGTTTTGAAAAGGCTGACGTCTCCCCATTGAATGCCTTGGTACCCTTGTTGAAAATCATGGGACCGAATATTTGAGGCTTTATTTCTAGACTCTCTGTTCTACTCCAGTGTTCTGTACGTCCATGTTTATGCCCTTTTCCCATTGTTTTGGTTACTGTAGCTTCGTAGTAAGTATTGACATCAGAAAATAAGAATCCAACTTGGTTTTTGTGTTTTCAAGATTGTTTTGACTATTTAGGATCCCTAATATCTCATTACTTCTGCTATATTCTGTTTGTTGGAAGCTATTAATAGTCACTAAGTCCAGTCCACCATCATGAGAAGGAAATCACACAAAGGATATAAATAGTTATCCCTCAGTCTCTGCAGGTGATAGGAACCAGGATCCCACTCAGACACTAAAACCTGTGAATGCTCAACTGCTCTGTATAAAATGGTGTGGTATTGCTTATAACCTAGGTACAACTTCCTGTATACTTTAAATCATCTCTAGATTATGTAACACCTCAGTTCAGTTCAGTTCGGTTCAGTCGTTCAATTGCGTCCAACTCTTTGCGATCCCTTGGACTGCAGCACGCCAGGCCTCCCTGTCCATCACCAACTCCCAGAGCTTACTCAAACTCATGTCCATCGAGTCAGTGATGCTATCCAGCCATCTCATCCTCTGTCGTCCCCTTCTCCTCCTGTCCCCAATCTCTCACAGTCAATTCTTCGCATGAGGTGGCAAAAGTATTGGAGTTTCAGCTTGAGCATCAGTCCCTCCAATGAACACCCAGGACTGGTCTCTTTTAGAATGGACTGGTTAGATCTCCTTGCAGTCTAAGGGACTCTCAAGAGTCTTCTCCAACACCACAGTTCAAAAGCATCAATTCTTTGGCGCTCAGCCTTCTTCACAGTCCAACTCTCACATCCATACATGACCACTGGAAAAACCATAGCCTTGACTAGATGGACATTTGCTGGCAAAGTAATGTCTCTGCTTTTCAATATGCTATCTAGGTTGCTCATAACTTTCCTTCCAAGGAGTAAGCGTCTTTTAATTTCATGGCTGCAGTCACCATCTGCAGTGATTTTGGAGCCCAGAAAAATAAAGTCTGACACTGTTTCCACTGTTTCCCCATCTGTTTCCCATGAAGTGATGGGACCAGAGGCCATGATCTTCCTTTTCTGAATGTTGAACTTTAAGCCAACTTTTTCACTCTCCACTTTCACTTTCATCAAGAGACTTTTTAGCTCCTCTTCACTTTCTGCCATAAGGGTGGTGTCATCTGCATATCTGAGGTTATTGATATTTCTCCTGGCAATCTGGAGTCCAGCTTATGTTTCTTCCAGCCCAGCATTTCTCATGATGTACTCCGCATAGAAGTTAAATAAGCAGGGTGACAATATACAGCCTTCACATACTCCTTTTCCTATTTGGAACCAGTCTGTTGTTCCATGTCCAGTTCTAACTGTTGCTTCCTGACCTGCATATAGGTTTCTCAAGAGGCAGGTCAGGTGGTCTGGTATTCCATCTCTTTCAGAATGTTCCACCGTTTATTGTGATCCACACAGTCAAAGGCTTTGGCATAGTCAATAAAGCAGAAATAGATGTTTTTCTGGAACTCTGTTGCTTTTTCCATGATCCAGTGGATGTTAGCAATTTGATCTCTGGTTCCTCTGCCTTTTCTAAAACCAGCTTGATTATCTAGAAGTTCACGGTTCACATATTGCTGAAGCCTGGCTTGGAGAATTTTGAGCATTACTTTACTAGCATGCGAGATGGGTGCAATTGTGCAGTAGTTTGAGCATTCTTTGGCATTGCCTTTCTTTGGGACTGGAATGAAAAAGGACCTTTTCCAGTGCTGTGGCCACTGCTGAGTTTTCCAAATATGCTGACATATTGAGTGCAGCACTTTCACAGCATCATCTTTTAGGATTTGAAATAGCTCAACTGGGATTCCATCACCTCCACTATCTTTGTTCGTAGTGATGCTTTCTAAGGCCCACTTAACTTCACATTCCAGGATGTCTGGCTCTAGGTGAGTGATCACACCATCATGATTACAACACCTAATACATTGTAAATATGATGCAAATCATTGTAAATGCAATGTAAATATTGTATAAATAGTTGCCTGTGTGTGGACTAAAGTCCCTTCAGTCATGTCAGTCTCTTTGCGATTTCATGCCCAGCAGGCTGCTCTGTCCATGGGATTCTTCAGGCGAGAATACTGCGTGCAGGGAAGAAGCCGATTTTGACTCCATGTTTGTTTGACTTGCTTTTTGTTCCTTTTGTTGTTATGTGCTTAGTCACTCTGTCATGTCCAATTCTTTTCGACCCCATGCACTGCAGCCCGCCAGGCCCTCTATCCATGGGGATTCTCCAGGCAAGATTACTGGAGTGGGTTAATTATACATAATAGCCTGCCTCAGAGGATCCTGCCCCTCTGCTTGACTGTAAACTAAAGTGCCTTTGTTCAGCTCAAGGAGAGAGAGTTTGTCCCTGCCCACCTGAGAATAGAAGAGATTAACATATGCCTTCTAGAGGCTGGCCATTCTCTTGCAGATGTTTTGCAAGACTGAAGACCCTTTCACTTTACTTTCCCACTGCCTCTCACACTCTATTTTGCCTTTTGACTTTAGTTCCTCATTGCTTCTTTCTCTCTGATCTATAAAAGAAATCTGGCATTCAGACCCTGAGAAGATGGTTGCTTTGAGGCGCTAGCTTGCCATCTTCTTGGTCAGCAGGCTTTCCAAATAAATTCATTTTCCTTGCCTCAACACCTCATCTCTCAGATTCATTGGTCTGTTTTGCCGGAAGCAGAGCAAGCTTGGACTTGGTAACAACTAGAGTGAGTTGCCATGCCAACCTCCAAGGATCTTCTTGACCTCAGGGTTGAACCAGCACCTCTTAAGCCTTCTGTATTGGCAGGCAGATTCTGCTAGGGCCACTTGGGAAGCCACGTACATGTACACATTCTCATTTAATCCTGACAAGAACCCTGGGAATCTCTAATTCATTATACCTAGTTTGTACTGGACGGTATTAAGTTTTAAACAGATGAAACTGTTTACCTATGCATTACAGCTACAAAATGATGGGGCTGAGAAGCTGAAGTTGAATGGTTCTATGAAGACTTACAAGACCTTCTAGAACTAACACCAAAAAAGATGTCCTTTTCATCACAGAGGACTGAAATGCAAAAGTAGGTAGTCAAGAGATACCTAGAGTAACAACAGGCAAGTTTGGCCTTGAAGGACAAAATGAAGCAGGGCAAAGGCTAACAGAGTTTTGCCAAGAGAATGCACTGGTCATAGCAAACACCCTCTTCCAACAACACAAGAGAAGACTCTACACATGGGCATCACCAGATGGTCAACACCGAAATCAGATTGATTATATTCTTTGCAGCCAAAGATGGAGAAGCTCTATACAGTCAACAAAAACAAGAGCAGGAGCTGACTGTGGCTCAGATCATGAACTCCTTATTGCCAAATTCAAACTTAAATTGAAGAAAGCAGAGAAAACCACTAGACCATTCAGGTATGACCTAAATCAAATCCCTTACGATTAAAGAGTGGAAGTGTCAAATCAGTTCAAGGGATTAGATCTGATAGACAGAGTGCCTGAAGAACTACAGGCAGAGGTTCATGACATTATACAGAAGGCTATGATAAAAACCACCCCCAAGATAAAGAAATGCGGGAAGGCAAAATGGTTTTCTGAGGAAGCCTTACAAATATCTGAGAAAAGAAGAAAAGCAAAAGGCAAAGGAGAAAAGGAAAGACATATCCATCTGAATGCAGAGTTCAAAAAATAGCAAGGAGATATAGGAAAGCCTTCCTCAGTGATCAGTGCAAAGAAGTAGAGGAAAACAATAGATTGGGAAAGACTAGAGATCTCTTCAAGAAAATTAGAGATACCAAGGGAACATTTCATGCAAAGATGGGCATAATAAGGGACAGAAATGGTATGGACCTAACAGAAGCAGAAGATATTAAGAAGAGGTGGCAAGAATACACAGAAGAACTGTACAAAAAAGATCTTCACGACCCAGATAATCACGATGCTGTGATCACTCACCTAGAGCCAGACACCCTGGAGTGTGATATCAAGTGGACCTTAGGAAGCGTCAACGAATAAAGCTAGTGGAGGTGATGGAATTCCAGCTGGGCTATTTCAAATCCTAGAAGATGATGCTGTGAAAGTGTTGCAAATTTGGAAAACTCAGCAGTGGCCGCAGGACTGGAAAAGGTCAGTTTTCATTCCAATCCCAAAGGAGGGCAGTGCCAAAGAATGTTCAAACTACTGAACAATTGTGCTCATTTCACGACTGAGCAACTGAACTGAACTGAACTGAGAGTCAAACCTGGCCTGTTCGATTCCAAAACTGTTGTTTTTAGCCATTGTACTTCTTATGCTCACTTGGCTGTTTCAACAGCTCAGAAGAATGTGAAGTGTTAGTGGTTATAATTCAGAGCTTATATTTACCACTGGCTAAAGGTTTAGATGACTGTTCAAGAGTAGGAGAATGAGCTCTTCCGGTTGCATTTAGGTCTAGTCAAATGAATCCTATTTTGGTCCTTGTCAACTTGTTAGGGAAGTTAGCTACTCACTGTGGAAAAGGACTGACAAACCCACTAACACAAACATGCTGAAGAATTTCTCTTCTTGCTCCACGGGGAACGATTTAGGCTTTCCAGGCTTCCATAAGAAGAACCTCAGACTGAGGGAAGCTTGTGGACATGATCTCAGGCGGCTTGGGTTCCCAACCAGAGATGGAGGCTGGGTCACGGCAGTGGAAGCACCAGATCCTGGCCCTTAGACCAGTGGTCAGTGACAAGGGCCTGGCCCTTTGGCTTTGCAGAGAACGTCCACAAAGATGGAAAGTAGTGAAGCAAGTAAAGTACTTATCAGGAGGACAAAGAGCACAGTATGTGTGGATAGATACACGGGCAGGCTTGGGAGAGAGTCCCTGAGTTGCTGAGTCGTGCCCTCACGGCAGTTTGAATTACTTTGATGGGGCATTTCTTCCAGGTTTCCTTTGGCCAATCATTATGATTTGCCTGGTTCACAGTCCAAATTTGGTGCATCTCAGCATCCTTTCCTGTGTACACACATCTCTCTTAGCCAAGATGCATTCTATCGCAAAGGCCTATGGGTAGAACATCCTTTGACATGACTCCTCTTTGACTTCCAAGGAGCCTTTTCTGCAAACATTTGGTTGGGGGGTCTCTAGCCTTTGGAATGAGAAATACGTGGTATGTGCAGGCTTCAGCCTCCTCCCTTAATTGTCCTGCTATTCTTGTCTTGGAGTTTCTGTCAATAGAGAATGAATCTCCAATTGCTTTGTCCTGGGGGGCCCATCTGCCTCCTGCCTCAAACCTAACCTCCTGGGCAGCTGCCTCATAATATCAAATCTCTCTCGAACTTCCCCAGAGTTTCTGGATCAGGTCACACACAAGATAACTTTGAAAAGACGGGTTTCCACAGAACCTCTGGGCCTGAGAGGATTCTGCTTTCAAATAACTTCCCCCAGTCAGATTTCTGCTACTTGTGAATGGAAGACCCTCTTCCTTCCCTGAGAAATTTGTCCCTGATTCCCTCTGCTTCTCTTTATTCCCCTTCTTTTGAGACCACATCTGCAAACTTTCAGAAAGAAAAGGCTAGGTGGAGTTTTAAAGCCTAGAATAGAAAGTGTGATTTCGAAGTGTATCAGGAACACTGAGGTTTTTTTTTTAATGTGTTTTGAAAGGTGTTCTTGTTTTCATTACATTTTTATGAGCAAATATCATTACCTGAGTGCCTCAGCTTATACAAGGCACCCACACCCTCTATGTTTATTCCTGAGCTCCAGTTCAGTTTTTAGAACTGGACTGAATGTTGTGTGGGTGCAGAGATGAATAAGACATGGTTCTTCCCTTTAGGGAGTTTTGACGGCAGGAGTCAGAAAGAAGAGCAACTGTGTACACTATATAATGCAGAACATGAAAAAGCGCTCCGAGGGAGCTACAGCTATAAAAAGGTTTCTGCACCTTTGCACACAGCACAGCTTGCATTTACAGAAGCCCTTTCACTTACTTTCACAAGTGTTCCGTGAGTTTCACCCCACCCCACTGGGTCAACATAATGTTCAGAGCAAGGCTCTGGAGCTCAATGGCCTGGTTTTGAATCTCAGCCCTGTTACTCAGGCAATGCACACACCTGGGCAGGTTACTTAATGTCTTTGAGTCAGGTATCCTTGGTAAAATGGAGATGATTATCTATCTCGCTGGGGGGTATGAGGGGTAAGGGACGTGGTGTGTTTAAAGGGCTCAGAGTGGGACTTCCCTGACAGCCCAGTGGTTAAGACTTGGCCCTTCCAATGTAAGGTCCTTGGGTTTGATACCTGGTCGGGGTATGCTGTGAGGCATGACCAAAAATATTAATAATAATAATAAAATAAAGGGCTCGGAGCCTAGGAGGTACAGAATACTTAATAATGTCTCAATTTTCTTAATAATATTAACAGTTACAGCATTTCCATTCTATAAGGAAGGAACTAAGGTTTAGCTGACTTGGGCAAACTGACTTACCCCAAATCACTCAGCTACTAGTCATGGGACAGGGCTTGAACCCAAAGGCTGTGACCCCAAGCCCAGTGCTCTTCCTGTTGTTCAGCAGCCCGAAAGTTATGGGAATTTAGAACCTGACCTGGGGTCTGGGAAAAGGAGTTGGGGAACGGGGCTGGTGGTCCACTTTCCCTGCTAGAACACAAAGGCATTGACTCACTCAGGCAGTCATTCACTCATCAAATGTTTGCTGAGCAACTACTACGTGCCGAGCACAGCCGATCCCTATTTACCTAATCTGCGTGTCAACCCTTCAAGGTGAAAGTGAAAGTTACTCAGTTGTGTCCGACTCTTTGCAATCCCATGCACTATACAGTCCATGGAATTCTCCAGGCCAGAATACTGGAGTGGGTAGCCTTTCCCTTCTCTAGGAGACCTTGCCAACCCAGGGATCGAACCCAGGTCTCCTGCATTGCAGGCGGATTCTCTACCAGCTGAGCCACCAGGGAACCCTTCAAAGCCAATTATCCCATTTAACAAGTGAAGTCACTAAGACTCGGAATGGTGCAGTGATTTGCCCGGGATCACACGAATGAATAGAGAAGTAGAGATTTGAACTGTGAACCGCCCATCCCAGAGCCTGTGCCCATTGCTTACACCAGACTCCACTCCCAGCTTCAACACAACCTGGTCACCTTTAGGGCCTTTCCATCTGATCTGCACCTAGGTGAGCCTCCTTGTCCTCCACTCCCCAGGATAGGTCAGTGGCTGGGGAAAGGAAAATGGGAGACACTGGGACCGATAGGAAGATACTCCGAGTCCTGGGCCAGCCAGAGGTTCTGACTGCACAGCACATGATTGGGATTCCTGCCTTTATTGACTCACCTATTCATGCACGGCAAATAGGGTTTATTTCAGCCAACTCCAGTTGACAGTGGCAGCCTGGAGTGCTGCACTCTAGAGGACTGTGAGCTGCATTGGGCTCAGCAGAATAAGAACCTGGATCATGTCTCTTTTCTTATGGGAGGATACGAGGAAGTAAGCAGCCTGAGGGCGAAGGTTTTGTTTTGCTCACTGCTATAACCCCAGCATCTGGAACGGGGCCCAATAGGAATTAGGATCTTGATAAACATTCACTGAGAGACTTCCCTGTCAGTCCGGTGGTTCAGACTTTGCCTCCCAGTGCCGTGTGTGAGTTCCATCCCTGGCTGGGCAGCTAAGATTCCACAAATGTCTTTTGGTCAAAAACACAAAACAGAAAAAAGAAACAGTGTTCTAACACATTCAATAAGGGCTTTAAAAACTCTCTACACCAGGCCTTCCCATGGTAGCTCCACGGTAAAGAATCTGCCGGCTAATGCAGGAGATGTGGTTTCAATCCCTGTTCCGGGAGGATCTCACATGCAGCTAAGCCCCTGAGCCACAACTGCTGAGCCCAGGAGCCACACTCCTACTGAAGCCCACGAGCCCACGAGCCCATGGTCCACAACAAGAGAAGTGGCTGCAATGAGAAGCCTGGACAGCACAACTGGAGAGTAGCCCCCACTCGCCACAACTAGAGAAAAAGTCAGGCAGCAGCGAAGACCCAGCACAGCCAAACACCATTCCAGGCACAGAGGATGTTGTTGTTCAGTCGCCAGGTCATGTCCGAGTCTTTGTGACCCCGTGGACTGAGACACACCAAGCTCCCCTCCCTCACCATCTCCCAAGGTGTGTCCAAGCTCCTGTTCATTGAATCAGTGATGCCATCCAACTGTCTCATCCTCTGTCATCTCCTCCTCCTCCTGCCCTCAATCTTTCCCAGCATCAGGGTCTTTTCCAATGAGTCAGTTCTTTGAATCAGGTAGCCAAAGTATTGGAGCTTCAGCTTCAGCATCAGTTCAGTCTCTCAGTCATGTCCGACTCTTTGCAACCCCATGGACTGCAGCACACCAGGCCTCTCTGTTTCTCACCAACTCCTGGAATTTATTCAAACTCATGTCCATTGAGTCAGTGATGCCATCCAACCATCTCATCCTCTGTCATCCCCTTCTCAGCCTCAGTTCTTCTAAAGAGCATTCAGTGTTGATTTCCTGTTTGATTGTTTTGATCTCCTTGCTGTCCAAGAGACTCTCAAGCATCTTCTCTAGCACCACAGCTCAAAAGCATCCATTCTTCTGTGCTCTGCCTTCTTTATTGTCCAGTTCTCACATCCATACTTGACTACTGGAAAGACCATAGCCTTGACTATATGGACCTTTGTTGGAAAAGTGATGTCTTTTGCTTTTTAACACACTGTCTAGTTTTATAGAAGGGACCAAAATAGACATAGATCCTTGCCTTGTGGAGTTTACATTTTAGGGAAGAGAAACAGGCAAATGAAAAACTAAGTCAAATAATCAGTGGATATCAGATAATGAGTGCTTTGAAGAAACAGATCAAAGCCAAGGAGAAAGGAAATCCTGAAATAAAGTAGATTTGCCTCCTGGCCTATAAGACCCTTTGAAGATTTGAGTCCAGGGCACAAAGGATGGTAGATCTGGTCTCAGCCAAATCATAGATTGCCTTCTCCCTCCTTCCTAGAGAAGACTATACTATATTTTCACACACGATGTCATATGGATATATGATCCTTATTGCTAAGTGTTGTGAGATTTTCTCACAAATGAGAATGTATTTATTGAAAAGTTTAGTTCTATGCCTTGACTCCTTCTAGGTCTAACCAAATCCCTTCTCCTATAGATCTTCCCTGCTAGGTCACAGGTCCCACTTCTCAATCTGTTTTTATTTTTTTCTTAGATGGT
Source organism: Capra hircus (assembly GCF_001704415.2). Lineage (NCBI taxonomy): Eukaryota > Metazoa > Chordata > Mammalia > Artiodactyla > Bovidae > Capra > Capra hircus. Next base: position 6,948,560 of record NC_030809.1, on the reverse strand, counting down.
TATATCTGTCAGTTCAGTTAAGCTCAGTTGCTCAGTCGTGTCTGACTCTTTGCGACCCCACAGATTGTAGCACACCAGGCTTCCCTGTCGATCATCAACTCCTGGAGCTTACTCAAACTCATGTCCTTCAAATAGGTAATTTCATCCAACCATCTCATCCTCTGTCATCCCCTTCTCCTCCTGCCTTCAGTCTTTCCCAGCATCAGGGTCTTTTCAAATAAGTCAGTTCTTCCCATCAGGGGGCCAAAATATTGGAGTTTCAGCTTCAGCATCAGCATCTGTCAGTTAGTTGGTAGGTGTTTATTTGTCTGCTTATGTGTCTAAAACTGTACAGTGAAGCTTCAATACTTGAAGGTTGTTTTTCTTTTCTTTCCGTTTATTCAATGAGCACTTACTAAGTACCTAGAGAAAGTCAGAGCTGGGTGGTCCACCCCGTCCTCTAACGTGATAGGGGAAGCACCTGAGGCTCTGACTTGTTCTAGGTCACACAGCCAGGATGAGGCAGACCTAGAACTTGAACCTGATCCAGCCTTGCCTCCACTGTTGCTTCTTCTACCATCCAGGTGTTCCCTGCAAACTTTTGCTTGTGGACTGTTTTCCGTATTTCCTCATGGGTCCTGAAAGCTGCTGGGAAATTGTTTATGGCACGTGTGAGAGATGGTGGGAGACTTCATTTGTGTGGGGGTGGGCATCCTGGTAAGTGTAGGGGCCACTGCAATGGGTGGTTTTCTGTTTGTTTCTTGGCTGCATTAGGTCTTCATTGCTATGTGCGGGTTTTCTCTAGCTGCGGTGATTGAGGCTGCTCTTTAGCTGCAGTGTGTGGGATTCTTATTGTGGTGGGTTTTCCTGTCGTGGAGCCCGGAGTCCAGGCTCTAGAGCTCGGGCTTCAGTGGTTGTGGTGCACGGGCTCAGTTGCCCCAAGGCATGTGGAATCTTCTTGGAACAGGCATAGAACCAGTGTCTCCGGCATTGACAGGCAGATTCTTAACCACTGAACTGCCAGGGAAGTCTTTGCAGTGGGTTTTTGCTGCAGGAGAGAGACTGGATGCAACTCTGAAAACCGTATGGGTGATAGGGCCCACATGGGGTCTCATTGATAAGACGGCTTGTTATGTCAACCTCGAAAAACAAAGAATAAATCACAGTGATCTGTGAGACGGACCAAATTGCCCAAATGGCATCCTGTTATCTCACTGGCGCCTATCTTCTCAAAGCTGCAAGACCACCAGACTCCAGACCTCCAGCTACGTGACCATCGCTTCAGAGAATTGTTCACTGGTGGGGTGTAGGAAGGACTCCATCAGAAAGGGAGAACGCTGGTTCTCCTTAAGAGCCAGTTACCCTCTGTTTTCCCTCTAGCAAATTTCCTTTTCTTACCTGACTGTCCAGCTCACTCTCTTTTTCTCTGCTCTCACCTTACAATGAGCAAGAGGGGATTTATCACCAAGGAGTAGGGTGGGTGTGAGTGGATGGAGAATTACTAAGAGGAAACATCAGGAGTAAGGGGCGTGGGGGTTCCGGCTAAACTGATCCAACAGGATTCCTGCTGAAGTCCAGTCAGGGTGACCAATTATCACCTGGGGGTGGTGGAGGATGAGAAATCCAATTAGATATGGAGGCGGATGGGACACAGAGGGTGAGGGATTCTAACTAAACCAACCTAGCAGGATTCTTTCTAGAACCAGACAGCAGAGATGAACATGAAAATCCAAAAGCTGAAGCCTAATTGAAAAGTCCTGGGGAGCCTGAGCAGAGTTTGGTCAAGGGGAGAATCTTCACTGCTACTCCGTTTCCAATTTAAAACCATGAAGAGCGTGTGTGTGTGTGTGTGTGTGTGTGTGTGTGTGTGTGTGTGTGTGTGTGTGTGTGTGTTAGCCGCTCAGTCCTGTCCGACTGTTTGGAACCCAGTGGACGGTAGCCCACCAGGCTCCTCTGTCCGTGGAATTCTCCAGATATGCTGGAGGATGGAAGAACACTGGAGTGGGTAGCCGTTTCCTTCTCCAGGGGATCTCCCGACCCAGGGATCAAACCTGCATCTCCTGCACTGCAGGCGGACTCTTTACCATCTGAGCCGCCAGAGAATCCCCAAACCATGAAACAGTCCAGTCAACTTTCTCTTCTTCAAAGGTTCAAGGTAAATGTATCAACAGCTTCTTGAGTCAACCCTGAGTCAGGAGTGTCCAGCCAGTCGGACCCTTCGGCATCTGCCCAGAGTGGAAGCTGCCTTTGCTGACCCTAAGGTTGCTTCATCACCAAGCCCAGCCAGTCAGGCGGCAGGAAGCGCTTCCCTCTGACCCACTTCCCTGGACCCCTGCACAGAGGTCCCGGGTGCTCATTCTGCCCTCAGCCTTCACTCTCCTCGCCCATCCTCCACTTCTCTTAACAGGGAAGTGAAAAGCGGGTTCTCTCCCCTCCCCGCTTCTGCAGGATATTTCCCCCACCACCCCCTCTAGGCTGCCTGTTCATGCCCCCTGTTCCTCGTGTCTTGCTGATCCCTCCGTGTCAGCACCTCGACCCTGAATGAGTCTTCTGCCTTTCTGACTCCTCCATAGACCCAAGCACAGCTCTAGACACATAAGCGTAACTACTAGCTAATTGCCAGACAAAAATATAGCCATTTATGAAAAAAACAAAAGCAGGTTGAGAAGTAGAACTCCTGACCTAGCAGGGAAGACCTACAGGGGAAAGGATTTGGTTAGACCTGGAAGAAGGTAGTGGTGCTCTGCTTAGCCGCGTCTGACTCTTGTGACCCCATGGACTACATGTAGCCCATCAGGCTCCTCTGTCCATGGGATTTCCCAGCAAACATACTGGAGCCGGTTGCCATTTCCTTCCCCAGGCGATCTTCCCGACCCAGGGATCAAACCCACGTCTCTTGTGTCTCCTGCACTGGGAGGCAGGTCCTTTACCACCAGGCCATCTGGGAAGGAGTCCAGACCAAACGGAGAAGCAGAGGGAGAGGGCGTTGCAGGCTGCTATGGCAGGATAACCAAAGATGTGGAAGCCTTGATATGCAGGCAGCTCAGAATTCCAGACCTGGATAGGAGGGCCTCTCACAAGGGCTGTTTTTGGTGGTGGTGTTGTTTTAAGTTTTATTGGAATATAATTGCTTTACAATGTTGTGTTACTTTCTACTGTACAGCAAATGAATCAGATATATATATATACACACACACATATATCCTCTCTTTTTTGGATTTCCTTCCCATTGAGGTCCCCACAGAGCCCTGAGTAGAGTCCTCTGAGCTATGCAGTCAGTTCTCATTAGTTATCTGTTATATGCATAGTACCAACAGTGTATATACTATTGGGATTGCCGATCCCAGTCTCCCAGCTCAGCCTGCCCCCCTTTCGCCTCTTGTCCATACATTTGCTCTCTACATCTCTGTCTCTATTTCCTTTTTGCAAATAAGATCACCGATACCATTTTTCTAGATTCCAAGTGTGCATATATGACATTTGTTTTTCTCTTTCTGACTTACTTCACTTGGTATGACAGTCTCTAGGTCCAACCACATCTACAAATGCCCCAATATTTTTCCTTTTTATGACTGAGTGACATTCCACTGTATGCCACGTTTTCTTTATCCGTGCTTCTGTTGAGAGGCACTTAAGGCTTCCGTATTCTGGCGATCGTACCTAGCGCTGCGGTGAATGCTGGGGTGCGTGTGTCTTTTTGAATTACAGTTTTCTCTAGGTACATGCCCAGTGGTGGGATTGCTGGGTCATATGGTGGTTCTGTTGTCAGTTTTTAAGGAACTTCCATACTGTTCTCCACAGTAGCTGTATCAGTTTGCATTCCCACTGACAGTAGAATAGGTTTTCCCTTTCTCCATACCCTCTCCAGCATTTATTGTCTAAGAAGCGTTTGCAGATTTCAGTTTGTGACCCACTCGTGGATGATTAAAAAGTATGTTTTTGGCTACAAATAGCATTTTAAAAATAGTAGATTCAAAAAGAATAAAGGAGATTATTACTGTTACATGAAATTGATATTGTAATTTTATACACACTATGTAAATATTATTTTTTGGATAGTTGGTTATTTAAATAATTAAATTACTATTTAAGTACAGCTTTTCTCTTTTACTAATACTTGCTACGAAAGCTAGTGGAAAACTTGGAATATCTCAAAGACAAATATCAAGTCTCAAGTCATCCAACAAATGAAGAAATGATGTTTTGACCAGCAAACTCAATCATGGGAAGGAAATATTAGGGATGGTGGTCACTTGGATCTGTGTATCACAAATTCAGAGAGGAGCACACTCTGCACATGCAACAGCCTCACCTGATCTTGGCTTAGCCTCAGCTCCACGCAGCTCATAATTCACATGCTCTTCACCAGAGCAGGGCTCCTGGAAACAAAAGTCCTGAAGAGATGTCTGCCTCTGATTAGATCAGTCTAAGATGATCTTGCATCAGTCACTTTTATTTCCCTTGGAAAGTCCCACAGAACTAAAGCACATTGGGGAGCGGGAGGAAGGTCAGCTGGGCCAATATGGTATTGTGTCCTGAATGCTAATCTTTTTTTGTTCTTTAATTAATTCTCATCGCCTGTTGTTTGTTGCTCAGCTGCCAAGTTGTGTTTGACTCTTTTCGACCCCATGGGCTGCAACACGGCAGGCTTCTCTGTCCTTCACTCTCTCCTGGAGTTTGCTCAAATTCATGTCCATTGATGCCATCCAACCATCTCACCCTCCACTGCCCTTTTCTCTTTTTGCCTTCAATCTTTCCCAGCATCAGGGTCTTTCCAAATGGATCGGCTGTTCACATCAGGTGGCCAAAGTATTGGAGCTTCGGCTTCAGCATCAGTCCTTCCAATGAACATTCAGGGTTGATTTCTTTTAGGATTCAGTGGTTTGAACTCCTTGCTGTCTAAGGGACTCAAGAGTCTTTTCCAGCACCACAATTTGAAAGCCTCAATTCTTCAGCACTCAGCCTTCTTAATGTTCCAACTCTCACATCAGTACATGACTACTGGGAAAAACCACAGCTTTGAATATACAGATCTTTGTTGGCAAAGTGACGTCTTTGCTTTTTAATATGCTGTCTAGGTTTGTCACAGTTTTCCTTCCAAGGAGCAAGCATCTTTTAATTTCAAGGCTGCAGTCAGTCACTGTCTGCAGTGATTTTGGAGCCCAGGAAAATAAAATCTGCTTCCATTTTTCCCCCTTCTATTTGCCATGATGTGAAGGGACCATATGCCATGATCTTAGTTTTCTGAATGTTGAGTTTTAAGACAGGTTTTTACTCCCCTCTTTCACCCTTATCAAGAGGCTCTTTAGTTCCTCTTCACTTTCTGCCATTAGAATGGTGTCATCTGCATAAAGTTGTTGATATTTCTCCTGGCAATCTTGATTCAAACTTCTGATTCATCCAGCCTGGCATTTCACATGATGTGCTCCGCACAGAAGTTAAATAGGCAGGATGACAAGTACGCTCTTGTAGTACTTCTTTCCCAATTTTGAACCAGTTGGTTATTTCATGTAATGTTCTAACTGTTGCTTCTTGACCGGTATACAGGTTTCTCAGGAGACAGGTAAGGGGGTCTGGTATTCCCATCTCTAAAAATTTTTCAGTTTCTTTCCACTCATTTTCCACCCACTCATTGGAAAAGACTCTGATGCTGGGAAGGATTGGGGGCAGGAGGAGAAGGGAACGACCGAGGATGAGATGGCTGGATGGCATCACGGACTCGATGGACGTGAGTCTGAGTGAACTCTGGGAGTTGGTGGTGGACAGGGAGGCCTGGCGTGCTGCGATTCATGGGGTCACAAAGAGTCGGACACGACTGAGCGACTGAACTGAAATGAACTGAACTGAACTGAACACAGTCAAAGGCTTTAGCTTCGTCAATGAAGCAGAAGTAGATGTTTTCTGGAATTCTCTTGCTTTCTCTATGATCCAACAAATGTTGGCGATTTGATCTCTGGTTCCTCTGCCTTTTCTAAATCCAGCTTGTACATCTGGAAGTTCTCAGTTCACGTACTGTTGAAGCCTAGCTTGAAGGATTTTGACCATAACATTACTAGCGTGTGAAATGAGCATGACTGTTCAGTAGTTTGAACCTTCTTTGGCACTGCCCTTCTTTGGGATTGAAATGAAAACTGACCTTTTCCAGTCCTGTGGTCATGGCTGAGTTTTCCAAATTTGCTAGCATATTGAATGCAGCACTTTAAGAGCGTCATCTTTTAGCATTTTAAATAGCTCAGTTGGAATTCCATCACTTCCACTAGCTTTGTTTGTAGTAATGCTTCCTAAGGCCCACTTGACTTCACACTCCATGGTGTCTGGCTATAGGTGAGTGACCACACTACTGTGGTTATCCCAGTCATTAAGACCTCTTTTGCATAATTCTTCTGTGTATCCTTGCCACCTCTTCTTAATCTCTTCTGCTTCTGTTAAATCCTTAATATTTCTGTGCTTTTTCGTGCCATTCTTACATGAAATGTTCCCTTGATGCCCTCAGTTTTCTTGACGAGCTCTCTAGTCTTTCCCATTCTATTGCTTTCCTCTACTTCTTTACATTGTTCTTTTAAGAAGACTTTTATTTTTAAAATCTCTTCTTACTATTCTCTGGAACTCTGCTTCAGTTGTTTATATCTTTCCCTTTCTCCCTTGCTTTTTTCTTCTCTCCACCCTTTTTTAGATTCCTTTTCCCATGTAGGTCATTACAGAGTATTGAGTAGAGTTCCCTGTCCTAAACAGTCCTTATTAGCCATCTATTTTATATATAGCAGTGTGTATATGTTGATTCCAATCTCCCAGTGTATCCTTCCACCCTGTCCCCACCTCCCATAACCATGTTTTCTACATCTGTGACTCTATTTCCGTTTTATAAATAGATTCATTTATAACCCTTTTTTTAGATCCCACATACAAATGATATCACATGACATTTTTCTGTCTTACTTACTTCACTCAGTGTGACAGTCTTTAGGACCATCCATGTTGCTGCAAATGATATTATTTCATTCTTTTTTATGGCTGAGTGTGAATGTTATAAATGTACTGGGTCATAATGCAAACTGAATTTTTCATGGATTACAGTAAAAAAAAAAAAAAAAAAGTTAGCTCTTTACCAAAGCAGCCTGCTCGTTTCACAGATGAGGGAACTGAGGCTGCAACCCCAGGGACCAGACGCAGATCTCCCGACTCTCGGTGCTCCTCCTCCACAAACCATCCCACACCTGGTCTAAGGCAGCGGGCAGAACTCAGCTCTTACACACTACGGCTCTCATTCTTTTTACCAGCCTGGGGACACTCCTTACTTATTCATCCAACACATACTTGAGGACTGGGTATTCATGCCAGGTACTGGGATAGTATGAAGTTTATAATAGGAATGTAGGATTTACTACCCGATGCTTATTTCTCTTGAGTTAACTTTCACATTTTTTGTTCCAGTTGGGGAAATTGGAGAACAATTCTGATTCTTGTTAAAACAGTGAGGAAGATTTAGCTCAGGAATATTGTGAGAGGAATGTTGCAGCAGAGGAGAGAGATGGGACTCACCTTCGAATACACCAAGTTCCCTACTTACGAACAAGTTCCATTCTGAGAGTGTGTTCATAAGTCCAATTTGTTCGTAAGTCCAACAGTTAGCCTAGGTACCCAACTAACACAAGCAGCTATATAGTGTTGTATAGGTTTATACTTAGCACCCAAATAATGCGTACATTAAAAAACACACGAAAATAAGGAAAACATTTTAAATCTTACAATACCTTGAAAGATTGAAGCTGAAACTCCAATACTTTGGCAACCTGATGCGAAGAGCTGCCCTGATGCTGGGAAAGGTTGAAGGCAGGAGGAGAAGGGGACGACAGAGGATGAGATGGTTGGATGGCGTCACCGACTCAATGGACATGAGTTTGAGTGAACTCCAGGAGTCGGTGATGGACAGGGAGGCCTGGCGTGCTGCAGTCCATGGGGTCGCAAAGAGTCGCACTCAGCTGAGCAACTGGACTGAACTGATACCTTGAAAAGTGCAGTAGGACAGTACCGCAGCTGGTATACAGGGACTGGCATCGAGTGGACAGGGAAGAAAAGTTACTGCCTGGGTAAGGGAGAGGAGGTAGGAGATGGTAGACATGAAGGATTGTCAGCAATAGGAGACCGAGGGCAAGCTGCATCTCACTTGCACCTGACATCGGTGGCACCAGTTCTGGTTCCTTGCTGGAAACAGATGCGTGTCTGCATCTTTGAAAGCTCACAGCTTGAAGGTTCATTCATAGGGGATTCACTGCACAGCAAAGGCAGCTGGGGATTTAAAGCCAAGGAGCAGGGAGGGGGTGCCAATGGATGGAAAGTTACCAGGAAAAGTCCTTGAGGGCAGGGGGATTCTTGCTAAACTGATCTAATGGGATTCTTGCCAAAGGCCGTCCAAGGACCAAGACATCACAGTTGGGCGATGAGGAATTTGAGAAGATATCAATGATGGGAGGATGATTTAGCCTGCTTGTTTGCTAGGACTGGGCTGGGCAGGCCTAAGGCAGGCTAGGGGCCAATATCAAGGCCAAGTTGAAAAGGGGACTCAGAGGAGACCACCTACAGTTTTGTAGGGGAGAGTCTTAGTGAGAGCATCTGCATCTGCCTGATTTCTCTTGTGTTTGCACTTGTTCCTGATATGTCCATATGGCTTTCCATCAGTTGATGGGTGGTATTAGTACAAGGGGAGGGCTTCCCTGGGGGCTCAGACAGTAAGTCATCTGCCTCCAATGCAGGAGACCCGCGTTCCATCCTTGTGCCGGGAAGTTCCCCTGAAGAAGGGCATGGCAACCCACTCTGGTATTCTTGCCTGGAGAATCCCATGGACAGAGAAGTCTGGTGGGCTACAGTCCGTGGGGTAGCAAAGACACAACTGAGAGACTAATACACACACACACACACACATTAGTGTGAGAGAAAACTGAAGTTCAAGGAAATTCAGTAACTTGATCAAGGTCACGTGGCCGTTCAGTGGCAGAATCAGGAATAGGTCCGTGCGCTTCAAAGTCCAGAAGCAGTGGACTGCTTAACCACCGTGCTGCCCCTTGCTTCTCACTGCCAGAACCCAGCTGGAGAGTGAAAATCCAGTCCTTTGCTATTGAAGACGCCAGCCACACACAGGTCCTGGTTGGGAGCCCAGATGTCATTTGCCTTTGTTTGCACTGCTGTCTGAGCCCAGTGGTGAGAGACAACCGAGGCTATTATTAAACTCTTTCTGGTTCCTGAGCCTGGCAGTTTCAGAGCTGCCCTCAGGCCCTGTCGACATTGTTATTTATAGAGCTGATTATTTCTGCTAGGGCTGGGCCGAGAGCAGGTGGAAATACCCGTGTGCTTCACCTGGGCACCAGAGCTCAAAGTCTGGCTCCAAACTCAGGTTCTATTGACCGACCCTCTAACTCATCTCTTCTGCCATCTTCTAGCTCTGTCTTTTTTAAACTTTCACCTAGGTGAACCTTGTCTGTGACTTCTGTTTACTTTCGTAATCAGGAAAAAAAAAAAAAAGGCCCAATAAATAACCATGGTGGGGTCTGATGGATTTCAGGGATAACTGTGAATGGATGTGGAGTCACATGCCCCCTTCTTTTGAAATACAAATCCCTCGGAAAAGGGAAGAATAGCTACCCTCGGTGAGGGGACATGCATACTTTCATCTATGAGAAGTCACCAGCTATCCTCACTGGGACGGGCCAGAGAGGGAGAGGCTGGGACCACATGGAAACGCCAGAACCAGAAGGGTCCTCAGGCAGAAGTTGTCAACTGGAGGCGCACAGGATAGATCCTGCCAAAGACATGTTGTTTGTTTAAACATGTTTGATTAAAAAAAAAAAAATCTAAGAATTCCAGATGTGAGGGATCTCTCAAAAAATCATGTGGTTTGGCCACCCAGCTGAACTCTCTCCTTCAAGGAACAATCAGCAGGACTTCCATGGTGGTCCAGGGGTTAAGAGCCCGCTTGGCAATGCAGGGGACACAGGTTCGATGCCTAGTCCAGGAACCAAGGTCCCACCTGCCTCGGGACAACTAAGCCCATGAGCCACAACTACTGAAACCTGCGTGCCGAGAGTCTGCTCTGCAACAAGAGAAGCCAGGACAACTAAGCCCATGAGCCACAACTACTGAAACCTGTGTGCTGAGAGTCTGCTCTGCAACAAGAGAAGCCACCGCAGGGAGAACCCCGTGCCCCTAACCAGAGAGTAGTCCTCGCCCATCCCAACTAGAGAAAGGCAGGCTACAGCAAGAAGACCCAGGGCAGCCAAAATACACACATACACACATAAATTAAGAAAATAAATTTAAACAAACAAACAAACAAAAAAAAAATCGCCCCAAAAAAAAAAAAAAAAACAAACCCAGCAGAGCCAAGAGCTATAGCCTCCTTTCCCCACGGCAAGGGCTCTCCAGCTGGCCACAGGCCTCCACTCTCTGACGTCACACCCAGTTCTCTACCTGCCCCCATTGTGCTTTCACTACTTGCCTTGCAGCCCATCAAATTCTTAAAGGGGCCATGACCCCCCCAAACCTTAAGAGCTATATTCCAAAGATGCTGACCACCCCTGCCCCTCTTACACCAGTGAAGCCTCACTAGTGGATCACGACACTTCTTCCTCCTGAGCTTAGATTCAGAATCCTTCTCAACATTATGCTTTAGGCAGCAATGACCAAAATACTGGACTTGGCCCTCAGGGTAAAATCTATTTGCCATTCCTGGAAACCCAATCATCTCATCCTCCGGAGGTGGAGACTTAAGGTCCAGAGGCAGCAGGTAATTTTCCCAAGGTCTGCACAGCTTGAGGACAAGGTTGGGTAAGGATCCACATTAAGTGTCGCCCCCCCACCCCGCCGCCCCCGCACAAAGTCCATCCTAAAGGAAATCAGTCCTGAATATTCAGGACTGATGCTGAAGCTGAAACTCCAATACTTCGGCCACCTGATGCGAAGAACTGACTCCTTGGAAAAGACCCTGATGCTGGGAAAGATAGAAGGCGAGAAGAGAAGGGGATGACAGAGGATGAGATGGTTGGATGGCATCACCGACTCAGTGGACATGAGTTTGAACAAGTTTCAGGAGTTGGTGATGGACAGGGAGGCCTGGTGTGCTACAGTCCACGGGGTCACAAAGAATTGGACACGACTGAGCAACTGAACTGCTTGACTGACTTCTTTATCCATTCATCTGTCAAAGGACATTTAGTTTGTTTCCATATCTTGGCTAGTGTAAATAGTGCTGTTATGAACATAGAGGGTGCATGTATCTTTTTAAATTAGAGTTTGGTCTGGATGTATGCCCAGGAGTGGGATTGCTGGATCATACGGTCACTCTAAGTTTTCCAAGAAACCACCGTATTATTTTCCATAGTGGTTGTACCAACTTGCATTCCCACCAACAGTGTAGGAGGGTTCCCTTTATCCGTATCCTCTCCAGCATTTGTCATTTGTAGACTTTTAAATGATGGCCATTTTGACATGTGAGATGGTACCTCATTGTAGTTTTAATTTGCATTTCCCTAATGACGATAAGTATCATTTCATGTGTCTATGGGCTATCTGTACAGTGTGTCTGTACTTTAATAAGCTCTCCTGGAGATGCTGATGAAGATAAATTTTGAGAAACGTTGACTGGGACCAAGTTCCTCGTTCCTGGTTGAAGAAACTGAGATCAGAAAAAGTGCTTTGACCAAGCAACATAGATTTGCCCCACACCAGAATCTAAATCCAGGTGTAGTCCAATTCCAGACCCTGCATTCAAGCCACCCCTCTATGTCAGAGAGTTTCACTTACTTTCAGCTTACACTCGCTTATAAAGTGTACAAGAGTGTCTGTCTCACAGCAGGCTTACAAACATTACTATCAAATTTTCGCCCAGTTTAACTAAGTGAGCCACTGTGTCTTAAGCATGCCCTATGCAACCACCTGGGCTTCACAGGTGGTGCTAGTGGTAAGGAATCTTCCTGCCAGTGAAGGAAGAGATACAGGTTCGATCCCTGGGTTGGGAAGATCCCCTGGAGGTGTGCATAGCAGCCCACTCTAGTTTTCTTGCCTGGAGGGTCTCATGGACAGAGGGACATGGCAGGCTACAATCCACTGGGTCACAGAGAGTCGGACTTGACTGAAGCAACTTAGCACTAAAAGGGTGCTGATAGTAAAAATTTGTAAAAGGTACACTAATCCTTTTCCATTTAACAAATGAATGTCAGGATTTTTAAAGCAGAAAACAGCAATGTCTGGAGATAGCATGTTATCCCACAAGCTTACCAGAGCATCTTGGTTTCATTTCCCAGGTTAACTCAGGTGTCCTGTATATTGGAAACTGAGTCATCTAAAGGGGACAGGTGGCCTAGACATTACCAAGGCTGCTTCCCTGAGGCCTGGTAGGAAAGACACCACCCAGGGAAGGTGCTTTACTGTGCTAAGTCACCTCAGTCGTGTCCAGCCCTTTGCAACTCCATGGACTGTAGCCCACCAGGCTCGTCTGTCCATGGGATTCTCCAGGCAAGAATACTGGAGGGAAGGTTCCTCTTTCAATCAGGCCCCAAACATGGCAGTGCCCTGGGCCCAGCTATGGGCAGATACATCCAGTAGATGGCAGCACCTCACAGAACAAGGGCTGGTGAAGCCGGCTGTTCACTGGGAGCAGAAAACCAACTCTTGGAACCTCCCCGGCAGGTGCACTTTGCCCTCCCTGGGGAAAAGAGAATGGACTTCCTGTGGGCCCTCCCAGCCCTGCCCAAGGTACCCAGACGACTCGGAGATCCTGCCCTGACAGAGCAGGAAGGGCGCTTACCCACGACGCTGCTCAGTGCTGCCCAAGGTGTGGACAAGGACCGACAGCATCCCCTGGGACCAAACTCCCCTGGGAGTTTGTCAGGAATTCAGATTCTCAGCCTTCACCCCAGGACACATAGCCAGAAACTTGGGGTGGGGTGGGCCAGCAGTCTGTTTTAACAAGCCCTTTAGGTGACTCTGAAAACTGTACAAGCACCCATCTTTTTTCTTTTTTCCTTTAGAATATAGTTGATCAACAATGCTGTGTTAGTTTCAGGTATATAGCAAAGTGATTCCATTACATATATATTAATATACATATATATGTATATTCTATACATATATCTATTTTTTTGTCAAATTTCCCCATTTAGGTTATAATAGAGTATTGAGCACAGTAATGAAGAAAAAGAAACAATTTAGAGAAGAGCTCTAAAAGTCTGCACAGAAATCCCCGTGAGTATTTTGCCAAGTCCTCAGCCAACATGTGTGTTTTAAAACTAGCGCTACCATATGATCCAGCAATCCCACTCCTGGGCATATATGCAGAGAAAATCATGGTTCAAAAGGATGTCTGCACTCCAGTGTTCACAGCAGCATTATTTACAATAGCCAAGACATGGAAGCCACCTGAATGTCCACTGACAGGAGAATGGACAGAGAAGAGGCAGAGCATACATACGAGAGAGTATTATTCGGCCATTAGAAAGAATGAAATAATGCCACTTGCAGCAACGCGGAGGGACCTGGGAGCTATCACCCCAAGGGAATAAAGTCCAACAGAGAAAGACAGACACCGTGTGCTATCGCTTGCATGTGGAATCTAGAAAAAGTGGCACCTCTCATTTTGGAAGTGGGGAAATGGAGGCCAGGCAAAGGAAGTAACTTGTTCCACAGCCAGGTAGCGGCAGAACCCGGGTTCCCAGTGTCGTTTCCACCTTAGCCTCAAAACTAGCTCCCTCCTTTTCTTCATTCATTATTCATTTCTCATAGACCTGCCTTCAGCCTGCCTTTCCACTCTCTGGGCTGCAATGGGGAGCCAGGCTTCGGCGGGGAGGGCAACCTCCCCTTCTTCTTGATGGGGTCTCCTCAAAGCCAGGGGTCCAGGAGGCAGTGTCGTGACACCATCTGATGGATCTTTCCTAGCTCATCCCTGGTGTTCCCCAATTCCCATGCAGACAGAAGTCTGATGTAGGCTGCAGGTGGCCCCCATGCCCCAACTACATCCTATCTCTTTTTCCGTCTTTCTTAATACCCCAGTGTCTCTTCTCATCCTCACTGTCAATTACTTGCTCCTAGGAGTGCCCCCTATACACACAAGGGATAAGTTATCAAATGAAAGGCCTTCCAGAGTGGGGTTTGCTCAGAAGGGACCTGGGCTGGGTCTAGAGCCATTTCTCAACTTCAGTGCTATTGACATGTTGAGTATGGATATGAGAGTTGGACTATAAACAAAGCTGAGTGCCAAAAAATTGATGCTTTTGAACTGTGGTGTTGGAGAAGACTCTTAGGAGTCCCTTGGACTGCAAGGAGATCCAACCAGTCCATCCTAAAGGAGATCAGTCCTGATTGTTCATTGGAAGGACTGATGTTGAATCTGAAACTCTAATACATTGGCCACCTGATACGAAGAGCTGACTCATTTGAAAAGACCCTGATGCTGGGAAAGATTGAGGACAGGAGGAGAAGGGGACGACAGAGGATGAGGTGGTTGGATGTCATCACTGACTCAATGGACATGAGATTGGGTAAACTCCGGGAGTTGGTGATGGACAGGGAGCCCTGGCATGCTGCGGTTCATGGGGTTGCAAAGAGTTGGACACAACTGAGCGACTGAACTGAACTGAGCTGGATAATCCCTGTGTCCCAAGCATTGTAGGCTGTGTGTGGCATTCTTGGCCTCCACCCACTAGATGTCAGTAGGATCCCTGCCAAGTGTGACATCTTCAGATATTGCCAGATGTCCCCTCTGGGCAGAGTTGCCAAATAAAAGTATAGAACGGCCAGTTACATTTCAATTTCAGATAAGAAACAATAATCTTTCAGCACGTGCAGGTCTCAAATATCACCATAATATAATTTTACTCGCTAAATCTATTAACTCCACCTCAGGGGCAAAATCTCCCTTCTTGAGAATTACTGGCCAAATCTAACCCTTGAGGCCTGGATTGTGAGAGGCAGTAGGTGAAAAGATCTAATGAGCTCATCAAAGGCCATTACCCCAGAAAGGCAAGAACTTTATCATACTCATCTGTGTATCCCTAGGGAGAAGCAGACTCTCATTAAATATTCTATCTGAGATAACAGGTATGAGAAATGTTAGAACTGTATCAGGTTCAGGACTGGGCATGGGTACACACTGCCTGCCCTCAGGGAGCCCATGGTCCAGCAGACATAAACTGAAAATGGTGTTTGATTTGACCCACTTAGCACTTTCAGATTTGACTTTATGGTCAACATTCTAAAACCGGAAGCCACTACGTAAAAGTCACTATTTCTAGTGTCTCTTAAAAGACGTGGTACATCTGCCAAATGCTTGGGACGTCTGGCAATTAGATCTGCACTCCCAGGTGGCAAGTCTTGCCTGGAGCTGAGAAATGGGTTCCCCTTTTCCCCATAGTCCCCACCACAGTCCCTCTTGCCCTGTACCAGCACCCTGCACCCATTTACATCAGTTATTTGCCTGGTGCCTGAAGGCAGTTGGATTTCAAAGCTCTGGTCTGATGGGGAAGAAGCATTAGCATAGAATGTCCTGTTAGGTGATCTGTGTGAGGCTGGTACTTGATCCCCATTTTACAGATGAAGAAACTAAGGTTTAGGGAGGTTAAGTGAATTGCTCAAGATCATGAGAGCAAGGCTGGATTGGAACCCAAATCCCAGGACTCCTGGGCCTATGCCCTGGCCAGAGATCCCCCTGAGAAGCAATTCAACTGCAAGGGCAAGAACACCGTGGCACCGGGAACCCAGAGGGGAAGTGGTGACAGGGACGGAAGACCAGAGCTCCCCACACTCACTCATCTGTGAGAAACCAAATGCGCGAGAAAGCTGGTTTGAGGAGAGCAGCCCCAGGAGCTCTGCCTGGGCTGCAGGGTCAGACCTGAGACACACAATCACCAGGACTCAACGTCCAGCAAGGTCAGGGAGCTCAACCACCAGAAAACCGTGAGTAGATTTTGTTATTGTTTTATTTAGGGCTTCTTCCTCATTCTAGAAAACCTGTGTTCTCACGGTACCCCTTCCCTCCAGGGTGATAAGAAGCTGGGTGGGCCTGCCTGGGGCCAGGGGATTGATGTTTCTGAGGACTCCTGAAGTTTTTCAGGACTAGCCCCTGGAAGGCTCATGGCCTGTGTGGTCCTCACCCTCTCAGCTAGGACAAGAATCAGCTCTCAGCTCCGTGTCCACCAAGGGCACACAGTGATGCTCGCAGCCTTAGAGAGCCTCGCTGTGTGCCAGGGACTGCTCCAAGAACCTTTCGTGGTTTCATTTTATTTAATCCTCACAACAGTCTGCCACTGGTGCTATTGTCATTTCCCACTTTACAGACGGGGCTCAGTGACTCACCTGCAGTCACATGGGCATTACATGAGAACACTGGGCTTGAACTTAGGCATTCTGGCTCCCCGCACACTTCAGCCACTAGGCTCTCCTGCCTTACAAGGAGCAGGCTTAAATAGGAGATCATGGGCCAGGAAGAAAGAAAAAAACAAAAGACTAGGGCCAGAAGAGATCTTGGAAATCATCTGATGAGTCCTGGCCTCCATTGTACAGATGGGGAAACTGACACACAGAGAGACCCAGCTTGCCCGGGGGGCATCTCAGGAGTGTAGTGTGGTCTGGTCCACTCTAGACCCAGGAGGCCAGAGATCCACTTCGCTGGAGGTTCCACTCAGCAAACAGTAGGGCTGACAAGTGTACCCCGGAGTCAGTGCCTGAGTGTGAACCCCAGCGCTGCCTCTACTAACCCTGCTGCTGCTGCTAAGTTGCTTCAGTCGTGCGGCCTCAGACAAATCACCCCACTTCTCCCCAGCTCAGCTTCCTTTTCTGAGAAATTCAGACCCGAGACCATCACTCACAGGCTCGTGGGAGGGTTGATGAGATGATGCCAGCGCTGCAGTCGGCACGTGTGCTGGGCTCAGGGAGTGGCTGAAGTGGAGATTCTGACCTTCACCCCATGCACCCTGGCCCTGGACTAGAGATGGGGATGAATGCGGCTGTGGGGCTGCTTTCCCCTAGAATGGGCAGCATGTAGACACCTTCACGGCATGAAGACCCGGATGAGATGGAGGAGGGGCTGCGGAGGAACTGGGGGAGACCCTGGGAGGTGGCACCCTGACAACACTGGCCCCAGCTCTGTAACCACCTTCTGGCTCACCTAGAGGTGGTCCCTGACCTGCCCTGAGCCCAAGCATCCGCTTCTATCAATGACGCATGTCCTTTACCCTTTGGTGGGTTAAGGTCAGATTACGGTGGGAAAGGGGCTTCCCTGGTGGCTCAGATGGTAAACAATCTGCCCTCATGCAGAAGACCCAGGTTCCCTGGGTCAGGAAGATCCCCTGAGGAGGGGAATGGCAACCCACTCCAGCCTTCTTGCCTAGAAAGTTCCATGGACAGAGGAGTCAGACGTGACTGAGCATAGCACACACACAAGGTGGGAAACGACAGCCCGGTTCAGCTGAGCGGAGCCCTCGGTGCCAGTCTTTCCTCTCCCCTCCTCACCTTGTCGCGTCTCTTCATCTTTCTCCCTGATCTCAGATGTTCATAAAAGGTTCTTTTATACATTCTTATTAAAGCACATTCAATAGGACTCCAAGCCCCCATCCTACTGAGCAAGTCAGAAAGTGGATCTCAGTGTGAACTGAGCTATCCCCTCCCCTATTCCTCACCCTTAGGGTCACTTACGGAGCACAGAGTGAGAGAAGCCGCCTGGGCTCCTCCTATGATGAACACCCCCTGTCCAAAGGGGTTTGATCCCCTGAAGTCCAGCCCTCCTCCTTTCCCCTGTATGCCTGGAGCCCAGATTCTTTGCCAAGGCTGGAATGCCCTGTGTCTTGGGTTCACCCTCCAGGGTATGCCACCCGGCAACTTCCCCCAGAGGTCCTGCCATCTCCCCAAGGTACTTCAGGCCCCCAGCACTCACAGGACTCGTGACCTCGGGTGCTTTCCCTGTGTGGGGGCACCTCCTTTTTCCTTGGCCTTCGATCGCAGGTGCAGGCTCTTCTCTCTCCACCCATGGGACACGAGCTTAACCTTCTCACTGAGCTTAGGTATTTTTTTTTACAAAGGACAGGAAGAAGGGCTTTCTTCAAAAGCTTCTGCTTTCTGCCCCTGCCCCTGCAAAAAGTCCCCGAGCCGGGAGACACCAAGGGCACTCTTTGAAGGGAGATAGGTTGCATTACCTTATAGAGAAGGAAAACCAAGCCTCAAGAGCAATGGGGAGTCACTCAAGGTCACATGGCCAAGGAGAAGAAGAGCCAGGGTCAAGTCCTGCGCCGTGGGCTCCAAAGCTGTGCTGTCGATCACTGAACCTAAGTTTCAGTGGAGGACCCAAGTCTCCCTCACCAATTAGTCAGACGACCTTGGCTGACTCACATCTCCTTCGCAAACCTCAATCTCTTCAACTCTAAAAATGACGCTATGGTAGGATTACCTACCCACCTCAAAGGAGTGCTTGTGTGTTTTCTGAAGTCACCTGATGCGAAGAGCCAACTCATTGGAAAAGACCCTGATGCTGGGAAAGATTGAGGGCAGACGAAGGGGACGACAGAGGATGAGATGGCTGGATGGCATCACCGACTCAATGGACATGAGTCTGAGTAAACTCCAGGAGTTGGTGAAGGACAGGGAGGCCTGGCGTGCTGCAGTCCATGGGGTCACCAAGAGACAGACAGGACTGAGCGACTGAACAACAGCAACGTTTACTGAGCATTCTAGTACAACGTGCTGGAGCTCTGCTAGACCCGCAGTCTTACCTTTTTCAATTCTCACAGCAGCCTGTGGGGGAGATGCTATCGCTAGCCACATTTGACAGGTGAGAAACTGAAATTCACCCAGGCATAAAGCCTTGCCCAAGTTCACACGGCTAGTCACGTGGCAAAGCAAAGACCTAAACCCAGGTCTATCTGAATCCGGAACTGCGGTACATTGTGGCGAGAATCAGACAGGAGAACAGATGTGGAAAGTGCCTCCTAAGCACTAAGGTGCAAGGCAGTCCCCAGGGTCAGCCCTCCTCCAGCAGAAAAGGACAAGACCTTTATTCCGTTTTCCCATCATATTCTGGAGAGGTAGGGTCTGCAGGGTGTCCTGCCCCCCACCTCAGGCAGCGAAGACCCCCAAAGGAAAGAAAATGGCAGACCAGGGCAGATAGATGGGGTAGGTCAGGCGGGAGGAGCCTCCCCAGCGTCATCATACCCAGCATGGGAGAGAAAGCTGTGAGTATTACGTTCAAGCGGGTGACTGCGTGGGTGGGTCGGGCATCCTGGGGGTTTTGCTGCTTCTCTTCTCCTCCCCCAGCTGCTGACACCCCCAGAGGGGAGGCCCCGGATCCATTCACCCGCAAGACAGAGGCAGCCTCTCCCACCGAAGTCCCCCCGCCTTCCTCTCCTGGGGGGTTGGGGCCACCCCAAAGTTCCTCTTTGAGAATCACAGCTGCATTCAGTGTTGCCTCTGTCAGAATGCAACGAGTCCATCCTTTATGGGTCTCCGGGGATCTGTCTGGATCCTGGGGAATCTGACGAAGCCAAAAGCAGGGACTGGAGCTCCATGGACTGTCTCTGAGTCATCATATAACACCCACTGCACAGGTGAGGCTGCCAAGGCTCAGAGCCAGCAGGTAAATGGCAGAGACGAGAGTCAAGCCCAGGTCTGTCTTTCCACTGTTTTCCACCAGCTTATCCCAACAAGGAAGAAGCTATTCCAGAAGGTTCACATTATTAGAACATTTCCATTAAAAAAAAATAGTGAATAGTTGTTTTGCCATTTAAAAGACATTTTTCTCAATGTGAGAACTTCTTAAGATAAATGGAAGGATTGGGAATTCCAGTGGTTAGGACTCAGCACTCTCACTGCCAGGGACCTGGGTTTGATCCCTGGTTGGGAAACTAAGATCCCACAAGCCACATGGCACAGCCAAAAAAAAAATTTTTTTAATAAAATAAATGGAAGAATCAAAAGCGATAGTTAGTGGTGATCAAACAAATGATACTCTCATGACTTCCAACCAGGCGGTTCATCTTTTGACCACTGGAGTGGCTTTGGCTAATACATGGTCTTACACTGATCTTCATCTTACGTTGTTTAATTTATACCTCTAGAGAACCAATGATTAAAGAAAGGAATCAGGGACTACCCTGGTGGTCCAGTGGTGAAGAATCCACCTTGTAGTGCAGGGGACCTGGGGTTCAATCCCTGGTCGATAAGCCAGCTTGCCACAGCTGGAGGGTCAGGGCACCACAACAAAGATCCTCCGTACTGCAACTAAGACCCAATGGAGCCAAATAAATAAACACATTGTTTTAAAAAAGGAAAAGAAAGGAAGCAAAGGGAACTCTGAGGCTGCATAAACAAGGAAGTAGAAGAAGGAAGATAATGACTTCACAGATTTGCCTCCAGACTTATCATTTGCGTTTATCTGATCAAATTCCTTACATGGCTTACCAGGAAAATTCTGTTACGAAATGTCAAAGATGGTTAAAAAGAAAAAACAATATGTACTTTTTATTTTTCTGTGTTGCACAGAAAAGTGATGTATACCTGCAAGGCATATGCAGAGAGGTGCTTATACATAGGGACCTGAGAGCTATTTTGTCTTACCATACAACAAGCATAAGATTGTTTTTAAAAGCTACAATTCAGCTTTTTAAGCAATCAGATGCAAGAACGCAAAACCTCAACTCACGTAAATGATCCTTCAATGCTTTTGGGATCTCAGTTCTCAGACTAGGGATTGAACCGGGGCCCCTGGCAGTAAGAGTGCCAAGTCATAACCACTGGACCACCAAGGAATTCTCCCTGTCAGTCTATTTTAATGTCCATTTGGTCCCTCCATAAAACATCGTTTTAAGATTTGTTCGGCCACCATGCATTTTCTTCGGTCATGAATTTAAAGCAAATCAAGCACATGGGTCACCGCAAGGCGTGGAGCCGTAAACATTTGTTTTTACATATTAGGCATATAAGTTAAATAAATGTTTAGGAAATTTTGGAAATAAGACACATTACAAACAGTACCTTTGACTTAAAACCCTTGCTTTTTCATGGACCATAGAAAATTATGACACAGTCCATAAAATTCTCATTGGGGTTTATAAAATTATATATTACTGTGAAATAGTTCCTGCGTCAGAAGAGATGAAAGATGGTGTAGTCCAATCACCTCATTCTATTTCTCTCTTTAAATTTTGGATATGATCCTTAAGTAACCTGGCAGAGAAAATGCACACAAGAACAATAAACATTAATAGCTAATACTGAACTTCCCCGCTGGTTCAGCGGTTAGGAATCTGCCTGCCAGCGCAGGGGACGTGGGTTCGGTCCCTGGTCTGAGAAGATGCCACATGCCGCAGGACAACCGAGCCGGAGCGCCACAACCCCTGAGCCTGCGCTCTAGAGCTTGGGCTCCGCCGCAAGAGAAGCCGCCGCAACAAGAAGCCTTCGCACCGAAACTAGAGAAAGTCCGAATGCAGCAACGAAGACCCACAACAGCCAAAAAAAAAAAAGCTAACGTTTTCGAGGATTTATTAAGCACCAGCCAGGCAACTTGCTATGCATTTTGTACATACGACCACCCCACTCAGTCTTCACCAGCAGCCCCGAGGGGAGATAATTTCATTATCCCCATCCTACAGGTGAGGACACTGAGGCTCAGGATAGTGAGGTAATTTGCCCAGGAAACCACAGATTTCACAAAAGGCGGAATCAGAACTCACATCTGTGACTCAGGACTGTCTCTAAAACCTCTATCTGAAGTGAAGTGAAGTGAAGTGAAGTTGCTCAGTCGTGTCCGACTTTTTGCGACCCCATGGACTGTAGCCCACCGGGCTCCTCCATCCATGGGATTCTCCAGCCAAGAATACTGGAGTGGGCTGCCATTTCCTTCTCCAGGGGAATCTTCCCGACTCAGGGATCAAACCCAGTTCTCCCGCATTGCAGGCAGACGCTTTAATCTCTGAGCCACTCGGGAAGCTTCTGAGTGGATTCTTACCTGCTAATCACCTCTCTTCACAGAAGCAGGAGATAGAAATCCAGGTTACCGTTCAAGTTACTGAAGGAATCAGTCTTGTTGGATCTAAACCAGATCCCAGGCCAGAAATGCTACCGTACTTTCCTCTTCAGGGCCACAGAGGCCAGAAGCCAGACAGATTCCCCAAAGCACATGAACGCGCTGTATCATAAAGGGCTATCTTGGAGCGCCCGTAAGGGTTAACTCCCAGATCGCTGGCCTCTCATCTCTCCGTGGCTTTGAGTACTCACACTGAGTTTAATTTATCACCAGCCCCTGTCCAGCCACCCTGGTGACCCTCTAGCCACTCTGTCACCGCTCACAGATCTTGGTGGCCTGAAGTCCTACAGACAACAGAGCCTCTTTGCTGGGGCCAGTTCCCTCAATTCTACGATGGAAGTCATACCAGTTCTGCCCCCATGTGGGATCCTCCTGCATGTGGGATCCTTCCAGACCAGGGATGGAGCCCATGTCCCCTGCGTTGGAAGGTGGTTTCTTAGCCACTGGATCCCCAGGGAAGTCCCTGCTCTGAGCATCTTGAAGAAGGGAACCCTCCTTGGGGATTTTCACAAGTGTCAGAGAACTCCTTCAACCAGTTCATCTGACAAACACTCCTTGAGCAGCTTCCTTGAGCCGGGGAGGTCTAAGGCCCCCAGGACACAGCACAAAGCAAACCGGGCGATGAGCCCCGGCCCTCTTGGAGCTGATATTCCAGTGCCCTGGCCCTAGCGGTGGTGTGACAGGCCTTGGTTAGAGGAAGCAGTCTGAGGAGGGAAGGCAGAAAAGGACACCAGGGAAGAGACTGTTACCTGGAGTGTGAGAAAGGCCTCCGCCCCTCTCCAGACAGGCCGGCCTGGTCTTCATGGACGGGTTCCGACGCCAAGTGGAACATAGCATCCTGGCTTTGAGTTCTGACCCCGCCACTTACAAGCCGTCTGACCTTGGGCAAATTCCTCCAGCTGAACCTCACTTTCCTGATCTCTGCTGCTGCTGTTGCTAAGTCGCTTCGGTCATGTCCGACTCTGTGTGACCCCATAGACGGCAGCCCCCCAGGCTCCCTAAGACAGTGAAAATAAGACAACTTATCCGCAAGAGGAGTTGGCAGGATAAAGGAGAGAGGGCGTGCAGGTAGGAGGCCTCCACGTAGTGCCTGCCACAAAGGAAGCTCCAGGGGACAGCGACAAACCCCCTTTCCTCATACACTTTAACCACAGTGATATAGCACAACAGAGTGAACGCAGAAGCAGAGATGAGACTCCAGCTGCTAGGCAGCAAAGAGATCTGCCCCCCAGAATTATTGGCATTAAAAACACATTATCTCTTTTACACGGAACAGGTCGATTAAATATCATTTTTAAGTTGTCAGCTTTAGTTTCTAACCAGTCACTGTTTGAAAGACGTAACCTGTATCAAGAAAAGCCCTTGAGGATCTGGGCAACTTTCGAGATGGTAAAGGGGTGCTGAGCCCACAGCGTTTGAGAACTGTTGCTCGAGTCTTTCTCACTTGAGCTCTTTTGCAACCTGACAAATTCCCTCACCCACTCTCCGCCTCCACCCTGCCCTGCCCCAGCCCACAAGGTTAATTGCACAACTCACAAATTGAAAGGACCAAAC
Source organism: Capra hircus (assembly GCF_001704415.2). Classification (NCBI taxonomy): domain Eukaryota; kingdom Metazoa; phylum Chordata; class Mammalia; order Artiodactyla; family Bovidae; genus Capra; species Capra hircus. The sequence goes on along the minus strand of NC_030809.1, from coordinate 6,924,973 downwards.
GAGAAGGGTTTTGAGATCTTTCCTGGTGCAGATGGACATTCTGAAAAGGGGACTGTTTTGCCTGAGGTTGCTACACAATTTCTATTCAAAATTTGGATTGGAATCCAGACTCCTGTCTCATTAGCCCAGGGCTCTCCCCATAATTGCAGGCTGATGGGTGCTGGCTGCTGCTGCTTCTTTTCTGAAAAATATTTATTTGGCTGCGCAGGGTCTGATCTGTGGCATACAAGATCTTCATCGCAGCATGGAGTCTTGGCCACTGGACCCCCAGGGAAGTCCTTAGGCTGACTTCTTTGCCCTAGCCTGGTTAATAACCCACCAGGCTCCCAGGTACATTCTCAGCTTCCTGTTCACTCATTTCCAAAAATTCTGAATGGAAATAGGATCTTCTCCCTCTGATCTCTTAACATTGACCCACCTCTTGTTCCTGTCTCCCAGGAACCACCCCTCTGTACCCATACAGCCCAAGGGCATAGCAGCCACGGCACTGTCATCCATATTCACTGCCAACTAACAAAGAACTTGAGAAAGAGAGGAGACAGTTACACTATATATACACCTTATAGGTACACGTAAAGCCTGCCATCGGCGGCAGGCGAACTCTGTGCCAGGCATTGTACTAAGCATGATGTTATCTCAGCTAGTTCTCTTGCTTCACCATCACTGAAGAAATATATACTATATGTTATTCCCATTTTACAGATGAGGAAACTGAGGGAAAGAAGTGAATGAAGTAAGTGACTTTATCTGAGGGTGCAAAGCTAATAGTCGGCTGAGCCAGGGCTGGATCTCAGCCTGTCTGGCAGATCTGTTGGGGTGAAGAGATGAGACCGGGCCTTCACCAGGCTGATGGGGACAGGACTAAAATCCAAGCCAGAGAATGCTAGCAATGGAGGCAAGACTGAGTGAAACCGATCAGAAGAGGAAAAAGACAAAAAGAGAAAAGAGATGTAATTTGCCCCTGGGATTAAAGACAAAAGACTCTGCTGTCTGGTGTCACCTGGGCAGGGTCGCGCATTAGATCCTGCCCTTTGTCAACGTGACTTGGTCAGAACACAAAGGCTCAAGTCCTGGCTTGGCTGGCCACTTGCTGTAAATTGGGGGCAAAGGCCTTGCCCTTTCTGAACCTATTTCCTCAGGAATGCCACCTGCCTCATATAATGGCTAGGAGCCCTCCCCTGCTGTGCAAACTGTCAAATAAAATATACTCTGAATGTGGGCCTTATGGGTCCATTCTCTGAAAGGGAAGTTGCTGGAGTGTAAGGTAGTTGAAGGTGGGAGGAGAAGGGGATGACAGAGGATGAGATGGTTAGATGGCATCACCGACTCAATGGACATGAGTTTGAGTAAGCTCCGGGAGTTGGTGATGGACAGGGAGGCCTGGCGTGCTGCAGTCCATGGGGTCATGAAGAGTCGGACATGACTGAGCAACTGAACTGAACTGAACTGAACTGAAGGTAGTTGAAAAGAAGGTATTGAAAAGACTCAACAAAATTGTCCTGTGGGTAGATTTCAGATTAGTTAATTTACTGAGTAATGGTTTGGAAGCTGTAAAGAATGTAAACAATGAGATAGGACCCTGGGTCTTCAGAGGAATGAATAAAAGCACAGATTTCTGAACCCCCAGCCAGTCTCTTAGCATCCTTGGACCCCAATTTCTTCATCTATAAAATTCAGAAAATAAGATCAGGTTTAAATGAGATATCAAAGAGAGGGCAGTACTACAATACAAAGGCCCATCACTGCTATCCTCCAATCTTCTTTTCATAAGGCAATTCAGGGGCCACACAGAGTTAGTGACTTCTCCATAGAACTACCAGTCCCAGAGTCAGCTTCAGTAGCTCAGATGGTAACGAAAATGCCTACAGTGCATAGACCTGAGTTCAATTCCTGGGTCAGGAAGATCCCCTGGAGAAGGGCAAGGCAATCCAGTCCAGTATTCTTGTCTGGAGAATGCCATGGACAGAGGAGCCTGGTGGGCTACATTCCATGGGGTTGCAAAGAGTCAGACACAACTGAGCAACTAACACTTTCACTTTCTTTCACTTTCCGTGCCAGGTTCAATCCCAGAGTATCTGCTTCCTAACTTGGAGTCCTTTTCTTTCTGCTACATCATACTCACACTCTACCTTTCAGTTAGGCAGCCAAGCTATTGCTCATTTTAAATAATTATCTCATCTGGATGTCAAGCATGCAGGTATTACAGGGGAAACATTTTTGCAACTCAGTAATAAACTTGTGAACAGTTTTTAAAAAAAGAATGCAGGTATTAATTTCCCCAGTTACAGATGAAGAAACTGAGGCTCAGAGAGTTTGAGTAACTTGCCCTAAGGTCACACAGCCCATCAGTGGCAGAGCTGGGATTTGAATCCTACAATGATTCATTCCAAAGTCTTGACATTTAACCTTCACTACAGTGGAAAGAGGCCTCAGGCTTCATGTAGCTCAATTCCTCCTGGAAGAGAGGCTGGAGATGATATAGATGGATGAGGAAGGAAGATCCAGGGAGAATAAGTGTCCAGACAGCAGGAAGTAACTCTGCGGACCCGTGGGTGGGGATGATGAATGGCGTGTAGATAGCAGACTCGGGAGAGAACCCTTCAGCCCCACAAGGCAGGCTCATGGGGACTGGGTTTCTTCCACAACCAATAGGCATTTGAGAAAGGAATTGTCGAGGAGAACTCAATAATCTTTTGCCCAATTCTGTAAATTACAAATTCTTTCCTAAAAGGACTGGAGGTGGCCTGTGTTATGAATTAGGGCAGTGGAAATAGAAGCAAAGCACTGGAACCCACAAAAAGGACCAACAAGTAAACGAGGAACCAATCTTGAATGACCCAGCACTGCTGGCCTGTAGTGCATTCAACTCGGAGCTTCCTGGCAGCTGAGGGGAAAGGAAAGAAGCGAGTCTGAAGAAACCCGCTTTTTTTCTAATAGACATTCATTCATTCATTCAGTAAGTTGATTTTAAGATACATAAGAGCCTACTTTTTACCAGGGCCCTGTGCTCAAGGGCTGGAAATCCAGGAGGAATATACTAGAGAAATCAGCTTGGAAAATAACCCCTTTGCAGCTCTTTGTATCTCTCCTCTTAAAAAAAATGTATTTATTTTTGACTGCACTGGGTCTTCATTGCTGCTGACGGGCTTTCTCCGTTTTCGGCGTGTGGGGGCTACTCTCTGATTCCAGTGCAGGGGTTTCTCACCGCGATGGCTTCTCTTGCTGCAGAGTGCAGGCTCAAGAGGGCACAGGCTTTAGTAGTTGCAGCACTCAGGCCTCGGTAGTTGTGGCTTAGTTGTCCCAGGCCATGTGGAATCTTCCCGGACCAGGGATTGAACACAGGTCCCCTGCATTGGCAGGCAGATTTTTAACCACTGGACCCCCAGGGGAGTCCTGGGGTAGTTTCTCTACTCTGCCTCCCATCAACAACCTTCTCCTCTGATTCATATCATTGGAGAAATTATAATTTCCTTCCTCCATATGCCGTCCCACCTCCACGGCCAAATCCATTTTAGGAATGACTATCCTGGTGGTCTGTTTATAAGGTTAAAGAGCCTGGACAGTTACCAACCTTCTAGTTAACTTTCTGCTTTTGACCTGCTGCTTGTGGTTCCCACCTCTTTCCGGAAGCCTGGATCTGTGGGCCCGAAGCACTATGGTGAGAAGCTGACAGTGAGGCTTAGGGCACAGGAAGACTGGGAGCAATGGGCAATGTCTGCTGTGGCTTTGGAACGTGGAGCAGTGGCTTGGGGGCCATCGAATTGCCTTGCTTATGTGGGCTGAGTTCCAGTTCCATCGGGCTGCTTTGCTTAGCTCAGGCCCTTCATGAGAGGATCTCCACCAAGAATCTACTGCAGACTCTTTTTGGTGTAAGGGGGAATAGAACACAAAGATGCTGCCACTCCCTGACCCAGATTCTATTCTCAAAATTAGAAACTCACAGTCCAGGAAGCAATACAAGGAATAGGCACAAATAATGGAAGGTAGGCAGTGATCTCTGCAGTAGGACTCAATGAGTTTCATCCATGCAGACCAATAAGAAGAAACCAGAGAATGCTTCCTGGAGGAGGTGACTTTTGATATAGGACCTGAAAAGATAAATAAGATTTGGGCAAAGGAATATAGCCCACAGTCCAAAACTCCAGAAAAATTTGTTGCAATTGCAACCAAGTGCTACCAAGCACAGAGGGAAGCTAGGAGAAGAAAGGGGTAAGGAAGGCCCCATGACACTCTTCCTATGGCTGGGTATACTGCCAAGAGCCCAGCCAGCTGGGAAGCAATCTATTAGTAATGAATCAGTTATGCAGCTCAAACAAGGTTGGTTTGTCGCCCCCCCCCCCAAAAAAAAGTGTCCCCTAAGGATGAACGGAAAACTTTCTTTTCTCTTTTAAAATTTATTTATTTATTTTTGGCTGCACTTCGTTGCTGCTCGTGGGCTTTCTCTAGTTGCAGCGAGCAGGGGCTACTCTTTGTCACAGGGCTCGGGGTTCTCACTGTGGTGACTTCTCTTGTTGTGGAGCATGGGCTCAGTAGTTGTGGCTCACAGGCTTAGCTGCCCTACAACATGTGAGATCTTCCTGGACTGGGGATTGAACCTGTGTCCCCTGCATCAGCAGGCAGATTCTTAGCCACTGAACCATCAGGGAAGTCCTGAAGAACTTTCTAGATGCCTAAGTTCTCAGACAAAAGTTGAACGAGCCCAGAATCCTGTAAGAATTCTATAAACTAACTCTATTGAGTATTTCCTGCCTTTCATTAGACACGTACTGTAAGCCACTGTACATTTTGTAAATTTCTATTACTTGATTGCACAATGGTGTGGTATGGGTAGTGTTTCTCCTGGTTTACAGGTGAATGAAACAGAGGCTCAGGAAGGTGAAGTAACTTGCCCACAAGGTACAGAGCTGGAATTGAATCTAGGGCTGGTTGAATCCAGAGAGGTCTGGTTGCCAAACCTGTGTGATACTGGGATCCAACATGGTGAGTTTCCCAGAGGAGACCTAAGAAGTGACCCAGCAATCTACTTGCTTTGAAGATGAGAGAAGACCCAGATAGGAAAAAGGACCTGCCCAAAGTCACTCAGTAGCAGAATAGGGACTGGAACCCAGGCCTCCCCATTCCTAGTCAGAGATAAAAAATGATGGTTCCTGGACTTCCCCAGTGGCCAGGGGTTAAGACTCTGCCTTCCAACATGGGGAGTGTAGGCTCGATCCTTGGTCAAGGAACCAAGATCCCACATGTGGTGGAGTGTGGTCTGACATTAAAAAAAAAAAAGATTGCTGTCGGTCTACAATCTCAGCTTCTCACTGCAGGGGTAGCAGCCACCATCAAAAGGCCAGGCCCGGCTCACTCACCTGTGACCCCCAGTGCCTTTGGGCTTTCAGCACAGCAGTACAGAGGAGCCAGCTGTGACTGTGATGTTCTTTCACTTCACACTTTCAGTTCAGGTCAGAAAAACCCCCAGGTGCATCTTTTCTGAGCAGCTTCCTGGCTCTCAAAGCGTTCTTCCCAGACACTGGGCAGGAGTCAGAACTCCAGGTCCTGCAAACCCTCTGCAGAGCGAACATGCTCTCTGGGGAAAGAGAGTCATGTTGTTTGGGGGCTTTAGCATTTTTCTTTGGTGGGAAAAGCACTTGGTTGGTTGTTTCTCTCCCCCCTTCATTTTTTTCTTTTTTCCCCCTTTATTATATTTAATAGAAGGATAATTACAATATTATGTTGGTTTCTACCATACATCAGGTGGTTTCTCTTTTAACATTACATGTGTACAAAGTCAGGTCACAAAATGGTTTGAAAACCAAAACCTAATATTTGTAACACCATTGACACAACTGATTAAAAAAAGAAGAACCCTTTCCTCCTCCTAACAAACACACAGACGTGAAGTCTCTGTACACTTTGAGAGGACTGGTACCCCATCATAGCCTCCCCATGGACATGGTTAAAAAGCCATGGGAGGGCTGGGGATGGGGGAGCGGTGGGGATCGTCAGCCAGTTTGGTTTTCCCAGGGAGAAAGGGACAGGTTTTGTTGCTGTCATTTCACAAACGAGAAGAGGGGCTCAGGAAGTTGAAGGGACTTGCCCAAAGTCACATGACCAGCCATGGCAGAGGTGGAACTGGAACAGCGGCGCGGCGCAGCACCGAGCGTCTCTCTCTGTCTGGGGCTTTCAGACCAGTCTTCGCCCTGGAGGAAGGCTTGTCCAGAAGCCAGAAGCTCTGCCTCCAGAAGAGATTTCTATCTGCTCAGAGGGAAGGCAGACAGGGAACTGGGTTTCCTGTGGCTCTGTGCATCCTGTAGTCGCACGTTTTCTTGTTGGGTCCTCCATCTAGAAGTCTGCACTTCCTGCCCTTACTTACTTTGGACAATAACCGTAGGTTGGTGGCCACGCCAAGCCTGAGTGAGGCACCGATACTGGCCACCACCACCCGAGCATCCCCCTTCTAGGCTGGACTCTGTGTGGGGTAAGCCATTCTTTAATGGGGGCGAGGGGGATGTTTCCTAAGGGAAATAGGGGACGAGAGTTGGAGGGAAATGGGACTGGAGCTGCAGGGGCGCAGGGAGGAAGCACCCAGCAGTGGCAGAATAGGGGTGTGGGAGCTGATAAACGCTTACACCGTGTCTTCACTCATTCAGTCCAGGGCTGAGAACTCGGCTGGCACCATCTCTGCTCTCACTCGGGGGTGGCCTTGGCAACATTCAGCAAAGGGTGTTGGTCTCAGGGAAGCACTCCTCTCCAGCTTTTCCAACTAAGGTCACTTCTACGCGCACCGCACGAGGGTTTTGATTGTGGCCTGGGGGACGCAGACATGCAGTCTAGTTCCCATTTTGGTGCTGATTTGTCAGGTGGCCTTAGAAGATTATATCCCCAGCCTTAGACTGTTTCCTTGATGGTAAGATGATAGAGGTGTATGAAATGAGAGATTTTCTATCTGTTCCTTGGAGCCTGAGGGAATCTGGGCTGCCTGGAAGAGAGGACATAGGTAACATGAATTCAGCTTTTACCTGACTTGTGAATACAGGTTCCTTTGGGGGTAAAAAGCATTCTGCTCTCTAAAAAAAACAAACAAACAAACAAACAAACAAACAAAAAACACCCAAACACTGGATTATAAGAGCTGCCACTCATTAAGCTCTTACAATGCACCAGGCACATTATTCTTAACAACTTCACCAAGCAGATTGAATTATCCCATTTGAATATAGTAATAATAATAAGCCCTTCCATATGTTTTATTAATTTACTTAAATCCTCACAAAAACCCATTTTACAGATGAGAAATGGGAAAACAGAGGCATTAGGACCTTGAATAAGGTCACCGGGCTAGGATTAGAACCTACCCAACGTGCTCCCCTTTCCCTTTACACTCTTACTGTTGTAGGAAAGGGGACCCCTTCCAGGGCCCGAAACCAGGCTCTTGTCTAACACTCAGAAATGAATTGTCCCAGGAGACACATGTGCTGACAAAGCAAGAGATTTTATTGGGAAAGGGCGCCCGGGTGGGGAGCAGGGGGGTAAGGGAGCCCAGGAGAACTGCTCTGCGGTGTGGCTCGCAGTGTCGGGTTTTATGGTGATGGGATTGGTTTCCGGGTGGTCTTTGGCCAATCATTCTAATTCAGAGGGTGGCGCACGCATCGCTCAGCCAAGATGGATGCTAGTGAGAAGGATTCTGGGAAGGGGACGGACATGTAGTCTTTCCTTTCAACATTTCCCAAACTCTTCGGGTTGGTGGTGGCCTGTTAGTTCCGTATTCCTTATCAGGATCTCCTGTCATAAAACAACTCATGCAAATGGTTACTATGGTGCCTGGCCAGGGTGGGCGGTTTCAATCAGTGTGCTTCTCCTAACATTGCTTGGGATCTACTGCATTGGAGACAGCCCCTTTCCATCCAAATGGGTTGCATTCACTAAGAACTTTTTGAGCATCAACCATGTAGCAGGCATTGTGCAAGGCACTGAAGACCCAGAAATAATGAAGGCTCAGTCTCTGACCTTGACAAACTGTGTGTCCTCCTTCAAGTAACATCTCTGAGCCTCCATTATCTGAGCAATAACAATAACCACAGTTCTTCTATCAGAGGTTGTATGGATTATATTAGATGGTAGCTGAGAAAAAATATTTTGTAGAAGTTAAATTGCATAGCATGTTGGTTGGTGCAGTTATTAATTTGGCTGCAGAAAAGACTAATCAGAGCAGGTTATAATATACGCAGAGTAAGTCTGGGAAAGTGGTGTGTGACTATGGTTCGAGGAAGACTTCACAATAAAAGATGAGTTCAGAAGGAAGATGAACTGGGAAAGGAACCCCTGGGGCAAAGGCGGGTAGAAAGCAGAACTAGGACTTCCGTGGAGGGCCAGAGATTAAGACTCCAAAGCACAGGGTGTGGGTTTGGAGCAGAACTATTTGAGGAATGGTTAGGCAAACAGTTGAGTCCAACTGGGGTTGCCAGTGGCAGCTGCAATGGAATACTTCTGACTTTGCTGTCATCAGACAGTACAGCATGTTGGGGTGGGCTAGCACTGTCCCATGAGCCACTTGTCATTTTAAATGTTCTAGTAGCCACAGGAAAAACTAAGTACATAAAAAGAAACAGGCAAAGGAAATGTTTTTATTTAGCCCAATTTATCATCTTGGGTAATTAATATTAAAAAATTACTAATTAGCTATGTTACTTTCTTCCATATGGTCTTTGAAATCTGGTGTGTATTTTACACTCAAAGCACATCTCCATTCAGATTAACCACACTTAGGGTACTGGTGTAGACAGAACTGGACTTGAACCCCAGTTCAATTCAGTTACTCAGTCATGTCCGACTCTTGGCGATGCCATGGACTGCAGTACGCCAGGCTTCCCTGTCCATCACGATCTCCTGGAGTCTGCTCAAACTCATGTTCATTGGGTCTGTGAACCCCAATTCTCACGCTTAAATAACTAGGTCATCCTGAGCAGGTTCCAAGTCAGGAACAGCTCAATAAAGTATAGAGATCTCTTCTATACTTCTTCTAAGTGTTGTTTAAAAATATTTACTAGCCTGCAGTGGGTCTTAGTTTCAGCACACAGGATCTTTCACTGCAGCACGTTTATTTGCCCCTCGGCAGGAATCGAACCTGTGTCCCCTGCATTGCAAGGCAGATTCTTAAGCACTGGGTCACAAGCAAAGTCCCCTATTTTATGTATTAATTCACTAAATCTTTATGATGAGGTTACCAACATTATTGCTTTTTATAAATAAGGAAATTGAGTCCAGGTTGCCCAAAGAGTTTATCATTCCTAAGTCTTCTTCCTCTACAAAGTGAGCATAAGCATACCTACCCTGGAGGTTATTGTGAGCGAAGATATGAAAATGCGGTTAAGGTCTTCCCACTCAGACACACCAGGAAACCACTGCTCGGAAAGCCACAGACATCTCTCGTCCCACCTCCCACCCACTGAGAACCTCTAACAGGACCAGAAGTAGGGTCTCACTGGGGGAACAAAATTTAAATGAGTGCCAAAAAATTATAATAAATCCTGTTTTGAATGTTAAGCAAAATATTTACACTTTATAAAATACTATTGTGTTTCAATGTAGCTGCTTTTCCACTTTTCAATAATAACTACTTTTTAGTGTTTTACTGTTTAATGTTTCGAGATCGAAAAACAGCGAGTAAAGAATACACAAGACACCGACAGAGAGGAGCAAGCTTTTTCTCTTTGCCTTAGGCAAGATGTTGATTTCTAGTCTAGTCTGGAAAAAATCCTGCCCTCCCTCCTACTTCTCTAATTCCTCTGCCATTATCTTCCAGTTCCCTTTATCTGCTTTATAAAACTTCTACATTCTCCTAAGGGACTGGACTTCTGGCTCCACGCTGTGTTGGTAAGACTTACCCCTGTTGATGAGTTTAGTTCTAGTTCATTTTTTACTGCTTTATGTAGTTCTTTGTAGGCATGTACTATAACTTATCTATGCACTTTCCACTTGATGGACTTTTGTGATTGGTGGTGGTTTTTTGCTATTTCAAAAATGCTGAAACTAACACCTTTGAACATTTTCAGGCTCGGAATTGGTGCATTCCAGGGAAGCGGCTGTCTTTGGCTTCATTAGATTTTGGGAAACTGCTCACCACAGTGTTTGCACCAACTCACACCCCCATCACAGCACTGAATTTTCGCCCTCCACACCTCTCCAGTACTCAGCGTTGTCAGATTCATCTTTTGGCTGATCTGATGGTGGTGAAACTGGCCTTTTTGTGGATGCTATTGAGGTTAAACACCGTTTCAGAGGATAATTGACCATTTTCTTTCATGCCTGATATTTTTCTTATTCGGAGGCTCTCTTCTTTATCTTGAGGAATCTTACGTGAGGTCTGTCTGTTTTATGATGTTCTCAAAGAACTAGTTTCGGTCTTTGTCAGGGCATCTTATTTTCAGTTGTTTTACCGTGTCATCAGTTTCTGCTCTTATTATTTCTGCCTTCCGCCTTCTCTGTATTTTTGCTGTTGATCTTTGTCTAATTTCATGAGTTGGATGTTTAGCTTGTCAACTAAAAAAGAGATGTACAACTTGAGAGTTGCAAGTCAAGTTTTATTTGTGGGGAAATGCGGATTGCAGTCCAGGAGGCAGCATCTCAGATAGCTCTGAGAATCTGCTCCAAAGCAGCAGTGGGGGAAAGTCAATATATAAGGTTTCGTTGAAGGGGCGGTTGAATACCATGAAGTACTCATTCTACAAAAGGTTTTTTGTTAATCATGAGGATCTGATGTCACTGTGAGGGAATTTAGTGCTTCTCTGGATAAGAGATGTAAGGATGGAGATCATAAAACCCATTCCTGAAAACATCCAACTATCTAAAGACCTGTCCCACCAGATTCCTTGGAGCACAGAGTGCCTCACTCCACCCTGAACTCCTCAGGAGGTGTTGAATGTCAACAGCTGCAGCAGTACAATCTCCATAGAGGAGGATAGCCAATGGCTTTGTTGTTCACTCGTTGGCAGTGCCTTTGGTAAGTGCCAATTTGTAGCTCACCCCTTGTGGTCATAAATCCGACCATACTTTGGGGGCCACTTCATGACCATTTTGTCCTGCATTGCTGTACAGCTCAAGATGTACAGCTTGAGAGTGGCGAGTTGTTTTATTGGGGGCAAAATGAGGACCCAGCCTGGGAGGCAGCATCTCAGATAGCTCTGAGAGACTGCTCCAAAGCAGCAGTGGGGGGAAAGTCAATATTATAAAGTTTCGGTGAAGGAGCACTCATTTTACAAAAGGGTGTTTGTTAGTCTTGAGGATCTGATGTCACCGTGAAGGGATTTAGTGCTTCTCTAGATATGAGGAGATGCAAGGATTGATAAAATTAAGACCTGTCCCACCAGATTCCCTGGAGGACAGAGGGCCTCACTCCACCCTGAGCTCCCTCAGGGGTTGGTGAAGGTCAACAGCTGCAGCAGCATGGGGCTCAATCTCCACAGAAGCAGGTGGAAAATGCCTTTGTTGTTCATTCATTGGCAATGCTCTTGGTAAGTGACAATTTGCGGTTGACCTGGCCCCCTTGTGGTCATAAGTCTGACCATACTTTGGGGGACATTTCATGACCATTTCGTCCCGTGTTGCTAGGAAGGCTCGTTCCCAGTTCTGAAGAAGGTGTTTGTTGATAAGACACTCAATGTGCTGTTACTGGATTAGGTCTCAATAGTCAGAGATCTGTGGACACCTGTCTTCTAGTTTCCTCTCATTGCATCTTTTCACACCTAGAGTTACACTATTACAATCATTGATCATATATCGAGCTATACATTGATCAACCGCTTCAAGTCTAGTCATCATTTTTGTTGGAGCCTTAGTCATACACTTGGTAATTCAAGAAATAATAATCTTATGAAACAACCAAAATACAAATGGTATAGTTAAAAACAAATACTTCCCTAGTGTCTCGGACGGTAAAGCGTCTGTCTACAATGCGGGAGACTTGGGTTCGATCCCTGGGTCGGGAAGATCCCCTGGAGAAGGAAGTGGCAACCCACTCCAGTACTGTTGCCAGGAGAATCCCATGGACAGAGGAGCCTGGTAGGCTACAGTCCATGAGGTAGCAAAGAGTCAGACATGACTGAGCGACTTCACTTCATAGTTAAAAACATTAGTGGAATTAAAAGTAAATATTTTAGCCATGAGCCTCCCACACCAAACCAGTTTTTTGTTTTTTGTTTAAGATTGTCAAGACTAGGGAATGGGTCTTTTAAAGCAGAAATCTGATTTTTCATTTGGGTCATCAAATGTGTTACATTAAAGGATTTATCAGGTATGAAAATACAGCATTCACTTTGAATTATAGCACAGACATCTCCCTGAGATGCTGTAAGACCTTGAAGTTGTGTAGCACTTCCTTTCTCACCATATAGATCTCAGAATTCAATAGGCTAATAGCCCAATTACTATCATTTAAAGCTTATGAAAGTTGTTAAGGCTTAGATATGATCAATTACATCCTCCAACCCCATTGAACACACACACACATAAAAGCTGTTAAATGGTCATACTAGAATACAGATCTTTGACCCACTGGGATCATATCAATAATAGATTGTCTGGGGTTACCTCTAATTTGTTAACAAGTATGACCTTAAATTCATAGGAATCCCAGGCTACACCTTCATATCCATCCCTGTAGATGTCAAGGCCATAAATTAGTGCCACAAATCCACTGAGTTCCATAACAATCACTCTCTTTAAGGGTAATAACAGGCATAGTTCATAAAGCACCCAGCCTTGTCTCATAATTACCAGGTTGATCATTTTTAGTATGATTTAACCGTTCCCAACATAGAGAAGCCTTAAACTTAAATGACCATAGCCTGTGTTAACCATGTACATCCTCCCCATAATTGTGGGAGTTTTCCTTTTAATGGATGAGAAGTTAATTTTTTATTGAGACTTAGCTCATCACTTGATTGAGTTCAAATGACCCTAAGAGAAAACTTAAATCTATGGCCAGCATCAAAGCAGGTATTATTAATTGGCCAGGTGAGAGGATCCCATCTAGTAATATAATGAACAGATAGAACAGGACTGAACACTCATCTAAAATAAATTTCCTAGGGGGTATCCAATCAGAGCCCTGGAGAACAGAAATCCACCAAGGTAACCCAGAAGTACTAGGCACAGGTAACTGGCCACAAACCAACAATTGGATTGAGTTTTAAACTAGCATAGAATCATGTCCATGATAAATATTTGATTGATAGGCATAAGTCCAAGGAATCAAGAAAACATTATAAATGATCACACAAGTCAGATCAGCATCTTGGGCAAGCTGTCTGCTTCTGATGTCATCTTCTTCTCATCCTAGGATAGTGTAGTTTCCTCTGTTTGAGCATCGTTTTAAGGTGAGTTTGAGGTAGGCCTCTCTATACACCAGTCCAGCTCAGGGGCCTTTGGAAGTGGGAGTTAACCTGATTCAATTTCCCTTCAATTTCACTGGGCATGAGCTAGTTAAGAGTACCATGGAGTTGAAAGGTCCTTCCATCTAGGTTGGAGAGAGTTCCTTAAATTATGTCTTCTTCCAGTCTTGGTTGCAGGTTATGTGCGAGGCAACTGATCTTCATCCAAAGACAGATTACTGAGATAAACTTCAAAAACAGCCCGAGTGTCCCTCAATAATTCAATTTAATTTTACATTAATATACCCTAACAGCAAAGACCTATCCAGGAAATGAGTCTTAGTAGATACAGAGCTGGGATTTAACATTCATTGAAACATCTCTTTCTCCCTAAATAAAGAAAGTGAAGTCGCTCAGTCATGTCCGACTCTTTGTGATCCCATGGACTGTAGCCCCCCAGGCTCCTCTGTCCATGGAATTTTTCAGGCAAGAGTACTGGAGTGGGTTGCCATTTCCTTCTCCAGGGGATCTTCCCAACCCAGGGATCAAACCTGGGTCTCCCGCATTGCAGGCAGACGCTTTACCATCTGAGCCACCATGGAAGCCCCTTCTCCCTAAAATCACAGTCATTTTTACCAAATATAACCTAATTAAGACCTGTTTGTAATATAGGTCTGGTCTCAATAAACTAGGCATGATTTACATAACCAAAATTGATCATAGATTTTTTTGCTTTGCTGAGACTTATAGTCTCAGATTGAACTTTTAAAATAAAATCTTTCAGAGCTAGGAAAGTCACGCCAAAGACTTATCACAGATTTTGCCTAACAGATCTAAATAAATTCCTCCCTTCTCAGTTCAGTTCAGTTCAGTCGCTCAGTCGTGTCTGACTCTTTGTGACCCCATGAATCGCAGCACACCAGGCCTCCCTGTCCATCACCAACTCCCGGAGTTCACCCAAATTCATGTCCATCGAGTTGGTGATGCCATCCAGCCATCTCATCCTCTGTCGTCCCCTTCTCCTCCTGCCCCCAATCCCTCCCAGCATCAGAGTCTTTTCCAGTGACTCAACTCTTCGCATGAGGTGGCCAAAGGATTGGAGTTTCAGCTTCAGCATCAGTCCTTCCAATGAACACCCAGGACTGATCTCCTTTAGAATGGACTGGTTGGATCTCCTTGCAGTCCAAGGCACTCTCAAGAGTCTTCTCCAACACCACAGTTCAAAAGCATCAATTCTTCGGCGCTCAGCCTTCTTCACAGTCCAACTCTCACATCCATACATGACCACTGGAAAAACCATAGCCTTGACTAGACGGACTTTAGTCAGCAAAGTAATGTCTCTGCTTTTAAATATGCTATCTAGGTTGGTCATAACCTTCCTTCCAAGGAGTAAGCGTCTTTTAATTTCATGGCTGAAGTCACCATCTGCAGTGATTTTGGAGCCCCCAAAAATAAAGTCTGACACTGTTTCCACTGTTTCCCCATCTATTTCCCATGAAGTGATGGGACCGGATGCCATGATCTTCGTTTTCTGAATGTTGAGCTTTAAGCCAGCTTTTTCACTCTCCTCTTTCACTTTCATCAAGAGGCTTTTTAGTTCTTCTTCACTTTCTGCCGTAAGGGTGGTGTCATGAGATTTCTGCACCTGTTATTGAGATAACCTTCCTAACTTATCTGATAAAGTTACTGGAAACTAAGAGATTCCAATCTCTGGAGGGTTCAGATAGAGAGAAAAGATAAATGTTTCAATTTGTTTATAAAATATAATTTTACCAAACTACTGCCATAATTAGTTTGAGGGAAAGGTGTTTTTTTTTTTCTTACTCCTGGAAAACACAGATTCAAATCAGTAATTTTTCAGAGAGAAACTATACAAGTTATAAGCATATTCACCAGTTCATTCAGTCCTTTTTTTAACCTTTGTGAAGTCTCCAGGTTTTCTAATAGAATCCTTACTCAGTTCAGAAACTGGCATTTATTCAAAAGTCCTTTTTATAAATCTTCTTGAAGAGGCAAAACTTGGTTAATGCTATGACAATATTGAGATAGTAACTAGAATTCTGCCTGAAAACATTTTACCCAAACATATCAGAATTTTAGGAACTCCATACAGTTTCTAGGATGTCTGTATTAGTAACATTTACCATACAGTATAGGACTTCCCTGGTGGCTTAAACCGAGACTTATTACTTACTGGACAATATTCCCCATGTAATTCTGTATACAGAATGAGCCAAATTAGTGTAATATCTCTCTTTGGGGTGTTTCAGGGGCCCTCTGAAGAATCCAGAAGTTAGCTAGAAGTCTTCTTCATTAGAAGGATTTAGGAAGTTTTGTCAACAAATATCAAAAAGGTTTAGAACTCAGTCAGATAGGATTATATGTCATTGTGAAACAATAGCTATTCACTTGGTGAAAGTAACAATAAAAGATTTTAGAACAGATCATTTAAGAGATAAAGAAAACTTGGTCCTGACTATGTACAAAACTTTCTTCATGGTTCGCTTTTCACAAACCTCATCGCTTTCTGTACCCATGACTATGTTCTTCCTAAAGAGCCACCTGTAAAGCAGACTTACTTCCTTTTCCCTTCACAAAACGCAGTTCCATTCCTCATACCTTCTTTACCGAAAACATACTTCCTACTTCCCTTAAGCAACCAAGAACTGACTTTTATTTTAGCATTTTATAGACTGATAAGCATAAATACCAGTGATAATTTCTAAAACTTTTGCTTTCTTAAAGAGAACATTTTAGGATGGCCCCAAATATTGTTCATTTTTAATCCCAGAAATCTTTAGTTTCTCTGTAAAAGGAAGTTAGTATTCAGCAGTAAATGTTTCAAAATCTTATTTTATTTGGAAATGACTTAGCTATTCGATACACTTCCAACACTTAATTTAGCACAATCCTTAGAAGTTCAAGTTAAGAATAATTATTCTTTAGGAATGTCTGTCTAAAATAGTCTCTCCAAATAAATAAATAAATAAATAAAATAGTCTCTCCAGATTGGGGTAACACTTTTTAGAAGTTTCTTCACTCAAGGTAATTTCCTTGCTGACAAACTTGTAACAGATATAATAATAGTTAACTTATATTAAACCTAGGTACAATGAAAATATTCTGCTTAATTCCCAAACTCAGTTATGAATACTAGTTGTTTTTTTTAAAAAAGGGTTGGAGTAAGATTTTAAAAGGCTTTGTCCCCCCCCCCCTTTTTTTTTCTTTTGGTTTCAGGAATTAGAGATGGTCTAAAGTGATCCAGAGAGCTCTGGTCTAAAGGTATGAAAGAAAGTGAAGTTGCTCAATTGTGTCTGACTCTTTGTGACCCCATGGACTGTAGTCTACCAGGCTCCTCCCTCCATGGGATTCTCCAGGCAAGAGTACTGGAGTGGGCTGCCATTTCCTTCTCTAGGGGATCTTCCCAACCCAGGGATCAAACCCGGGTCTCCCCCATTCCAGGCGGAATTATTTCCTCAGGGCAAGAATTCTTAAAAAGATAATATTTTCCTTCAAGCTTTCTCTGGAGTCTAAAGAATATTGTGACCACATTGTCAAAAATAATATTTTTCTCTGATCATAGTTTTATACCCAGAATTTAGACCAGATAGTGCTCAAGTTGGTCCTTATAACAAGGGCAGATTGGTCCCAGCAGGGATTGTCCCTCTAGGGAAGTGAGGGTCTTAGTTTGATCAGCCCCAGGCTGTTAATTACAGAAGGAAGTCCTAGACATAAGGGAACTTTAGTCCATTTTCCTATCCTATTGTCAATAAAAATCTAATATTTTAGGCCATTTTTCTTGTCATAGCTATAGACTGACCAGTCAAAAAAAAAATCTGTTTTTCCAAGGGGTTCCCAGGTGGAGTGTGGAACCTTAAAATGAGCAATTCCCATATTAGCTCGAGAAGTATTTACCAGATGTCTGCACACTCAAACCAAACCAAACCAGAACTTCACCAGCCAGTAGTCACACTCTGAAACAAAAGGCAAAGAGATGCCCAGAAATCAAAAGCCAAATGGCGTAAATGCCAAACGTGACTTCCCAGTTCCACTAGACCTGCGACCTGGCAGAATCAGTACTAGCAGCCTTTTTCAGTTCTGATACAGTTTCAAGCAATTTCTTGTTGGTTTCCTGTGAAGAAGTTACTCTATCATTTCCTCTTTTAGAAGCTTCTAGATACCAGTCAAAGTAAGCACAGCAGGCCTTTTCTGATTGTGCATGCAAAAATATCAATTTTGAAATATCAAAAGAACCCCTATTTGGCCCTTCTAGGTTGAGATCTCTTTTGGTATAATTTCTTCAGTTAACTAGGTACTTGCAAGTAGGAGCTGCATAGGTATTACACATGAATCTGGCTGGAGTGTTAGCAGAGGCTGGCCTTCTGACACTCCTTTGTTTCTATTTTTGAGAGATTCTGTTTCCCATTTTAAGCTGAATTTGTCAGGGATAAAAATCACTAGTGAACTTGTGTAGTGGGCCCATCTGCTGCTTGTGAGCTTAATTCCTCCAGGAGTCAGCCCAGAGCCTTTCAGCTCTTACGTGTCTCAGATTCTGCCTCCAGCAATCTAGGATCACCGTGGCTGCTCAGGTGGCTGAACAGCCAATTCTTATGTGCGACCCCCAGGTGAACAAGTATTTTAATTAATGAGTGGGCTTCCCTATGGGACCGCTGCACGGTATGAGGACTAGGCCTCCACCACTCCCATAAATTCCTCAGTTAGCTGAGAAAACCGAAACCAACCGGAAGGAGTCTTGCCCCTTTTCTTTGGGGCAAAGCTCTCATATATTCTCCTCACTTTTATCCTGACAAATTCGAATTGAGGAAGTGTCAGTCAGCCTCTTACACTTAGCTAAGACCATTCAGTCCCCTACAACGGAGCAACCTCAGCATCTTTCAGCTGAGCCTCGGGTATTCCTTAATTTTTTTCCTCAGTCGAGTCCCCCTACCCAGTACCTTTTCACTGGGTGGGTAATTCCCTGGCATCTTTCAGCCAGCCCCCCACCCAGTATCTTTTGCCTGGGTGGGGATTTCTCAGTATCTTTCAACCAAGCCCCACTCAGTGTCTGGATCATGAGTGGGTATGCCCCGGATGTTTCACCTGGGCCCCTGGCCAGTAACTTTCCTACTGGGAGTGGGCAGGTAACCTCCTCCACTGCCAAGTAAAACTCGGCATCTCAACCAACGCAGGAGATTCGAGAACTAGGAGAGACTTACCCAAATTCGTCTGCACTCCCCAAGAATGGGCACAAGGGGCCGCTGCTGGTACCAAAGCTCCGGTTCCTCGTGGAGTGCCCTTGAAGGAAGGAAGTCTACTCTGGGTCCCTTCGTGGTCGCAATAACTGTTGACTAAAAAAGATGTACAACTTGAGAGTGGCGAGTTCAGTTTTATTGGGGACAAAATGAGGACTGCAGCCCCAGAGGCAGCATCTCAGATAGCTCTGAGAGACTCCTCCAAAGTGGCAGTGGGGGGAAGTCAACATATAAGATTCTGGAAAAGGTGGAGTTCAATACCACAAAGCACTCATTTTACAAAAGGTTTTTTGTTAGTTATAAGAATCTGATGTCACCAGGAAGGGATTTAGTGCTTCTCTAGATATGAGGAGATGCAAGGATTGAGATCACAAAATTCCTAAAAACATCCAACTATCTAAAGACCTGTCCCACCAGATTCCCTGGAGCACAGAGGGCCTCACTCCACCCTGAACTCCCTCAGGGGTTATTGAAGGTCAACAGCTATAGCAGCAGGGGTTCAATCTCCTGTAGAAGCAGATGGCAAACGCCTTTGTTGTTCATTCATTGGCAATGCTCTTGGTAAGTGCCGATTTTTAGTTGCCAGGATGATGCCTGATTTTTTTTAAGTTTATTGGACCATTTTAAAAGTCTTTATTGAATTTGTTACAATGTTGCTTCTACTGTTTATGTCTGGCCTTTTGGCCCATGAAGCTTGTGGGCTCTTAGCTTCCCAACAAGGGATCAAACCTGCACCCCTTCATTGGAAGGTGAAGTCTTAACCTCTGAACCACCAGTGAAGTCCTGACGCCTGATTTTTAAAAGTCTAAATTAGATCATTTCTGTTTGTTACTGTTCAGTCACTCAGGTGCCCACCTCTTTGCGACCTCATGGACTGCAGCACTCTAGGCTTCTCTGTCATTTGACATCCCCTGAAGCTTGCTCAAATTCATGTCCATTGAGTCAGTGATGCCATTCAACCATCTCGTCCTCTGTTGTCCACTTCTCCTCCCGCCTTCAATCTTTCCCAGCATGAGGGTCTTTTCCAATGAGTCGGCTCTTTGCATCAGGTGGCCAAAGTATTGGAGTTTCAGCTTCAGTTCCAGTCCTTATGATGAATATTCAGAACTGATTTCCTTTAGGATTGACTGGTTGGATCTCCTTGCAGTCCAACGGACTCTCAAGAGTCTTCTCCAGCCCCACAGTTCAATACCGTTACTCACTTCCTAAATAAAGCTTCAGCTCTATTCCTCTCTATCGGCTTGTGTTACTGTCATTCACAATTTTACTTGCATTCTGTTTTCATCCCCTCCAAATCAGTCTCAGTCACTATTATTATTATATTATTATTGCTTAATACAGACATTTGTTTTTATTTACTCATACATTTATTCACTTATTTGTTCACAGTTCCTTTTGCCTTTCTGTCCTTCCCTCTATGGAGAATTTCCTTCTTCTGATGGCATCTCCTTTAGACTTCCTTCAGTGAAGGTCTGTTAGTGAACAATTCTATTTGTATTATTTTGAGACAGAGGATGAGATGGCTGGATGGCATCACTGACTCGATGAACGTGAGTCTGAGTGAACTCCGGGAGTTGGTGATGGACAGGGAGGCCTGGCGTGCTGCGATTCATGGGGTCGCAAAGAGTCGGACACGACTGAGCGACTGAACTGAACTGAACTGAACTGAGTGACAGCTAGCTTTTTGCCATCTGTCTTCTGGCTATTATTATTGCTCTTGGCCAATCTGCTTTTAAATTTCATTGTGATTCCTTTGCAGGTATTGTGCTTTTTTTATCTGATTGTTTTTAATTTTTCCTCTTTGTCTTTGGCATTCTGAAGTTTTATTACAATATATGTGAATATGGAATTCATTTGTTTTAAAAATTCTGCTCAACACATGACTATATATAAAGTGGATAAACAAGGTCCTACTGTATAGCACAGGGAACTATATTCGATCTCCTGTAACACCCTATAATGGAAAAGAAACTGAAAAGGCATATATATATAAATACAATGTTATGTTTATAAAAGACTCTTGACTTTTATTTATTTATTTTCTGGAGAAGGGCATGGCAACCCAGTCCAGAATTCTTACCAGGAGAATTCCATGGACAGAGGAACCTGGCAGGCTACCATCCATGGGGTCACAAAGAATCAGGACAGGACTGAGCAACTAGCACTTATTTTTTTCTTTTTTCCTTGTATAGCATAGGTAGCTATATTCAATATCCTATGATAACCTATAATGGAAAAGAATCTGGAAAAAAATATATATATATATACTGAATCACGTTGTTGTACACCTGGAACTAACACAACATTTTAAATCAACTACAGGTAAAAAAAAAACCCAAACCTGCTCGAAGTTCACTGTGATTTCTGAATCTGAGGAATCACATCCAGGAGAATTCTGGGCAATTCTCCACTAGCATCTCTTTGAATGTGACCTCCCCAATGCCCATCACCAATTTCTATTCTTCTCTTCTGAAACTCCAGTTGGATATATTTTAAACCTTTTCTTCCTGTCTCTTAACCATTTTTCCATCTTTCCCATCTATCTCCTTGTGCAGCCTTTTGAGAAGTTTCCCCAGATCCACTTTCTAGATCAGAGCTTTTTAGCTGGCTAGTCTCTTCTGTAACCAAGATTGCCAGGAGAAATATCAATAACCTCAGATATGCAGGTGACACCACCCTTATGGCAGAAAGTGAAGAGGAACTAAAAAGCCTCTTGATGAAAGTGAAAGATGAGAGTGAAACAGTTGGCTTAAAGCTCAACATTCAGAAAATGAAGATCATGGCATTCGGTCCCATCACTTCATGGGAAATAGATGGGGAAACAGTGGAAAGAGTATCAGACTTTATTTTTTTGGGCTCCAAAATCACTGCAGATGGTGATTGCAGCCATGAAATTAAAAGACACTTACTCCTTGGGAGGAAAGTTATGACCAACCTAGATAGCATATTCAAAAGCAGAGACATTTTTTTGCCAACAAAGGTCCATCTAGTCAAGGCTATGGTTTCTCCTGTGGTCATGTATGGATGTGAGAGTTGGACTGAAGAAAGCTGAGCACTGCAGAATTGATGCTTTTGAACTGTGGTGTTGGAGAAGACTCTTGAGAGTCCCTTGACTGCAAGGAGATCCAACCAGTCCATTCTAAAGGAGATCAGCCCTGGGTGTTCTTTGGAAGGAATGATGCTAAAGCTGAAACTCCAGTACTTTGGCCACCTCATGAGAAGAGTTGACTCATTGGAAAAGACTCTGATGCTGGGAGGGATTGGGGGCAGGAGGAGAAGGGGACGACAGAGGATGAGATGGCTGGATGGCATCACTGACTCGATGGACATGAGTTTGAGTGAACTCCGGGAGTTGGTGATGGACAGGGAGGCCTGGTGTGCTGCAATTCATGGGGTTGCAAAGAGTCGGACACAACTGAGCAACTGAACTGAACTGAACTGAGTCTCTTCTGCTCTTTCACCTCCTCTTAAGGCTTTCCATTTTCAATGACTTCATTTTTCACATCCAGAAATTCTACTTGATTCTTCTTCAAATCTGCCTAGCCTCTCACTAAGTAATCATGGTTTTGATTCCTTATTGTTTAACCATATTAAACATATTCCGATTTCCCTGGCAGTCCAGTGGTTAAGATTCCATGCTTCCAGTGCAGGAGGCATGGGTTCAACCCGTGGTCCAAGAACTAAGATCTCGTGCTGCAAGAAAAAGAAGCAGCTTATATACATATTCTATAACATAAACCCAAGAATTATGTGAAGTTCTTGGAAGTCTAATTCTACTGTATGACATTTCTGCTAACTCTTCTTCCTATTTACTTGTGCATTTTATAATTCTGCATCATGACCTCAAATTCCCTGGGCCTTTATATGTGGAAATCTTATGTGACCTGGATAAGAGAGTATATCTCTCTAGAAAAATTCAGTTTGCTTTCTAATAATGTCCCTTACAATATTCGGGTGCCCTGTTTGTTTTTCTCAATACTTAGGACATACTTATACTAAAGATGATTCATTATCTGACATTCAAATTTATCTGGACTCCTATATTTTATCTGGCATTTCTACTTGTGTGAAACCCAAGTTTTGTCTAACCATCCCTAAAAAGTTGTTAAACATTCAGCATCTTACCAGAACTGGCAAACAAAACACAAGTGCAAAAAGCCCTGCACCCTATCACTCTGGAGTCCATTTTTTCTTGGTTTTGCTTGCCTTTCAGTGTTTTACTGTAGCTTTCTTTGTTTCTTTTTGGCTCTCTGGGTCCTCACTGCTCTGCAGGCTTTCCTCTAGTTGTGGAGCATGGGGCCACGCTCCAGTTCCAGCGCATGGGCTTTCCGTTGCGGTGGCTTCTGTTGCAGAGCGTGGGCTCCAGGGCGTGCAGGCTTCAGCAGCTGTCGCTCGCAGGCTCTAGAGCCCAGGCTCCAGCTGTGGCCCATGGGCTTAGCTGCTCCCCAGCACGTGGGATCTTCCCAGACCAGGGATTGAGTCCGCGTCTCCGGCATTGGCAGGTGGGTTCTTCACCACTGAGCCACCCGGGAAGCCCTCCTTTCAGTTTCCGACCCTTCAGTTCTGTCCAGTTCAGTCGCTCAGTCGTGTCTGATTCTTTGCGACCCCATGTCCATACTTTCAAAATGAAGTCTTTAGCGTAGTTTTTCGCGTGAACCCCAAAAGCTTGCAAGTCACTTTTATTTCTTATTTTACTTTATTGAGGTATAATTCACATGTGACATAATACTATTTCCAGGTGTACAACATAATGATTTGATATTTGTACGTATTGGGAAATGATCACCGGAATAAGTCATTGAAAAGTGAAAGTGAAGTCGCTCAGTCATGTCCGACTCCTTGCGACCCCATGGACTGTATGTAGCCCACCAGGCTCCTCCATCCATGGAATTTTCTAGGCAAGAGGACTGGAGTGGGTTACCACTTCCTTGTTATTACACGGTTGCAATTTTTTTCTTATGATGAGGAATTTCAAGATCTATTCTCTTAGCAACTTTCAAATATAGTATTAGTAACTATCCCCAAGACTTTTTTATAATTGAAAGCTTGTACCTTTGACTCCCTTCAGGCATTTCATCCATACCACCCTCCTACCAATCCCTCCTTCTGGCAACCACCAAGCTAGTGTCTGTATCTTTGAATTAGTTTGGGGTTTTTTTAGTTCCACATATAGGTGAGATCATATCGTTTGCAGGTCACTTTGGCTTCTTGATGTACTTTCCTGGTGGCTCAGATGGTAAAGCGTCTGCCTGCAATGTGGCAGACCTGGGTTTGATCCCTGGGTGGGGAAGATCCTCTGGAGAAGGCAATGGTAACCTTGCCTGGAATACTCTTGCCTAGAAAATCCCATGGACAGTCGCATGGGGTCGCAAAAAGTCAGACACAACTGAGCGACTTCACTTTTTTCACTTTTTCAGCTTCTTGAATTCCCACATGCCTCTCCCAAGGCAACCAGTACATCCTCACCAGAATGGAGAAAGGGTAAAATAGAGAGAAAGTGACAAAGTGGAAGTGTGGGCCACAAAGTCGTGTCCAACTCTTTGTGGCCCCCTGGACTCTAGCTCGCCAGGCGCCTCTGACCATGGGATTCTCCAGGCAAGAATACTGGAGTGAATTGCCTTGCTCTTCTCCAGGGGATCTTCCCCACCCAGGGATGGAACCTAGGTCTCCTGCATTGCGGGCGGTTTCTTTACAGTCTGAGACACTAGGGACGCCGCAGAGAGCAACAAATATGATCCATCCACACAGGTGAAGAGTTTGGCTAGAGTCAGTGATCGTGTGAGGTCATTGCACTGACTGAAAAAGACTCATCTCTTCTTCTTCTTCTTGTGCCACAGCAAAGACTTCTTGGCAAGCCCGGCAGAAGCCCAGGGACCCACCCCATGGAGATATGCCTGAAGATAGAGGCAGCCAATGGCTCCAGCGATGGCTTGAATTTCAACCCCATGAAGGAGTACATGATCCTGAGCAGTCCCCAAAAGATCGCGATCGCAGTGCTGTGCACCCTCCTGGGCCTGCTGAGCGCCCTGGAGAACCTGGCTGTTCTCTACCTCATCGTGTCCTCACACCGGCTCCGCAAGAAGCCATCCTACCTGTTCATTGGCAGCTTGGCTGGGGCCGACTTTCTGGCCAGTGTGGTCTTTGCCTCCAGCTTTGTACATTTCCACGTCTTCGATGGCGTGGATTCCAAAGCTGTCTTCCTGCTGAAGATCGGCAGTGTGACTCTGACCTTCACGGCCTCCCTAGGCAGCCTGCTGCTGACTGCCATTGACCGCTACCTCTGTCTGCGCTACCCGCCTACCTACAAAGCTCTGCTCACCCGCAGGAGGGCACTGGCGACCCTGGGCATCATGTGGGTGCTCGCTGCATTGGTGTCCTACCTGCCCCTCATGGGATGGACCTGCTGTCCCAGGCCCTGCTCTGAGCTTTTCCCCCTGATCCCCAATGACTATCTGCTGGGCTGGCTCCTGTTCATCGCCACCCTCTTCGCGGGCATCATCTACACCTACGCGCATGTCCTCTGGAAGGCCCATCAGCACGTAGCCAGCTTGGCTGAGCACCGGGACAGACACCTGTCTGGAATGGCCCGGATGCGGCTGGATGTGCGGTTGGCCAAGACCCTGGGGATGCTCCTGGCTGTGCTCTTCATATTCTGGTTCCCGGTACTGGCTCTCATGGTCTACAGCCTGGCTG
Source organism: Capra hircus (assembly GCF_001704415.2). Classification (NCBI taxonomy): domain Eukaryota; kingdom Metazoa; phylum Chordata; class Mammalia; order Artiodactyla; family Bovidae; genus Capra; species Capra hircus. Next base: position 6,899,676 of record NC_030809.1, on the reverse strand, counting down.
CCAGGCTAAGCGACCGGATCAAGGAGGTCTTCGCCTTCTGCTCCTTGCTCTGCCTTGTCAACTCCATGGCCAACCCCATTATCTATGGCCTGCGGAGTGGGGAGATCCGGTCCTCTGCCCACCACCGCCTGGCCCACTGGAAGAAGTGTGTGAGGGGCCTCGGGCCGGAAGGAAAAGGAGAGCTCCCCAGGTCCTCAGTCACTGAAACAGAAGCTGATGTGAAAACCACCCCCGGGCTAGATTCCAGAGAGCTCTCCTGGCCTGATGAGCTCTGATCACTGATGTGATCACTTTCACAGTGTGAAATCAGCCAAGTCAGAAGTCGTTTCACTCCCCGGAGGAGGAAGAGTGGCCTTGATCCTTTCATCTGACTTGAACCAGCCCCAGAGGCCTGGACACTTAGCCCTTTCTACTGAGTGTTGGTACTGACCCCTGGAAGGTAGCGGGGTCATGCCTGTCTGCATGACCTGGTCACAGTCTGTTGGGTAGCCAGGCCCTGTGAGGGGCGGCAAGCTGGGCAGGAGGCAGGCGGCTTGGGACAGGCTCAGTGCAGGTCAGAACAACCTTCCCAGTAAAACAGCTTAGTGCCTCAGTTCTCCAGAGACTCCAGGAGCCAGGTGGAGCTTTCACGCTCAGCAATGAGGGACCTGGAGGAGATCTGGGAAGAGTGGATCATTCTCCTGGGATCTCAGGATATCAGATGGGATGGCTGGCCAGCCCTTCTTCCTGCTTAATTGTTAGGGGCCTCCTTGGTTCTAGAGCTATGAAAGGCCCTACCTGAAGGTCACCCTTCCCACAGAAGGCCAAGAACTAAAATGCGAGGAGGATCAAGGATGTCGATCCACCTCTTGCAGAGGTAACTGACAAGACTCCAGTTCAGAGCATCTTATTATTAGGGCAGTGGCCCTCTCTGACACCCTGATAATCCCCACTCTCAGTCACAGTGACTCCTAGGGACCTGGGGAATACAGAGGAGGCTGGGATCGCTTGACATGCAGAATCTTCAGAGAATTCTGTTGGTCTTGCCAAGTCCTTTTTGGTGGTACCACTGGAAGCAGGCAGTGTGCCAGTCTAATCCAACTCCAAGAAAAAGGAAGATATACACAAAGGTTTTATAAATCCCCAAATTGTTCCCAGCTATCCCTTGATTCAGCCCCTTTGTCCCCTCTACCACCCGAACCCTACAATAAATAACAAACAGAGCAAGTGGGAGGAGGGGGAAATTCCCTTACTATGTGCCAAGCACAGGGCTGATGTCCCACAGTCCATCAGCTCCAGCAAGGATTCAGCCCCATGCTTTGAAGATCCCAGGATACCCATGTTTTACGTTATCAGGGAGGCTGGATTCCTACCAAAGGGGCTTAAAGCAGTAGGCAGGAGAAATTGTTGATGGTGAGGAGGATGCATAAGAATTCTGATGCAATTGTTTGGGACTACAGATGGAATAAAAGGAAATGTATTGATCAAACGGGTCTTCATTTAATATTTACAAGATAAGGTGTTTGCCATTCATTCATTCATCCAACCATCTCACCAATACACACTAGACTCTGTGTTAGATCCTGGATGTCCAGCCATAAATGAGACTCTGCCCCTGTCTAATGGGGCTCACATTCTACATTCTGCTGGGAATAGAGCCTTCAATGAAGAAAGAAAGTTGATGGTGGTACAAAGAAAGAAATCATCAAGGTCGTGGAAGAGAGATTATTTGAGGCAACTTTAGGTAGGGTAGACCTACTATGTGCTTTGCTCATGAGTTGACTGGCATTTATTGAGATATTACTATGTGCCAGGCACTGGGCTAAGTGCTTTTATGTATTTTAAATTATTTGGCTGTGGTGCGTCTTAGTTGAGACACACAGGATCTTCCATCTCCATTGTGGCACTGGGGATCTCTTAGCTGCGGCATGTGGAATCTAATTCCCTGACCAGGGATTGAATCCCGGACCCCTGCGTTGGGTGTGTGGAATCTTAGCCACTGGACCACTAGGGAAATTCCTGGGCTAAGTGTTTTTAAATGAGGAATCTCAGTCTCACAATAATCTGATGAAGAGGGTTTGGTAGCCCAATTGACCAATGTGGACAATCTCTAAGAGGCAAAAGTCACTTGACTGAGATCACACTACTGATAAGTACCCAAAGCTGGGGTTTTCAACCCAGTTCTGTTTGATTGCTAAGCCTACCCTCTTTACCACTAACTTCTTGGTCCAGTTCAGTCAAATTCAGCTTGATTCAGATAGTAATAATAAACAAGCCTACAAATAATAATCAGACTTCAATAATAATAAGCCTAATAGTGACAAATATGTATAAAGTATAAGTGGTAATATGACTTAATAAATCTAGTAATATTATTAATTTTCATAACAGCAAATTGCTGCAACCTTATCATTATGTTTCAACATACTTCATTTTGTGCCCTATATTAATTTCCTGCAGCAACTTTCCACAAACCGAGTGGCTTATAACAACAGAAATTTATTCTTTCACAGTTCTGGACTCTAGAAACTAATTAAGCGTCAACAGGGCCATGCTGTCTCCAAAGTTTCACCGGAAGGATGTTGTTTAGTCGCTAAGTTGTGTCCAAATCTTTTGCCATCCCCATGGACTGTAGCCCGCCAGGCTCCTCTGTCCATGGGATTTCCCAGACAAGAATACTGGAGTGGGTTGCCATTTCCTTTTCCGGGGGATCTTCCTGACCCAGGGTTCAAACCTGCGTCTCTTGTACTGGCAGGCAGGTTCTTTAGCACTGAGCCACCTGGGACGCCCCCAGCGGGTGGACACTTCCTCGCTTTTTCCAACTTCTGGCAGCTCCTGGTGTCCCTCGGCTTGTGGGAACATAACTCCTGCCTCTGCCTGTATCTTCACATGGCCTTTCCCCGCTCTGTTTCTGGGTGTCTTTTTTTTTTTTCCCAGTTGCGGTATAGCTGATTTCCAACGTTATTAATACATTAGTTTCAGGTATAAAACAATGAGTCAACATTTTTCTAGACAAAAGATTCCATTAATTTATTATAAATATTGGCTATTTTCCCTGTGTTGTACAATAAATCCTTGTAGCTTATCTATTTTTTACGTAGCAGTTCGTACCTTCTAACCCCAACTCCTCTTGTCCCTCCCCGCTTGAGTGTGTTTTTGTTTTGTTATGTTCATTTTTGTTTGTTTGTTTTTAGATTCCACACATAAGTGATAACATATGCACTGTTCATGTTTCTCTGTCTGGCTTATTCACTTAGCATAATAGCCTCCAGGTCTATCCACGTTGTTGCACCTGGCAAGAATTTATTCTTTTTCATGACTGGGTGGTATTCCATTCCACAGCCTCTTTATCCATTCATCTGTTGATGGGCATTTAGGTTGCTTCCAGTTACTGTAAATAATGCTGCTATGAACATTGGGGCCCATGTATCTTTTTGGATGCGGAGAGGAATTGCTGAATCATGGGAGAGCTCTATTTCAGTTTTTTGAGGAATCTCTATTCTATTTTCCACAGTGGTTGCACAAATTTATGTTACTACGGTCAGTATACAGAGATTCCCTTTTCTCCACATCCTCATCAACCTTTGTTACTTGTGTTCTTTTTGATGATAGCCATTCTGACCAGATTGAGGTGATATCTCATTGCAGTTTTGATTAGCATTTTTCTAATAATTAGAAATTAGACGTTGAGCTTCTTTGTCTGTTGGCTGTATGTCTTCTTTGGGAAAATGTCTATTCAGTTCTTCTGACCATTTTTCAATCAGGGTGTTTTGTTATATTGCATTGTATGAACTATTTCTACACTTGGGATCAGTCAGTTCAGTTCAGTGCAGTCGCTCATTCATGTTCGACTCTTTGCGACCCCATGAATCGCAGCACGCCAGGCCTCCCTGTCCATCACCTTTCCCGGAGTTCACCCAGACTCACGTCCATCGAGTCTGTGATGCCATCCAGCCATCTCATCCTCAGTCGTCCCCTTCTCCTCCTGCCCACAATCCCTCCCAGCATCACAGTTTTTTCCAATGAGTCAACTCTTCTCATGAGGTGGCCAAAGTACTGGAGTTTCAGCTTTAGCATCATCCCCTCCAAAGAAAGCCCAGGGTTGATCTCTTTCAGAATGAACTGGTTGGATCTCCTTGCAGTCCAAGGCACTCTCAAGAGTCTTCTCCAACACCACAGTTCAAAAGCATCAATTCTTCAGCACTCAGCCTTCTTCACAGTCCAACTCTCACATCCATACATGACTACTGGCAAAACCATAGCCTTGACTAGATGGACCTTTGTCGGCAAAGTAATGTCTCTGTTTTTGAATATGCTATCTAGGTTGGTCATAACTTTCCTTCCAAGGACTAAGCGTCTTTTAATTTCATGGCTGCAGTCACCATCTGCAGCGATTTTGGAGCCCCAAAAAATAAAGTCTGACACTGTTTCCACTATTTCCCCATCTATTTCCCATGAAGTGATGGGACCAGATGCCATGATCTTCGTTTTCTGAATGTTGAGCTTTAGGCCAACTTTTTCACTCTCCTCTTTCACTTTCATTAAGAGGCTTTTTAGCTCCTCTTCACTTTCTGCCATAAGGGTGGTGTCATCTGCATATCTGAGGTTATTGATATTTCTCCCAGCAATCTTGATTCCCTTATTAGTCATATCACTTGCAAATATTTCCTCCCATTCAGTAGGTTGTCTTTTCAATTTGCTGATGGTTTCCTGTGCTGTGCAAAAGCTTTTAATTTTATTTTTTATTTTGTTTCCTTTACCTTAGGAGACAGATTGTAAAAAATAGGGCTATGATTTATGTCAGAGAGAGTTCTGCCTGTTTTTTTCTATTTATTTTATTTATTTCCACTTACAATTATGTCTTTTATCTTGGTGTCTTTTTTTAAGGACACCATTCATTGGGTTAAGGCATGACTTCATCTTAATTTAACAAATCACATCTCCAAAGAAGGGAACATTCACAGGATTTGAGTGGATGTGAAGTTTTGGGGGACACTCTTCACCCAGTACAGCCCCAAGGAAAAAGCCCAACCCCCTAATACACCCCACCTCATGGACTGTGTTAAGTGGGAGTCATGGGCTTGTCTTCCCCCACAAGACGAGCTCCATGTTCACCTCTTGGTTCCCAGGGTCCCTTAAAGAACCATTACAGAGTCTTAAGGGAGCTGGTCAATATCTGTGGCACTGAACTGCTTCTGAAAAGCTTTAATTGCACTTAGGAAAATAGGATTTTATTTTAACTCAAACACCTATCTTTTGTAATGTAAATAAATGGGATGGTTTTCTAAAGGTGAATATGTGACACCTTCTCAAGAGGCAGGTCAGGTGGTCTGGTATTCCTGTCTCTTTCAGGATTTTCCACAGTTTATTGTGATCCACACAGTCAAAGGCTTTGACATAGTCAATAAAGCAGAAATAGATGTTCTTCTGGAACTCTCTTGCTTTTTCCATGATTCAGCAGATGTTGGCAATTTGATCTCTGGTTCCTCTGCCTTTTCTAGAACCAGCTTGAACATCTGGAAGTTCATGGTTCATGTACTGCTGAAGCCTGGCTTGGAGAATTTTGAGCATTACTTTACTAGCATGTGAGATGAGTGCAATTGTGCGGTAGTTTGAGCATTCTTTGGCATTGCCTTTCTTTGGGACTGGAATGAAAACTGACCTTTTCCAGTCCTGTGGCCACTGCTGAGTTTTCCAAATTTGCTGGCATATTGAGTGCAGCACTTTCACAGCATCAACTTTTAGGATTTGAAATAGCTCAACTGGAATTCCATCACCTCCACTAGCTTTGTGCGTAGTGATGATTTCTAAGGCCCACCTGACTTCACATTCCAGGATGTCTGGCTCTAAATGAGTGATCACACCATCGTGATTATCTTGGTCATGAAGCTCTTTTTTGTACAGTTCTTCTGTGTATTCTTGCCACCTTTTCTTAATATCTTCTGTTTCTGTTAGGTTCATACCATTTCTGTCCTTTATTGTGCCCATCTTTGCATTCCCTTGGTATCTCTAATTTTCTTGAAGAGATCTCTGGTCTTTCCCGTTCTGTTGTTTTCCTCTATTTCTTTGCATTGATCGCTGAGGAAGGCTTTCTTATCTCTCCTTGCTATTCTTTGGAACTCTGTATTCAGATGCTTATATCTTTCCTTTTCTCCTTTGCTTTTCACTTCTCTTCTTTTCATAGCTATTTGTAAGCCCTCCTCAGACAGTCATTTTGCTCTTTTGCATTTCTTTTCCATGGGGATGGTCTTGATCCCTGTCTCCTGTACAATGTCATGAACCTCTGTCCATAGTTCATCAGGCACTCTGTCTATCAGATCTAGTCCCTTAAATCTATTTCTCACTTCCACTGTATAATAATAAGGGATTTGATTTAGGTCATACCTGAATGGTCTAGTGGTTTTCCCCACTTTCTTCAATTTAAGTCTGAATTTGGCAATAAGGAGTTCATGATTTGAGCCACAGTCAACTCAGGAAGCAACAGTTAGAACTGGACATGGAACAACAGACTGGTTCCAAATAGGAAAAGGAGTACATCAAGGCTGTATATTGTCACCCTGCTTATTTAACTTATATGCAGAGTCCATCATGAGAAACGCTGGGCTGGAAGAAGCACAAGCCAGGAATCAAGATTGCCAGGAGAAATATCAATAACCTCAGATATGCAGATGACACCACCTTTATGGCAGAAAGTGAAGAGGAACTAAAGAGCCTCTTGATGAAAGTGAAAAAGGAGAGCGAAAAAGTTGGCTTAAAGCTCAACATTCAGAAAACTAAGATCATGGCATCTGGTCCCATCACTTCATGGGAAATAGATGGGGAAATAGTGGAAACAGTGTCAGACTTTATTTTTTTTGGGGCTCCAAAATCACTGCAGCCATGAAATTAAAAGACACTTACTCCTTGGAAGGAAAGTTATGACCAACCTAGATAGCATATTCAAAAGCAGAGACATTACTTTGCCAACAAAGGTCCATCTAGTCAAGGCTATGGTTTTTCCTGTGGTCAGGTATGGATGTCAGAGTTGGACTGTGAAGAAAGCTGAGTGCCGAAGAATTGATGCTCTTGAACTGTGGTGTTGGAGAAGACTCTTGAGAGTGCCTTGGACTGCAAGGAGATCCAACCAGTCCATTGTAAAGGAGACCAGTCCTGGGTATTCTTTGGAAGGACTGATGCTGAAGCTGAAACTCCAATCCTTTGGCCACCTCATGAGAAGAGTTGAGTCATTGGAAAAGACCCTGATGCTGGGAGGGATTGGGGCAGGATGAGAAGGGGACGACTGAGGATGAGATGGCTGGATGGCAACACTGACTCGATGGACATGAGTTTGAGTGAACTCCAGGAGTTGGTGATGGACAGAGAGGTCTGGTATGCTGCGATTCATGGTGTCACAAAGAGTCGGACACAACTGAGCGACTGAACTGAACTGAACTGATGTGATTCCTTAAACTTGGGACACGCCATTCTTTATTCATTGTTGGGGTCTTATCTCATTTTAGCCAAAAAAATGCCCAAGTGCCTGGCATAAATTGATACTCAGTAAATATCTGTTTAATGAATAAAGCTAGAGTTTAAAAATCATTGAATTAAACGACTTCCACATTGTCTTCCTCTCTCCTTTCACAATCACACCCTATTTCTGCTTTAAGTAAAGAAGTAGAGTTTATGGAGGGGGAGAGCAAGGGAGAAAGGGGACCCCAGATATCACTGAGAACCCATTGTTTAGATGAGGAAATGGGCCCAGGCAGTGGACAAGACCTGCCCAAGGAGACCCAACAAGGTGGTGTCTAATGCAAGAAACCTAGGTTTCCCAGCTCCCAGGTTTTCCAGACTGTTACAGTGCCTCTCACCTGCGCCTGCAGATTTACGTTTTGGCTTCGAGGCTAAGGAGGAATAAAGGTCATGGTGTCCTATTTTATATTCCCCAAGATGAGCTCTGTAGCATCAAAGACCATCACTCACCCTGATCACTGGAAGTCATGTGCGAATGTTTTGTTGTTGTTTTGCTTAAGTGTCTGGGCTTGCTGTTGTGGACAACATTACAACATAACCTTGCAAAGGAAGTAACAGAAGATAAAATGGCTGTTCACTGAGCAACAGCCATTCTGTTTATCGCTCCTAGAATGAGGAAGTGCTTGCTTCTGTCAACACAGGCTTTGACAGGCTCTCTTGCACCTCCTGGGGTACAAGAGAGAAGCAGCATTTGAGCGACACAGGTTCTGCATCTGCAGACCTGGGTTCTGGTCCCACTGCTGATCCAAACTAGTGACATGATCTTGGACAACTCCAGTCCCCTCTCTGGGTCTCAGTTTCCTCTTCCATAAAATGGTAAGAAGAGTAAAGAACAGGATGGTGTCAAAGATCCCCAGAGTTCCTTCCAACTCCAACCTGCTGCCGTTCTCTCACTGATACAAGGGTACCAAGCGTGCAGTCGGGGTGGTCACTAGACTTCCCACACCTGATGACCTCACCGCCTACGTGAACACGCACAGCATCTACCAGTTGTAGAATCTAGTGACCTTCCGGTCAGACAAGGTTCACAGAGGCACTGCTTAGGCCTGAGGCTCTCAATTTCCTCACTCCGTCACTCTGAAGATACTCCTTTGAGTCTGCCTGTGCATAGGTCTTGTTTTTCTAAGTAGATGTCAAGCTCTTCGAATTGCCTCAAAAGTCCCAAAGCAAGTTCAAGACATTTGCGGGTGTGTTAGTCACTCAGTCGTGTTCGGCTCTTTGCAACTCCAAAGACTGTACCCCACCAGTCTCCTCCATACGTGGGATTTTCCAGGCAAGAATACTACAGCGGATTGCCATTTCCTGCTCCAGGAGATCTCCCCCACCCCGGAATCGAACCCCAGTCTCCCGCATTGCAGGCAGACTCTTTACCATCTGAGCCACCAGGGAAGGCCCTTCAATACATACTAGACAAATATTAGGCAAAATAGTCACACCTGTGGGACTGCAGAGTCAGACACGACTGAGCGACTGAACACACACATAGAAGAGAAAGTCAGGAGGCAGGAATACCAAATGGAAGAACACTGTCACAGCCCTGGCAGAAACGAGGGGCAGAATGATGATGGGAGGAAGCATTATAAGGGCAGAGACGGGAGGACCTGTTCTTCTTCTTTTGGTGCCCACTTTCCTCCCGCCTCTAACCCAATGGGATGCTTTCTCCCATCGTCCTTCTGCCCCTTCATTTCTGCCAGGGCTGTGACCATGCTCTTCCTACCGCCTGACTTTCTCTTCTATGTGTGTGTTCAGTCACTCAGTCATGTCTGACTGTTTGCCATCCCAGGGACTCCAGCCATTTCCTCCTTCGGGGGGTCTTCCCCACCCAGGGATCAAACCCGCATCTCTTGCATCTCCTGCATTGGCCTGCGAATTCTTTTCACACTACTGCGTCAGCTGGAAAGCCCTTTCTCTTCTGTAGTACAACTCAAAAAGTCCCTTATCCCTGTTTACTTAGCCTACACACAGAGTACATTATGCAAAATGCCAGGCCAGATGAAGCACAAGCTGGAATCAAGATTGCCAGGAGAAATATCAATAACCTCAGATATGCAGATGACACCACCCTTATGTCAGAAAGCAAAGAGGAAAGAGGAACTAAAGAGCCTCTTGATGAAGGTGAAAGAGGAGAGTGAAAAAACCAGCTTAAAACTCAACATTCAAAAAACTAAGATCATGGCTTCGGGTCCCATCACTTCATGGCAAATAGATGGGGAAACAATAGAAACAGCAATAGGCTTTATTTTCCTGGGCTCCAAAATCACTGCGGACCCTGACTACAGCCATAAAATTAATACGCTTGCTCCTTGGAAGAAAAGCTATGAGAAACCTAGACAGCATATTAAAAACCAGAGACATTTGCCGGGAGCCACCACGGGAGATCCCACCCATGACAAGGTCATGTGGAAGAGAACTGTTAAGCAAGGCTTCAGAACTCTAGGGGCTCCCTAGGCTTTCTCGAGCATCTACCCCAAAACCAGAATCTGTCTGTTTTACCATTTCATGACTTTCACCAACTCCTCTGACATTAACAGGGGGCTAACCCTGAACACCTTTCTCTGGAGAAAATCAATTTAGGGCTATAGCTAATAAGTCTCCTGGACATGAGAGGAATATTTCGAATCAAACCCCCTCTGTTAGCATTCTAGCTTGCTTGGCAAGTATATCCAGACTCTTACAGCTACGCATATGATTATTTACAGCCTCCCAGCTGTGAGAGGCACAGAAAGCCTAAAACATAGAGGCTTTGAAAGAGTTAAAAGTTATTAGAGTAGTGCTGGTGTAGCATTTCATTATTGGGCCAATGCTTGTTGCTAAGTTCCCATGTCTCTTATCCACTGCGCACCTGGGAGTGCATTAGTTAACATAGTGAGAATGCTAGAAAAACAAGCGTAGCCTTGAATTTAACCACATTAGATCTTTGAGCTAATTGGTTCTTTCTTGTAACTCACTGCACCTTTACTCTGTGAAAAATGTAACTGTGGCATTTTCTGAGGCTGACATAGATTAAAAATATAAAGAAAAAACACTTTGAGGGAAAATAAGTTTTCCGGTTGAGCAGCCTTTATCAAAAGAGGGTCATAAAATGTTACCAGGCCTCCAAGGCCAGAAGATACTGTATACAATATCATTTGTGGGAAAGGTATGCAGAAAAAATCCTGGTTTCGATAAGGGCAAAACTGCTGGAATGTTTGGGCTGACTGTGTATGACCTTGCATCGTTCATTTCCCTCTATGTATAAGGCAAGGTATAAAAGTACCTTTTGCAAAATAAAGCTTCTGGGCCTCGCTCATCGAAACAGCTTGGTCACCCCATGTTTTTTCTTCTATATTTCTTTCTCTATCTCCCTCTCCCTCTTTTTTTCAGGCTGATCCCTTGGAGCATAGGGGCTCCTGCGTTCACTTATCTGCCCGGGTTTCTAAGACCTGAATGGGAAGACGTTCTGCGTCTTCACTCCCTCGGGAGACTGGGAGAGCACCTTGGCCTGCGTGAAGAGGGCAAACTTCTTGTCGCGGAGTTTTATTGGCTTTCTATGTAAACCAAGAAACATCAGCCTCTTTCTCTCCTCTATTTTCTTATCTTCAACATTCTTTCCTTCTCTCTCTCTAAATCAATCGCCAATGCTGTTTCTCCTTCGGGTTTCCCTGGATCCTGCGGGGGGCTGGACCCCAGCGGACATTACTTTTCCAGTAGTCATGTATAGATGTGAGAGTTGGACTGTAAAGAAAGCTGAGCGCCAAAGAATTGATGCTTTCCAATTGTGGTGCTGGAAAAGACTCTTGAGAGTCCCTTGGACTGCAAGGAGATCCAACCCATCCATCCGAAAGGAGATCAGTCCTGGGTGTTCATCGGAAGGACTGATGTTGAAGCTGAAACTACAATACTTTGGCCACCTGATGCGAAGAACTGATTCATTGGAAAAGACGCTGATGCTGGGAAAGATTGAAGGCAGGAGAAGGGGACGACAGAGGAGATGGTTGGATGGCATCACCGACTCACTGGACATGAGTCTGAGTAAACTCCGGGAGTTGGCGATGGACAGGGAGGCCTGGCGTGCTGCAGTCCATGGGGTCGCAAAGAGTCGGACACGACTGAGCGCCTGAACAGCAACAACAAACAGCTCCCAACAGTAAGGTCAACGTGGACCCCGCTCAGTTCTCTGCACACACCGTAACTTTAACACACACACCCCGCCCACGATTTCACCCGGCAGTGAATTCTCTTCTGAAGTGTTTAGTCACTGGTCACCTGAGCGGCATCAACGCCTCCCTGCCTCTTTCTCCCTTTGAGCGCCAGAGCGGTGGCAGGGACGGCCCGCCCACCGAGAGGAAAGACTCCCGGTAGCCAAGCAGCCCGGGTTGCCCCACCCCCTTTCCCTTCCGAGCCAATTAGGAGCTAGGGTGGGCGTGACCGCTCTCCCCGCACCTGCGCGTTAAGAGGAGGGCGGAGAGGCATCGAGGCAGCCGTGCCGCATCCCGTGATGAGGTCGCGGGTGGTGGGCGCCGGGCTGTTGCTTCTGCTGCAGCTGGTGCTGGTGCTCGGAGCGGTGCGGCCCCCGGGCTGCACCGACCCTCGGCGCTGCACCGACCCTGCGCGCCGCTACACCCCGGACTGGCCGAGTCTGGACTCCCGGCCGCTGCCGGCCTGGTTCGATGAAGCCAAATTCGGGGTGTTCGTACACTGGGGCGTGTTCTCGGTGCCCGCCTGGGGCAGCGAGTGGTTCTGGTGGCACTGGCAGGGCGCGAAGCTGCCACAGTACGAGAACTTCATGAAAGAGAACTACCCGCCCGATTTCAGCTACGCCGACTTCGGGCCAAGGTTCACGGCGCACTTCTTCCACCCCGACAGCTGGGCTGACCTCTTCAAGGCCGCCGGGGCCAAGTGAGTGAGGCCGCCGCCGGAGCGGGGGGCGCCCTGCCGGGCGAGGCTGACCCTCGAGCACCGGGAGGGCCTTAGGCTGGTGGGAATGGAGCGGGGCGGGGGCGGGGAGGAGGCGAGGAGATTCGCCGGTTCACACAGAAGTCCCTGTGACCTCAGATGTCGGGGGTACTCTGTTTTGCCTCCCGAAAGATGCAGAATTGTATGTGTCACGCCAGATCTTAAGCTTGAGGATTAGAAGGAAATAAAGGTTTCAGGTTGGTGGTGGACTTGGAAAGACCTATGGGGGAGGATTGAGCTAAGTGATACCTAGCCAGTCCCCTGCGGGTCAGCAAGACAATCAAGGTTCCAGGATTTTAACCAGACGTCGGGAGTCTGATTCTAGTTCAACTGTGAACTTGAACAAGGCCTTTTACCTCCCTACCGCCTCCTTCCGTGGCTGTACCCAGGAATTGTGTTCTTCTTTCAGCTTTAATATGTCCCAGAGGGAAGAAAGTTCTGATGCCCAGTGTATTTGGGCAATAATATAGACTCTGTCGTCTGCTCTTCTCAATGCCTTGCATGTAGAGAGTGCTCATGAAATTGTTTTGAGAACTGTTGCAGCTTGCATGTGAATGGTTCAGAGAACTGACAGTGTAGAGCTTGGATGGGGGGAGGCAAGGACTCCCAAGGCTGTTGAAGGCTGGGGCTGGCCCTGAAGGAGTGATCCTTGAAGGCAGGATGTTGCAGGTCTTAAGTCAAGGGATGGTGACCCTCAGCTTCAAGGATGAGCTTGGCGGCTGAGCGAGCGGTGGTTTGCAGGAGGGTAAGAATGAAGGCAGGTAGGTTTTCCAGCCTCTGGCTTAGGGCAGTCTTCCACTGTTGTCTTGTCTCAGACGACTTCCAGCTTTTAGTTTCTCTTGGACTTTAAGTCCTCATGTACTAAAGAGAAATTACAACTGATATTTAGTGTTTGCAATTAAAGGCATGGGAATGTAAGGCTTGACAAAACAGAGGAGGAGTTCACTGTCTTTCAGAAGCCTTAGAAATCCATAATTTTCAAATGAAGAAGTTAAAATCTGGGAGACTTTCCTTTGTCTAGGACAAGTGCCCTTACTATGGCCAAGATAGACTGGCCCAGATAGAGGAAGGGAACTAATGGCCCAGACTCCAGATACCATGACCCTGAGATGAAGGTTCTTTCTGCCACACCAGGGGTCTGTAACCATGACCAGAGGGATTGGTCCTCTGCCTGTTTTTTGTAAGTTTCTTGAGAAGGATTTTTACATTTTCAAAAACCTGTTTTTAAAGAGTAGAAGAAGAATATACCACAGAGAGGACTGTGGTCCACAGAGCCTGAAATACTGTCTAGCCCTTAAAATCCTGAGCTCCCCACATCAGCCGGGGATTAAATTATCACGTTGGGCACCAACTGTTTTTTTTGCCATAAAAGTAAATGAAGTGTTGAGTGATTTGGTTGTTATTTCAACACTTGCCTTTTCTCCCCTTTTTCTTTTGGCCTTTAGTCATCTCTGTAAATTGATATGGGCTTGATAAACATCTTACTTTTCTGTCATCTGCTTTTAGTAGAGATTTCTTTCTCCTTTAGGGCAAAGCCTTGTGTTTTGTTTTTTGTTTTTTAATTATTAACATTAATACACAGAAGGGCTCAAGAGCTGGAGAGCGAGTGCATACTTATTTTCCCTTACCTATTCCTTTCCTCCTCCTTTCCTTCCTAGTCTCCTGCTTGTCTGGGAACTAAGGACTGTGGCTTCCTCAAATTTGCTTTCATTCCTGGAACAATACCCAAGGGGTGTTGTGACTGAAGCAATTCCCTGGGTATCACTAATATAGTCACTCATACAAGTTCAGTTGACCCTTGAACACACAGGTTTGAACTTCATGGGTCCACTTATGTGCAAGTGTTTTCCAAAATTTTGGGAGATTTGTTATAATTTGAAAAAACTCACAGAAATATCAAAAATTCAGAAAAGAGTATGTCACGAATGCATAAAATGTATAGATACTAGTTTCTTTTACCATTTCTGTGTGTCTGCTCAGTCACTCAGTCGTGTCTGACTCTTTGGGACCCCATGGACTGTAGCCCACCAGGCCTTCTGTCTCTTAGGCCTCCTGCATTGGCAGGTGGGTTCTTTACCAGTAGCGCCACCTGGGAAGCCCATATTAAATCATAAAATGCATTAAATTAATCACAGTACATACTGTACCTCTGTCATAAATTTGTAGCCACCTCCTATTGGTGTCCTGTTGGTGAGCTCAACTGTCATGTCCACTTAAAACACCAAGTGATGCTAATCTTCACATGAGCATTCATCCCCCTGGTAAATTAACTATCGCAGTAAAAAGTCATCTCTCATGTTCTCAAGTATCTTTCATCTTGTTTAGTGCAATATCATAAGCCTTGAATAGCACCATGACACCCATCCAAAGCTCCCCTAGTGATGCCAGAAGTGCTCCCAAGAAGCGGAGAAACTTAACATTACAAGAAAAAGTTGAATTGCTTGATATGTCCTGTAGATTCAGGTCTGCAGCTGCGGTTGCCCACTGCCCTTCCAACATAAATGAATCCAGCATGAAAAAAAAAAAAACGAAAAAAGCTGTCATTGCAACTATGCCATAAGGCATGAAAAACCTTGCACTTATTGCAAAATATCTTTTTATCTCTTATTGAAAATGCAGCTTTGATGTGGGTGCAGGATTGCTACAAGAACGGTATACATAAAGACACTAAAATGATTCAAGAAAAAGTGAAGTCGTCACATGACAACTTAAAGCAAAAGGAAGGTGAAGGATCTAAAGCTGGAGAATTTAATGCCAACAAAGGATGGTTTGATAATTTTCTCAAGAGGTTTGGCTTTTTAAATGTCAAGATAACGGGAGAAGCGGTTACTACCAACCAGGAGATGAGTTCCCAGAGGCCATTGAGAAGATCATTGAGGAGAAAGGATTTCTGCCTATGCAGTGTTTGCTTTCTTTTCCTTTTGTGTTTTGGTGGCCCCAGGTGGCATGCGAGATCTTAGTTGGCCAACCAGGGATCGAACCTGTGCCTTCTGCAGTAGAAGTGCAGAGTCTTAACCACTTTACCACCAGGGAAACCCCTGAGCAGGTTTCTAATACAGATTAAAGTGGGCCATCCAGTGGAGGAGAAATGCCTCCAAGAACATTTATTAGTGAGGAAGAGAAGTAAGCACCAGGATTTAAGTCAGGAGGGGACTGGCTAACTCTACTGTTTGGTGCAAATGCTATCAGGTTTATACTGGAGTGGGTTGCCATTTCCTTCTCCAGGGGATCTTCCCGACCCAGGAATCGAACCCGGGTCTCCCACACTGTAGGCAGGTACACTTTTACCATCTGAGCCACCAGGGAAGTCAGTCCTTTTCTATAAACCTACTAATCAATGAGCCTTGAAGGGAAAAGATGATACAAACTGCCAGTCTTTTGGTTGTAAAACAAGTAGGCCTGGACAACAAAGACCCTTTTTCTGGATTGGTTCCATCACTGCTTTGTCCCTGAAGTCAGGAAATACCTTGCCAGTGAGAAACTGCTTTTTAAAGTTCTTTTAATATTAGACAATGCCCTGGCCACCCAGAACCCCAAGAGTTCAACAGCAAAGACATTGAAGTGGTCTACCCCAAACACAACATCTCTAGTTCAACCTGTATATCTAGGGGTCATAAGGATCTTTTCTTTTTTTATTAATTGATTGATTGATTTGGTTGCATTGGGTCTTAGTTGTAGCGGGTGGACTCTCCAGCTGTGGCATGCAGGCTTTGTTGTTCCAGGGCATGTGGGATCTTAGTTCTCTGACCAGGGATCAAACCTGCATCCCCTGCATTGCACAGCAGATTCTTAACCACAGGCCTACCAGGGAAATCCCCATAGTGGACTTTAAGGATCTTTAAGGCTCATTACACATGGTGCTTGATGGAAAGGGTTGCCAGCACAATGGAAGAGAACCCCGATATAGACAGCATCATGAAAGTCTGGAAGGATTACACCATTGAAGATGCCATTGTTGTTATAGAAAAAACCATCAAGCCCAAAACAATAAAATTCCTGCCAGAGAAAACTGTGTCCAGATGTTGTGCATGACTTCACAGGATTTACAACAGAGCCAACTAAGGAGATCATGAAAGAGATGTGGATATGGCGGGGATGGAGGAGGGGGGAGGTGCAGGGTTTCAAGATAGGGATCTTGGAAAAATTCAGGAGCTGGTGACCTCACACTTGAGGAACTAACATAAGACAGTTTGATGGAGATAAGTGCTTCTGAACAAGTCCCAGACAATGAGGAAGAAGACATAGAAGAAGCAGTGCCAGAAAACAGATTGACATTAGACAGTCTGGCAGAAGGATTCTGATTATTCAGGACAGCTTTTGACTTCTTTTACCATATTGACCCTTCTGTGATATGATATGAAACTAAACCAAACCATGGAAGGATTGGTATCATATTTGTCGTTGTTTTGTCATTAAGTTGTGTCCAACTCTTTTGCAACCCCATGGACTATAGCCCAGGCTTCTCTGTCCATGGAATTCTCCAGGCAAGAGTACTGGAGTAGGTTGCCATTTCCTTCTCCAGGGGATCTTCCTGACCCAGAGATTGAACTTGCATCTCCTGCACTGGCAAGCGAGTTCTAACAATCAGACAGAAATATATGAAATATTTCCATAATGTTACCCTGAATACCCACCTCTCCTGCCTCCTGTCCACCTCCTTTTCCTCTGCCACCCCTGAGATGGCAAGACCAACCCCTCCCCTTCCTCCTCAGGATACTCATCGTGAATACCTTTATGATGACCCGCTTCCACTTAATGAACAGTAAATAATCTTTATGCCATACAGTTAATAAACCTATCTGTTGTGTAAGCGTATAAGTGTCTTCATGAGATCTGAGAACTGAATGGCAGAACTGTATGAAACGTTGTGTGTCATCATTGCCATCACCACCTAAGTGTCCATCTGCAGAACATCACACGCAAGATTGGCATGGAAGTAAGTAGCCAGTCCTTACGTAAGCAGAAAGTAAGCAATACTTCATATAAAATTAACAGTATCTTCTTACTTTTTAGAAACTTTGCTTTCAAAAAATTATATTACCATACAGTATGCACCACCTTCCAGTCCCCTCTCATAATTAAATAACTATGTATCAGACTGTTAGGGAAATTAAAATGGAGGTAGTCTTGTTCAGCCTTCAGAAGCAAGACAGCAGGCCTCTGACCGACTTCTAACCATGCCTGAACCCTGCCTGGATGACTTGTCTGCCTGTAAGCACACCAGTTGTTACCAGCAAGTCAGGCAGCCCCTTGGATTAAGAGAGGATCTTGGAATTTCCTGAGCCCCTGGAGGTCTGGAAAATCTTGTGACTCACAAGGTGAAACAAACAGCATTGTAAAAAAAGGAAAACCAGAGCTGCATGCAAACTGATGATGATATCAGTTTGTGTCCTGGGGTTTTAAGCAGGAGCCCCCAAACCTGCAATTTGAAGTCTCATGGTGGGGTGGACCCACTGCCTGGGACCCTTCTCCCAACTGGGCCTCCAGATTGCTATTACTCGGGACTTTGCAGCTCTGTTCAAGTCTGGATATAGGTTGGTGGCCCATTTTGGTGATATGCACACTGTTACTTCTGTTATTTCTGTTTTTTTTTTTAACAACTGTATGTTGTAATTAAGTTAAATTATCTATTAAATATTGAAATTGGTTATCGTGTATGTAACCAGTGGTTTCTTTTGCTAACAAATCCTTCAAACCTAAAACAAAATTAAAACTTTCAGCAAAACTCAACCGATGTATGAAACAGGGTGCTCAGGGCTGGTGCACTGGGTTGATCCTGAAGGATGGAATGGGGAGGGAGGTGGGAGGGGGCTTCAGGATGAGGAACACATGTACACCCATGGCTGATTCATGTCAATGTGTGGCAAAAACCACTACAATATTGTAAAGTAATTAGCCTCCAATTAAAAAAAAACAAAACTCAACCTATCATCACATTCAAGTGACTTTTTAAAAAATGTAACAATGTTTCCAATCCCATATTTTGAATGAGTATAATACCATATGCCATAAAAAATTTATGATTCATTCATCAGTGTATAAGCTATGCTATCATGAAGCCATCATATTGATTGCACTAGGCTACTATAAAGCAATCATATTGCTGTTTCTTCATTATCAATGAATGAATCATTATAACTACAAATAAATATGAATTGCTTTTTCACATTAGCTTTCCAGCTTTGATATTTAGCGTTAGTAACAACTATAACGTCTGCAGTGTTTTGTATCATGTAAGACAATATTGCTGTAGATACTGACAGGTGGTTCATCTTGTAAACAGACAGTGTAAACTTATGGTATCAATAAATACAGTACTATGCCCAATCTCCAACCAACACAACATTGTAAAGCAACTATACTCCAATAAAATAAATAAATGTGGTGCAGTACTATAATGCATTTTCTCTTCCTTATGATTTTCTTAACATTTTCTTTTCTCTAGCTTACATCATTGTACACATACAGCATATTATACATATAACATACAAAATGGGTGTTAATCGACCATTTATGTTTTCGGTAAGCCTTCCAGTCAAGAGTAGGCTATTAGTAGTTTAGGGTGAAGTCAAGAGTTACACGTGGATTTCCTTCTGCACAGGGGTCAGCAGACACCTGCTAACCACCCCCTAACCACCATGTTGTTCAAGGGTCAGCTGTACATTTCCTGTAGTTGAGTTCCCTCGGCCATTTTAAAAGCCTCAGGCGTGCCAGGTAAGTTGGTGCTCGTGGCCCGCTGCCCGCTTCCTTCGCTCATATGGTTTCAATGTCCACAGGTACGTAGTCCTGACGACAAAGCATCACGAAGGCTACACAAACTGGCCAAGCCCTGTGTCTTGGAACTGGAACTCTAAGGATGTGGGGCCCCATCGTGATTTGGTTGGTGAGTTGGGAACAGCCATCCGGAAGAGGTGCGTGTCCACGGACAGTCACCCCATCGTCGCTTTCGATCTAACCACCCAGCACCCCGGGCCTTCCCGACACTTCTGTGTATTCTAAGTTTGTGCTTAACCGGTACGTGGGAGGGCTTCTGGCCCTGAATTGGCAGTGTTCGAACCTTGGCAGTTTCCATGTGACCCGAAGTGACAGCATCAGAGAAGTGCACGGCCGTCTCTGGTTAGGTGAAGGATACCCAGCATAGACCGCAGCGCTGCACTTGTGCTCTTCAAAGGATTCTCTCTGGGAAGCCTTCCAACCTAGGGCCTTTCCCAGTGTCTGGTGGAGGCCAGCGTTGTGTCTCATCTTTGTGTCCTTAGCTGTCAACCCAGAGCTTTGTAGGCTTTCATGGAAGGTTTAGATGGGTGGTAAATCAGGAGAGCGCTGAAGAGGGCAGTTAAAGCAACAAAAAGGGAGGTAAGGCCTCGCTCGTGATTCTAGGTAATATTTTCTAATATCTGCCACTTAAGATGTAACTTCCCAAGGTCAAAGAGCTGGGAAGGGGCAGAAGTGGGATTTGAACCCAGGTGTTCTGACTTTGGACCCTATTGTTCTGAGTATATTTGCCTGTAAGGAGGAAGAGTGGTATTTGTGTCATGCCCACTCAGCTCTATTGTGATTTGGCAAACTTGAAGTCCTGTTTAAGGGGTAGACCAGCTAATTATTTGTATAAATAAAGTTTGATTGGAATACAGTTGTGTTCATTCACTTAGGGATTGATTCTGGCTACTTTCAAGCTCTAATTGCAGAGTTGGGGTAGACATAGCAAGGCCTACTGCTGCTGCTGCTAAGTCGCTTCAGTCGTGTCCAACTCTGTGCGACCCCATAGACAGCAGCCCACTAGGCTACCCCGTCCCTGGGATTCTCCAGGCAAGAACACCGGAGTGGGTTGCCATTTCCTTCTCCAGTGCATGAAAGTGAAAAGTGAAAGTGACGTCGCTCAGTCGTGTCCAACTCTTCACGACCCCATGGACTGCAGCCTACCAGGCTCCTCCGTCCATGGGATTTTCCAGGCAAGAGTACTGGAGTGGGGTGCCATCACCTTCTCCGATAGCAAGGCCTACAAAGCCTCAAAGTTATCTGGTCATTTAAGAAAGCATTTGCTGACTTATGTCACCTGTGAAACATTCAGTTTCCCAATACTGTGCTCTGCTAATAATAGTCCTGCTGTAAAAGTCTGAGACATTGATTAGATCTGAGCTCTAAGAGCCTTGATTTTCACCTTCTCTGTATCTAGTTAGTCACTGAATCACATGATGAAATTCTTAACTTCAATTCTTTCTGCTTTATCTATGCCATTGCAAATGTTATCGTTACTTCTTGTATTATAGCATTTCCAAAACACTCTTCTTAATTCACAAGTTTTATTGTGTATGAAAATAGGTAAATTTAACCATATTTTGTTTCAGGTATATTAAAAACTATTAGTAAATCTTATATGAAACAATAAACCTATATTCATTCATTTCAACTGCACAGAAAATGGTACTAGTGATTCTTTCTGAGTGATGAGATTTTGGATATTCTTGGTATTTGTCTCTATTTTCCAGTATCTCTTCAATATGTATTATGATTAACAGAAAACATTTTTAATAGTACTATAAGTTATTGAGATAATTGACTTAAAAGACAGAAAATGGTTTAAATAACATTTTGGTGTTAAGATAATTTATGTATAAAGATAATTTGTTATCTGCTAAGTCGATTCAGTCATGTCCAACTCTTTGTGACCCCATGGACTGTAGCCCGCCGGGCTCCTCTGTCCATGGCATTCTCCAGGCAAGAGTACTGGAGTGGATTGCCATGCCCTCCTCCAGGGGATCTTCCTGACCCAGGGATAGAACCTGTCTCTCTTGTGTCTCCTGCATTGGTAGATGAGTTTTTTACCACTAGCGCCACCTGGGAAGCCTAATTTGTTATTTGTATCATCAAAAACAAAGTAAGCCAATCATTTTGCTTAAGTGAATGATAAGAGATAATTTAAGGAACTGGCTGTGGGTCCTGACCCCTGTATGCCCTATGGGTAAATTTTACTGAGATGTAAAAATTCTGGCAACTGATTTTTCTTAAAATATTTTTTCTTTGCTTAATGACAGTTGCTGTCCTGTTTTTCTGTTTCAGGGACATACGCTATGGACTATATCATTCACTTTTAGAATGGTTCCATCCTCTCTACCTACGTGATAAGGAAAACGGCTTCAAAACACAGTCCTTCGTCCATGCAAAAACAATGCCAGAGCTCTATGACCTTGTTAACAGGTACAAAAGAAATTGTTTTAGCCTTATGACTTTCATCAGTGACATCTGAGCTGCTTATACTCTTGAAGGGAAAGGGGTAGGGGTGGGATATGAAAAAACTCTAGAAGACATCAAAACAGTAATGAGTAATCATTGTGTTAAGACAAAGTATATTTTTTCTTTTTGCTTTTCAAAACTTCCGTAGTATGGTCATGCTGCTTTTATAAACTAAAACAGAACTGAGGATGGTAGTAAGTCAAAACCTCAGTTAACTCCTTCCATACCACTTTCTGTCAGGAGCTTGGGGAAGGGCAACATGGTCTAATGGACCCTACAGAGGGTTTGGCGTCTGGCAGATTCGTAGTTGAATCCTGGCTCTTTTCCCCTCCAGCATTTTTTTGGCTGTGCCATGCAGCTTGTGAAAAGCCTGGCTTAAAACTCAACATTCACAGAACTAAGATCATGGCATCTGGTCCCATCACTTCATGGCATATAGATGGGGAAAAAATGAAAATAGTGACAGACTTTATTTTCTTGGGCTCCAAAATCACTGCAGGTGGTGACTGCAGCCATGAAATTAAAAGACATTTGCTCCTCGGAAGAAAAATTATGACACATCTAGACAGCATATTAAAAGCAGAGACATTACTTTGCCAACAAAAGTCCATCTAGTCAAAGCTATGGTTTTTCCAGTAGTCATGTGTGGATATGAGAGTTGGACTGTAAAGAAGGCATGCCAAAGAATTGATGCCTTCGAATTGTGGTGCTGGAGAAGACTCTTGAGAGTGCTTTGGACAGTAGGGAGATCAAACCAGTCAATCCTAAAGGAACTCAACCCTGAATATTCACTGGAAGGACAGATGCTGAAGCTCTAATACTTTGGCCACCTGCTACAAAGAGATGACTCATTGGAAGACCCTGATGCTGGGAAAGATGGAGGGCAAAAGGAAAATGGGGCGACAGAGGGTGAGATGGTTGGATGGCATCACCAGCTAAATAGACATGAGTTTGAGCAAACTCCAAGAGACAGTGAAGGACAGGGAAGGCTGGTGTGCTGCAGCCCATGGAGTCGTAAAGAATCAGACATGACTTAGCCACTGAACAACAACAATGACCCCTACAGCAGTGCAGCTGGTGGGATCTTAGTTCCCTGACCAGGGATCGAGGGATCAAAGCCAGGCCTTCAGTAGTGAGAGCACAGAGTTCTAACCACTGGGCAGCCAGGGAACTCCCTTACAAGCCTTAAACAGGTTACTCGTCGGAGCCTCAGATTTTCACTCTGTAAAGTGACAATAATGCCTTCTAAGTAGGGCTCAGCATAATATATGAAGTTTCTATCGCTATGCCTGGTACAGAATCATAGTGGCATTATTATTCTTAATTATCCTTAAAAATGATGACTTTTACTTTGGGGTTTGTCCCTGGTCTTCACCATGTTTTATTCTGCATTTGCCCTTCTTGCTCCTGGGCCCTCTTAGGAGGATGGTGGACCTTTAAAGATTAAGAGGCAGCCGTCTGTGCTTGGACACTCAACTGTAGACCAAAAGACGAACAAACTCCTTGCACCCAGATGACTGCTGTAAGGAGACAGGACAGTTGTAAGAAACCGACCAGCACCAGCTTCAAGTCAGAAATCCAGTTCTTTTTTTCTTACTGACTGTATAACCTCGAACAAACTACTTAATCTTTCGATAGCTCAGTTTCTTTACCTGTTTATACATCACAGGGTGTTGTGGGAATGAATGAGGTTAACGAGTATAAAGTGCCTACTACAATTTTTTGTACACAGTAAAACACACACCATCTGTTTCTCTCGCCTCTTAGGCAGCTTTTTTCTTGGACTCAACTTGGATTAGCTAACAGGCAGATTTACATATGGGTTCCTGCTCCTATTACTTACCAGTTTTGCACCTAAAACAAAGTTTCTGAGCAATACATTCTTGCTTTCTTAAGTGGGACTAATACTGCTTACCTTAGAGGTATAAATACACACACTCACAGGGCTCAGAGTAGTAATATGAGAAAGACGCAACTGTGGCTCAAAGGAATTCAGTAGATTTTTATGATCAAAGCTCTGGGTAGTTGTCCCCCAAAATGCGTTTGATGGAACAGTACGAGCTCTTAACACATCTTAAGAGCAGAAGCCGTAATCCTGTCATTCTGGAGCACCACTCTTTTCATTGGAATCAGTTTCTGGAAGGAAACCAAATTGTATACACACTGATTAAAGCTTTGCTTTTTAATCTAAGACATTTTAAAAAAAGGTTGGGAAGAAATGTACCAAAATGCTGTGTATTAAGCTGTGGTTGTGTTAGCTCAGGGGTGGGTGGGTGTGGTCATTTTCATCTCTTTAGTTTTCCATTTCCTCTGTACCGTGGTACTTTCAAAATAGGAGGAAATTAATGTTTAAATATGTGTGGCAAAGATAGATCTGTCAGACTTGACTGTGACTGGATTCAGATAATGAACTTTGTTGTAATTGTGTGTCTCTCAGGTATAAACCTGACTTGATTTGGTCTGATGGAGAGTGGGAATGTCCTGATACATACTGGAACTCTACAGGTTTTCTTGCTTGGCTCTACAATGATAGCCCAGTTAAGGTATGTGATTATATGACTTCTCTCTTATTTATCTGTTATGATAAAACACAATGTGAGGAGCCAAGATCTGGAGTAATAACCGTAATGTCAACAATGTCACAACCGTGACAATAATAAATACTAATCTCAGGACTTCCCGGGGATCCAGGGGTTAAGACTGCCTTCACCTTCCAATACAAGCGGTCAGGTTTGATCCCTGGTCAGAGAGCTAAGATCCCACATGTCTTGAGGCTAAAAAGCCAACACATAAAACCAGAAATAATATTGTAACAAATTCATAAGGACTTTAAGTGTAAGTCAATAAATAAATAGCAGTATTGATATGGGTGTGGTAGGGACGAGGGAACTTAATGGATCTTAAAGGTTTCTCCTTTAATTCTTTTTTTGCCCCTTCCTTTTTCTTTCTTTAAGCTTTTCTTTCTTAAAGATTTCTTTTTCTCCTTTAATTCTTGATTTTTACAGGCTAGTTTTCAAGCTTCTTAAATTTAAGTAGTAGGATAGAAATAGTATAAAGAAGCCCCAGACCACTGTAAAGAAAATAAACTCTGAAGCAAACAGACATTGTAAATAAGAAAACCACCAAAAAAATTAATATATAAAACTTATTAAATGATAGGAATAAAATGTGAGAATCTATGACCTCAGCTACTCTATGTTGACTGTGTAGTTTAACTCATATAGGGAAATTTCTTTTCCCTGAGATCCAAATTCTAAGGAAGTTGGAAGGAAACTTTGCCTGCCTTATGCTCTCCCTCATAACCAACCTTGGAGAAGGAACTGGCAACCCACTCCAGTGTTCTTGGCTGGAGAATCCCAGGGACAGGGGAGCCTGGTGGGCTGCCGTCTATGGGGTCGCACAGAGTCGGACACGACTGAAGCGACTTAGCAGCAGCAGCATAACCAACCTACTACACTGCACAATAGCTGCCCATTCATAGTTCACATTTCAAGACACAAAGTAGCAAAAGTCTCAATCTTCACCGTAGAAAATGTCAAAAATCTTACAGATTCTAGCTTTGTTGCGAATTTTAAAGAAAAATCTAAGACCAGTTTGAACTCAGCCATCTGGGTAGGTTCCTAAACCTCTTAGGATGTCACTGGCTAACTATTACTAAATTCAGAAAAGGGGAAGAAAGATCCTGTGTGCCAAATGGAAGCAAATTCGGATTGGTGTTTTGGAACTTTCGGGCCGCATGGGGACCTCTAGTGGCGAGGTCTGGTGGTTCTTCCCCGGTGGTTCCCCGGCTGGGGCGGCTTAGGTGTGGATCCTCGGGTGGGACACCACAGACCATGTTCTACCCACTCTTGTCCTGCGTGCTTTCTCACGCGTTAGGAAAGAGGGTTGTCATATACTCATATTAGGAAATGACTTTTAGGAGAAGTAGACAGACCCTGATCCTTACTCCTCTGCTGTCTGTAATTCCCTCTCCTGCAGAGAGGTCTTCTCTGGGAGGTCACACCTTCCCGACCACCCTATCTAACATCGCAGCATGCCTCCATCAGCGCTGTCTATCTTTCCTTGCCTTACCTTTCTCTTAAACACTTACCTGGCCTAACATATTTCAGATACCATTTACCTCGTTGCTATCTGTCTCCCTCACTGAAGTATCACCTTTGTGAGGGTAAGAATGTGGGTCTGTTCACTCCTGTGTCCCCAACTCCAGGAACAGTCCTTGGCCCAGTTAGACGCAGAGTAAGTACTGGTGGAATGTACTAAATCTGGCTTCTGGCAATTTATATTCTTTCCTGAAAGAAGCAAGAAACACTCCTGAACTGGTGTTTCGGTGAAGTCCCTAACGCTGATGTGAGGTCACGTCTTAATTGTCCAGGTATATGTTTCCAGCTAATCGCTGCTGGATCTCTGAGGGCAAGAACTGTGGCTTGTTTACTCGGGATACCCCAGTATGAGCCTCATAGTAGTATTAAATGTTGACATTAAGTTGCTCCATGTAAAGATTTCTCGAAGTTCAGCAAAACCTTGAGGGAAGGAAAAGAATGTTTGATTACTGACTTTGCCTTACTTAAGTAAAGAAAGTCAGGGTGATATAGTGAAAAGCATCCTGGGCTGGGTTCGAGTACCAGATTCATAGTCCCAGCTTTCAGAAACTCTGCCTGGGAATGTGATCTCAGGCAGGCCTCCTCTTCTACATTTCTCTTCTGATAGAATAAGTGGTTTACTAGATAATCTAAACAGGCCCTTCCAGTTCTGACATTACATTTTGCTAGACTGGGGTTAACTGCAAATAACGTTTCGAGTTGGATATTTCTTTGTTGTGAAGGGACAGTTCTCTGTGTTGTAAGATGTTTATGATTTTTCTTTTTTTTTTTTGCCCACACCATGCGACCCTGCGGGATCTTAGTTCCCAGACCAGGGATCAAACCCCCACCCCCTAGCAGTGTAAGCGGGGATTCTTAACTGCTGGACGGCCAGGGGATTCCTTTGTAATGTGTTTAGAAGAATCCTTGGTCTCTGCCCACTAGAAGGCAGTAGCACCACCCCGAGTTGTGACCACCAAAGAACGTCTCTAGATTTTGCCCTTTAAGTCTCCCCCAGGTGAGAACCACTGCGCTTGACTGAGTCCGCTCCTTGCTTCCAAACAGGCACCTAACTTATCAAACTGAGTTAGATAGTTTTACCCCCGATGACCTCAGTGCTCCTTCCTCCTTTAGGATGAGGTCGTAGTAAATGACCGATGGGGTCAGAACTGTTCCTGTCACCATGGAGGATACTACAACTGTAAAGATAAATTCCAGCCAGAGACCTTGCCACATCACAAGTGGGAGATGTGCACCTCCATAGACCAGCGGTCCTGGGGCTACCGTCGAGACATGGAGATGGCTGACATTGCAAGCACATCCACCATCATTTCGGTAAGAGGTAGTTATTTGTTAACTGCAGTCCCAGGCTGCCTTCTGACTAAGAGTGGTGGAAGCACTCTGGATAGACATATGGGCCGTGAGAACCCATCTGGGTTATTGAACATACTCATAACACTTGTCCTAAGGAGACAGGTCTAATTACTGAAGAGTTCTGTACAGAAGTGTTCTCCCCAGGATTATTTTCAGATTGACATTGGGCTGTTTCAGTTCCTGGCAACCATAAAGGAATAATTCGGTAGATTTGGGGGTTTTCCTTAACCATGAAAATGTTTCTGAACGTAATATGGATTAATGCTTACAGGGTTGATGAAAAGACAAGCTATGCAGTATCCCAACTATATAGAATTAACTGCACAAGAAAAAGACCAGAAGGAAACATCAAAGTTAATGGGGTGGTGTCTTTGGGGTACTCTAACAGAACCTCCTTTTTAAAATTTTCTGTATGTAGCCTTAATTTTTCTGGACTGCCTTGAAGTGCTACTGTATGGGGTCACAGTAAACACACACAAACACACGCATCCCACTCCAGAAATCTTAAAGACTATATCTCTTTACAGTGTGTTTTCCTGAAGAGGCAACATACACATTTATATAGCCCAGGGTATTCTGAAATTCATCAGATCTCTTCCACACCTCCCCGCCCCACCCCACCCCACCCCACCCTACCCCGAGTCTCCATAGCACCTGCTCTGAATCTCTCATCTCTGTATTCTCTCTGGCTGGCTCCACAGAATCCTTTCAAGGCCAAGTGCTTTGTTTTCAGCTCCCTGGCTGACAGTCTGTGCTTGATATATGACACTTCCCCCTGCATGTGGTGCTATGGCAGGTGCCAGCTCACGGGTAAGAGCCCATGATCACTCCCTGGAATCTGAGTTAATATATCTCTCAACCCTGTAGCAGAACTTTTCAATTTTCTCATGTAAGCCTATCCTGCTATGAAAATGACAAAAATATATTGTCTTTTCCAAAAGATAGAGGATATTCACAAAACACAGGGAGAACAGCCTAGATTCTTCTTCTTGCCTCCATCTGTGTGTTTTAAGCATTCAGCCAGGCTTGGCATTCAGAACTGGGATTTCCTTGTTTTCTGTTCCCACCAGCAACTGGTTCAGACAGTAAGTTTGGGTGGCAACTATCTTCTCAACATTGGACCAACCAAAGACGGACTGATCGTTCCCATCTTCCAAGAAAGGCTACTTGCTGTTGGGAAGTGGCTGAGCATCAATGGAGAGGCTATCTATGCCTCCAAACCATGGAGAGTACAATCTGAGAACTCCTCTGTGTGGTGAGTCTGGTCTTCTGTTACAGGTGGGAACAGGGGTGGCCCCTCCTGAGCTGGCAACCCCTTGGGTCCACAGTGGTTACAAGCCAGGCTTCAGACTCATCTGGAAGAAACACAAAAGCTGTTCTGTGTTATTAAATGTGTGCCCAGGTTTATGTTTTAGGCCCCAGGGTATCTTTGACTAGTGAGGGAGGTGGGTAGGCTTGGTGAAGAAAGAAGGAGCTGCAAAGTACCAATTTGCTCAACCCCTAAACACAGTCATAGCTAATATTTGTACAGCACCCACATGTGGTAGACTCCATCCTAAATTCTCTCTCCTCATTTAGTCCGCTCAGCAATCTCGCTGAGTGGATAATGTCACTATCCCTAGGTTACAAGGAGAAAGCAGGTCCAGGGCACTAATCATTGGCCCAGAATCATGAAGCTACTAAGTGAAGAAGGCATGATTCATACTTGGAATTGCGTATCTAGTTATTTGATCTCAGGCTTCAGGTTTTTTTTTTTGAATTTTCAACTGCAAAATGGGGTGATGATACCTAACTTCCTAGAGCGTGAGGATTAAATAAGCTAACGTATGTAAAGCACCCTACAGAGTGCCAGGTACATACTAACTGCTCGATGAAAGGCCTCTGCAAATGTTATATCACAGAGCTGAGGGCTTTGCATCAGGAGAAACACATTCAGGGTTCTGTTTTGGGTGAGTTTCTGTTTAGTGATTTTTTTCACCCTCTTCTATAAGCATGGGCTTCCCTGGTGGCTCAGATGGTAAAGAATCTGCCCACATTGAGGGAGACCCAGGTTCGATCCCTGGGTTGGGAAGATCCCCAGGAGAAGGGAATGGCTACCCACTCAAGTATTCTTGCCTGAAGAATTCCGTAGACAGAGGAGCCTGGCGGGCTACAGTGTATGGGGTCGCAAAGAGTTGGACACACCGAGTGACTAACACTTTCACTTTCTCTAAGCATAGTGAAACCTCAGAACAACAGATTTGTCTTGGGAATTTCCCTGGCGGTCCAAAGGATAGAACTAGATGCTTTCACTGCCATGAGCCTTGGTTTGATCCCTGATCGGGGAACTAAAGATCCCAAAAACCGCATGGGATGACCAAAAATTTAAAAGTTTAAAAAGGAATTCAAATTTGTCTTCATTGCACGTCTTGCCCTTGTTATACCCTCAGATGTTTTCATATGGATTTAAAGATAAAGAAAGATATGAATAATGAGGAAGATGGCTTCAGTATGTGTCACTAATATAAGAGTTAAAAAAATGTTTTAAGAAAACTTAGAACCCCATACAGAGAAGAAAGGAAAGATACCACCCAGAAAGAGTCTTCCAGGGCTACATAATTCCCACAGAGCTTAACCGTGTGTGCTGTGTTTAGCCGCTCAGTCGTGTCTGACTCTGCGACCCCATGGACTGTAGCCCGCCAGGCTCCTCTGTCCAAGGGATTCTCCAGACAAGAATTCTGGAGTGGGTTGCCATGCTCTCCTCCAGGGGATCTTCCCAACCCAGGGATCGAACCCAGGTCTCCTGCATTGCAGGCAGATTCTTTACTGTCTCAGCCACCAGGGAAGCCCAAACCTAAATTGGTATCAAGTTATTTGCTTGCTAGTAGCAGTGACAGACTGAAGGTCTTGGAATTGGTAGATAATTGAAAGGGGAATGTATAAAGTCACGTGGCAGGATAATAAGCCAGGTATCTTTGACAACGATGTTTCTTTTTTCCCAGGTATACCTCTAAAGGATTAGCTGTTTATGCCATTGTACTGCACTGGCCAGAATATGGAATCTTAAGGCTTATATCCCCTATAGCTACTTCAACCACAGAGGTAAAGAGCCTCCATCAGTCCTGTCGGAGATGTAGCCCTTTGTAAAGGAATTGGGGGGCCTTCTCTGATCCTTCCTTCCTTCCCCAGATCTCTCCTGTTTCCCTTCTGGGCTGTCTTCCCCTTCCTGGCCCAGCGTAGTTGTTTGCCACCATATTCAGGTCATATTCTGTGCTCATCAATGCACTCGTGTTTTTTCCATTCCCTTTTGCTTTCTGCAGGTAACAATGCTGGGAATCCAAAACGATCTGAAGTGGTCCCTAAATCCAGATAAAGGTCTCCTCGTGTTCCTGCCCGAGTTACCACCCTCTGCTCTTCCAACTGAGTTTGCTTGGACCATAAAGCTGACAGGAGTGAAGTGATCATTGGAGTTCAAGAAGAAAGGGACACCGCCTGCACTTTGATTTTCCTGTTTTATCGCCATCTTCATAATAAACGACTCTTCTCTACTCTGAAATCCCTTTTCCAACACATTTTAATAAATGGAACAGATGATGTTACACTGATGTCTCACAGGATCAAAGATCTGAGCTCCAGTGCTAGCATCTCTCTCTCTGATCAATAGAAGAGACTGAACAGTTAAGCTCAGCCATTCCTAACACTGGGAATTATTTGCAATGGAAACTTCCCTCCATCCTCTCTTTCATAACTTGATTGCTTACTCAGATGACTTCAAGAATAAGCCAAATCATCCCATTGCCTATGGGAGGTGCTGAAAAGGATTTGGCAGACCCCACTATATGCTATTTATTTAGCATCAGCTGTCACCAGCTACCCCCATCTGCCCCCAAAAGCAGGAGAGCCTCGAGGAGAAGGAAAATGCTTCCAAGGCTGCTAATAGTATGCTTTTTAGAAGTTTCCAAAGCAAGCTAAGAGCTCTGACATTCAGTCTGTTTACAGGGATTCTATGAAGAAAATGAATGTGATTCTGCCTTTCTTTAATACAGTCAAATAAATAAATTTGTATGTCAAATCATTTTCTACTAAAAAGCACGTTGTAGCTTTCTTCTTCCAGTTTCTATATGGACTGCTTATAGCCTTATGTTTCTGTTTAAAAAGAAAAAAGAAAAGTAGAAGTTGGGCATCTGCCAAGGCTCCTTAATGCAGAGCAAGAACGTAATCCCTTTGGCTCTTCTGTTCCTCACTTGTAGTCCCATTCTTGTGAGTTGACCAGGTGGCATCAGTGGTGAAGAACCCACCTGCCAATGCAGGAGATATAAGAGATGCAGGTGTGACCCCTGGGTTGGGAAGATGCCCTGGAGAAGGGATTGGCTACCCACTCCAGTATTTTTGGACTTCCCTAGTGACTCAGATGGTAAAGAATCCGCCTGGAATGCGGGAGACCTGGGCTTGATCCCTGAGTTGGAAAGATCCTCTGGAGGAGGGCATGGCAACCCACTCCAGTACTCTTGTCTGAAGAATCCCATGGACAGAGGAGCCTGGTGGGCTACAGTCCATTGGGTCGCAAAGAGTTGGACAGGACTGAGGGACTAAACGCAACACAGCACTTAACACGTGCGTGCATCCACTCAGTCTCTTTAATTGTTGTAGATCTAATAGTTTTCTCTCTTTCATTTACAAGATGTATTTGGAAATCCTTAGCCTATATTTACAGAAAATCTGTTTTTCTCAAGCATATATGAAACATTTACAGATGTGACTACCAAAGAAGCAATATCATAAGGTTTATATCATATGTCTGTAACATAATTAAAGGACCATAAAAACTTGAAGGAAAAACTAATATGTTAAGAAATTTTAAAACACTTTTAAATACTTATTGATAAAGAAAGCACAAGAAAATTAGAAAGCACTTAGAATAATAATGGAAATGCTATGCATTGGAACTTGTGAAATGAAGCTTTTATGAAAAATTGCTTTAGGGAGGGTTCCAGGAAGATGGAAAAGAGGGAGCACCAAGACTCTCTTTCCCCACCTAGAAAACAATTGTACTGGCAGAATCTGTCTGATGTGACTATTTGGAAACTCTGGAGGCTACTGAAGGCTTGCAACTTCCAGAGGAATACATGGATGGTAAATTATGGTTAATTCTGGTCAGTTTCAGCTACCCATCCCTCATCCCTAATCAATGAGTACACAGCTGTGCATGTGTTCCTGGAACAACTTGCATATAGTCTATGAGTCCAAGGTGGGCAAAAGGACTGTGTCGTCCAAATGTCAGGGATTTGTGCTTTTTGGTGGAGGGGGGTGCGATTTGTGCTCCTGACTGCTGCTTTTGATCACAGAGGTACAGGCGAGAGGTGGACAAACCATTGTTGTACCTTCCCCGTTGTTGCAAACCCCTCCTCCAATAGCTAAAGTAACTTACAGTGGACTTACAGGGCTGGTGCTCGTTCCCCACCCCCAGTTCATTTTTTCCCCCTTCTGGGAGCTAGACATTACAGGTTAGGAAATCCAACAACTGCTTATATGGGAGATATTAGAAAGTGACCATGTCTGCCCGTGGAAAGAGCCGGGAAAGGCCCGAGAAGACCTTAACTTTACACCTTTGGCTTATCCTTGGCACAGAGACAACCTACAACAATCAAAAAGGGGGACAAGGCAATGAACAAAAACGGTAACGACAACAACAAAATAGCAGACCTGGGGGAGGAGGAGAATCTGGATTTCCAGAGTCGCCGCATTGTTCGATTCAAATGTCCAGTTTTCAGCCACAACAAAAATCGCAAGACATACAAGGAAACATGAAGGTATGACCCATTCAAAAGAAAAAAGTAAATCAACAGAGACTTGCTGGAAAAAACCTGATGGCAGATACACCAGACAAAGACTTAAAAAGAACTGTTTTTAAAATGCTCAAATCACTAAAGGAAAACGCAGGGAAAGTAAAGAAAATGATGTATGTGTGAAATGAATACATCAGTAAAAGGAACATGTAACAAAAACTCTGGAGCTGAAAAGTAAAATACTGAAATGAAAATTTCACTAAAGGAATTCAAGGGCAGATTTGATCAGGCAGGCGAAAGAACA
The DNA here is from genome assembly GCF_001704415.2 of Capra hircus. Classification (NCBI taxonomy): domain Eukaryota; kingdom Metazoa; phylum Chordata; class Mammalia; order Artiodactyla; family Bovidae; genus Capra; species Capra hircus. Next base: position 6,866,497 of record NC_030809.1, on the reverse strand, counting down.
GCAGGAGGACAGTGGAAATTATTGAGTCTGAGGAACAGAAACAAAAAAAGATAGAAAAAAAAATACCATCTATTTGGCCATGAATTAGTCTCAATAGATTTTTTAAATATACATTTTTCAGGGTATCTTCTATGACCACGACTAAAAGAAATTGTGGGGCTTCCCAGGTGGCTCAGTGTTACAGAATCTGTTGGCCAATGCTGGAGCCACAGGAAACTTGGGTTCAATCTCTGCGAGGGGAAGATCCCCTGAAGGAGGAAATGGCAACCAACCCCAGTATTCTTGCCTGGACGATTCCATGGACAGAGGAGCCTGGTGGGCCACAGTCCCTAGGGTCGCAAAGAGTCGGGCACGACTGAGTGACTAAGCACGCATGCAAATGAAGTTCAGTATTAATAACAGGAAAAACTGAAAAATTCACAAAATTGTGGAAATGAAATAATGTAACTCTATCAAAGAGATCACAAAGAAAATTAGCAAATACTTAGACATGAATGAAAACAAAAACAACATACCAAAACTTACGGGACCCAGAAAAAGCAGTGCTGAGTAGGAAATTTATTGGTATAAACACATTCCAAAAAAAGAAGAAGAAAGATTTCAAATCAACAGCCTAACTGTAGAACTTTGGCCACCTCATGCGAAGAGTTGACTCAATGGAAAAGACTCTGATGCTGGGAGGGATTGGGGACAGGAGGAGAAGGGGACGACCGAGGATGAGATGGCTGGATGGCATCACGAACTCGATGGACGTGAGTCTGAGTGAACTCCAGGTGATGGTGATGGACAGGGAGGCCTGGCGTGCTGTGGTCCACGGGGTCACAAAGAGTCGGACATGACTGAGCGACTAAACTGAACTGTAGAACAGAAGGAAACAGAAAAAAACAAACAAAAACCAGTTAGCAGAAAGAAGGAAACAAAGATTAGAGCAGAGATAAACAAAGTAAAAAGTATAAAAAATAAAAACAATAGAGAAAATCAACAAAACCAAAAATTAATTCTTTTTAAAGAAATCAAATATTAATCTTGTAGCCAAGTGTACTAAGACTTGGTGAAGACCCAAATTACTAAAATTAGAAATGAAAGTGGGGACATTACTACCAATTCTACAAAAGAATTATAAGAAGAACTATGAACAACTGAATGCCAGCAAATAGGATAACCTAGATGAATGTGGACAAATTCCTAGAAACACAAAATCTACCAAGACTAAATAATGAAGAAATAGAAAAATATGAACCTTTAAGTTGTAAACCAGGAGTGAGATGGGGTGCCAAGTACCACTGTTAATATTCAGTGTTGTTTGGGTTGGAAGGTCCCAATAGATGCAGTAAAGCAACTTAAGAAAAAAACAAAAAACAGAGATCTAAGAATCAGAAAAAATAAAACCACACTATCATTGTTCTTGGATGATGTGATTGTTCACATAGCAAACTTCAAAGAAGATATACAAATAAATCATTAGAATTAGGTAAATTCTCTGATGATCCAGTGTTTAGGACTTGTCGCTTTCACTCTGGGGACCCAGGTTCTACCCCTGATAGGGGAACTAAGATCCCACAAACTGTGTTCAGTTCAGTTCAGTCAACTCAGCTGTGTCCAACTCTTTGCGATCTCATGGACCACTGCACGCCAGCCTCCCTGTCCATCACCAACTCCCAGAGTTTACTCAAACTCATATCCATTGAGTTGGTGATGGCATCCAACCATCTCATCCTCTGTCGTCCCCTTCTCCTCCTGCCTTCAATCTTTCCCAGCATCAGGGTCTTTTCCAATGAGTCAGTTTTTTGCATCAGGTGGCCAAATTATTGGAGTTTCAGCTTCAGCATCAGTCTTTCCAATGAATATTCAGGACTGATTTCCTTTAGGATGGACAGGTTGGATCTCCTTGCAGTCCAAGGGACTCTCAAGAGTCTTCTCCAACACCACAGTTCCAAAACATCAATTCTTCGGCACTCAGCTTTCTTTAGAGTCCAACTCCCACATCCATACATGACTACTGGATTTTTCCAATCTTGGATTTTCCATAGCTTTGACTAGACGGACCTCTGTTGGCAAAGTAACGTCTCTGCTTTTTAATAGGCTGTCTAGGTTGGTCATAACTTTGCTTCCAAGGAGCAAGCGTCTTTTAATTTCATGGCTGCAGTCACCATCTGCAGTGATTTTGGAGCTCCCCCAAAATAGTCTCTCACTGTTTCCCATCTATTTTCCATGAAGTGATGGGACCAGATGCCATGATCTTAGTTTCCTGAATGTTGAGTTTTAAGTCAACTTTGTCACTTTCCTCTTTCACTTTCATCAAGAGGCTCTTTAGTTCTGTTTACTTTCTGCCATAAGGGTGGTGTCATCTGCATATCTGAGATATTGATATTTCTCCCGGCAATCTTGATCCCAGCTTGTGCTTCTTCCAGCCCGGCATTTCTCATGATGTACTCTGCATATGAGTTAAATAAGCAGGGGGACAATATACAGCTTTGATGTACCCCTTTCCTGGTTGGGAACCAAGCTATGGGATGTGGCCAAAAAAAAGTGATTAGAATGAATAAGATACTTCAGTAGATCGTTGGTTCCATCAATAAAACACAATTGCACATCTACAGTACAAAAACTAGAAAACGATGAAAAATATCTGTTTACCTTAACAGGTACAAAGTGTTACCTAAAACAAAATTTACAAAAGTTGTGCAAGAGACTCAACAGCCGGAACTCCAACTTTGGCCTCTTAAGTTTCCAACCACCATTTTCCCAGGAAGATGATGGAGGGGCAACAAGATGGCTCCAGGTGGCCCCTGGGATCTTTTGGACTCTTTGGCACCATGGCCTCCCTGACGGTATGGAAGGTCCCCAGGAAACCATGATGAGAGAATCTGAGAACAGATCCAATTCCTAGCAAAGTCACGGCCACAGGTGCGTCCTCGACTTGTAAATTTTTCAGTAGATACTGAACCTCTGGAATGCTTGGGGGAACATGATTCCAGGATGATTCTAATGACGATGAATAGACCCAAATTCTTAAAAATTTCATCCCAAAGAAGGGTTCCAACTCTGTCTTCAGGATTGCATGCGAGGTGATGAGTAAATCTGAGATGTTGGACTTGATTCCAGGATAGTTCCAATGGAGACCAGAAGATCCAACTCCACACCAACTTGAGCTCCAGACTGTGTCTCCAACTCTAGATCGCATCTCCCCCTCACCCCGCCATTTTTAAAAAAAATACGTTCTGGATCTTAATTGCAGCATTCAGGTTCTTTTTTTTTTGCAGCATATGTGATCTTTACAGAATGTGGGATCTAGTTCCCTGACCAAGAATCAAACCAGGCTCCCTGCATTGGGAACTTGGAGTCTTAGCCACTGGACCACCAGGGAAATCCCTAGATCAATCCTAAAGTCTGGAGTATATCCATGCTGTAGGACAGGATTCCAGATTTCAGAAATGGTTACAACAGAGATGAGTAGATCCAACTTCTTACAAAATAGAGATCTGAGGTGTGCTGTTTCCTTTCAGTGGAAGAACTCAGGGGAGAGTCATAGGCCAGGATGGTTTGCTATGCAACCACATGGATGGACCTCCTTACAAAATGGAGGCTCAAGGTGTGTTTCCAACTCTTAAACTTTCCAGACTGTGTCAGATGTCCTTAATAAGTCTACTATGGAGGATCCTTCTCAGCGGAGAGGAGTAAGTTGAACTCCTTGGGTCTGTCTTCAATTCAAACATCTCAAATAATTCAGTGCTGAGATTACCAGGCCAGGCCAGGCCAGGACAGTTTGCAGCAAAGAATGAATTGAATCCCTTACAAGATTGTGGCCCAAGGCATGTCTGGAGGCCAGTTCCTTTGGGAGGCCACTTCCTCCCATCTGCCATCTAATCCTAAACTGACAAATTATTTTTTCACTGTGTTTATCTTAGAAAGCTGATAAAAGTGACCCCCACAGCCTGTTAATGGGCTGGGACTATTCTGATAGCAGGTAACCCTGCCATGGTGGCCGCCAAGGGACACGCAGTGCAGCTGGTCAAGGAACTAAGGTCCCACGTGCTGCACAAGCAAAAATAATGAAATACTATTTTATATAATTGGAAGCATACAATATTTGTCCTTTGGTATCTTATTTGTTTCACTTAGCATAATATTACAAGATTTACCCATGTTGTAGCATGTATCAAAATTTTATTCCCTTTTAAGTTTGAATAACCTATACTATAAAGAATGCGCCTGCAATATGGGAGACTTGGGTTCAATCCCTGGGTTAGGAAGATCCTCCAGAGGAGGGCATGGCAACTCAATCCAATATTCTTGCCTGGAAAATCTCCATGGAGAGAGGAGCCTGGCAGGCTACAGTCCATGGGGTCTCAAAGAGTTAGACAAGACTGAAGCTACTTAGCACTCATTCAGCACACACAACATTCTATTATATGTATATACCACATTTTCTTTATCCATCCATCACTTTTTATCTATTTGTTTTTGGCTGCACTGGGTCTTCATTGCTGTGTGCAGGCTTTCTCTAGTTGCAGCATGTGGGGGCTGCTCTCTAGCTGCAGTCTGTGGACTTCTCACTGTGGTGGTTTCTCTTGTTGAGGAGCACAGACCCCAGTGTCCATGGCCTTCAGTGGTTGTGGTGTGCCAGCGTCCAGCCCCGGCGGATCCAGGGAATTTGGAGCGTCGGCGTCCTTGGAAAAATACATATTTAATTACAGAGATATAGAGAGATTAGAAACGGATAGTGTAGTAGGAAAATTAGTGGAAAAAAAGAGGCTGAATCACTTGGTTTACGTGGAATAGCATCCATGCCCCAGATGGGAATTCAGCCAGAAAAAAGGGGAGCAAGAAAGAAACGACATGGGGGAATCAGTCTTTCTGGAAACTGATCCGATTTCTTTATTTTGGGGTTTGCTTATATACCTTTTGTTACATATAGGGATGAATACAGTCACGCGGGGGTCAGCAGTCCTGATCTTTATCAAAATCAGGTGCTTCACATAAAAAGGTCTTAGGGATATTACATCATCTTCTGGCCATGAGACCTGCTGACATTTTATGATCCTTTCTTTCTGATGACCAAAAAACTTATTTTTCCAAGGGTGTTTTTTCTTAAACCAGGCACCACCCTCCAAATAAAGTTGCATTCCTATAGGATGAGGGTGTAGTGAGTTACAATCAAGAAAGGACTTTATTTAACCCAAGGTTAACATGATTAATCTTAAAGGTTAATACTTATTTCTCCTATATGCTTAAAGGTTAATGCTTATTTCTCCTATATGCTAGTTATATTCATTATAAGGGCAGGGAACACGGAGATTTAGCAGCAAACATCAACCCAACAAATGAAAATCCTTTCACCAATGTTCCCCTTAAGATCTATTTAGTCTTAAGATAGTGATAAAGTTACATTTTTACATAGCAAGGACACAGTGATTTATAACAAAGTACAGTGATCTAATACAAAAGAGAAAATTCATTAACTCAAAAAGTCTAGTATTGCTAATATCAAAAACTACTATATTTCCTTTTCTATATTCCAAATACATTGATTAATATATTCCCAGGTGCCTAAGGATATGGAGGCCTGGCGGCAATCAATGACTCAATGATGAGAAAAGCCCTATGCTAATTAAGTCTCTCAAAATACTCCAAAACTCTCTGTGCTCTTTATGGTTGAGACGTAGTAAACAATCACTGCCCTAGTGGCAGGAGCATGGATAATCCTGTCACACAAGCTAGTCTGTCAGCAGAGAGGTTTGACCTAAGACACCCTTGTCACACCCAGGGCAGGGAATTAGCAGCAATTATTGGCACAACAAATCAAAAACCCTTCACCGAAATAATTCCTAACCAACCCACTATACTAATAATTTCCAACTCCCCCAAAGAATTTGCCTTTAGTAAGTCTAAAACATCTCATGCCTCTCAGGTTGGGAGGCTGTAAACAATCACATGTGGCCAGACGAACCTATACAGGCGGGCTAGATAACCTTCAGAGGAGTCCATAAGCTGAAACACTCTTGTCACGCCCAGGAATTTTTATTGCCTAGGAGCTGCACGTTTACTCCTTCTCCGAGAGAAACGGTTATGGGGGAGAGCCCCCGGTGAAGTCAGAGGTGTAGGTGAGAGCATAAAACAGACTCTGGTTTGGGGGTAGATGCTCGGGAACAGGGGGTTTCCTGAGGCCTGATCACGCCTTTGCGTATGCCAAGCCTCCTTCCTCATGACCTTTGCCATGGGCGGAGTTCCTCACGCTGGCCCCCGACAGTGGTGCACTGGCTTACTCACCCCGCAGCATTTGGAATCCTCCCAGACCAGGGATAGAACCTGCATTGGCAGGTGGACCCTTAACCACTGGACCACCAGGGAGGTCCTATCCATCCATCAGTTGATGGACATTTGAATTGTTTACACTTTCAGAATATTGTAAATAACTGCTAAGAACATTGATGAACAGGTTTTCTCTTTGAATTCCTACTTTTCAATTCTCTTGGGTATATACCTAAGACTGGAGTTACTGGATCGTATGTTAATTTTATGTTTTACTTTTGAGGAACTGCCAAACTGTCTTCCATAGAAGCTGCACCTTTTATAATACATTGCCACTAGTCATGTAACGAAGGTTCCAATTTCTCCACACCCCTGCCAATATTTATTATCTGTCCATTTTATGATAGCCATCCTAGTGGATGTAAAGATTCTTTTATTTTCAAACTACTTTTAAAAACTGTAATAGTCTAGGGAACCCATTTCAACCAAGTTTTCAGATTTATTGTCCATAAACTTGTATATTACAGAATGCAATGTCTTTCATTCTGTCCTCTTGTTTCATTCTTGCTTTTTTGTCGTGTGACCAATGTGGTCACATAATGTTGTCACTTTTATTGGTCTCAAAGAGCCAGTTTTCTTTTCTTGTTTTTTTAATTGGATGATCCTCTCTCAATCATAATATTTTTCCAACGTCATTCAAACTTCTACCTTCTGTTTTGTCCTTCATTCTACTTATAGAGTTTCCCAGTTGTTCTTTTTTGTGCATCTTGAATTAAGATTCTTCCTCACTCATTTCCCACAAACACTCCTTCTAGAACTCTGGTTGAAATGAGGCTTTTTGAAATATTGCTTTAATAGCACAAAATCCGTAAGAGATTTGACAGTACAGCATGGTATTGCCCTGTGGCTTATGTACCATAAATAAGGAATCTATAGAAACTACTATATATGAAATAGATAACAAGTACCTACTGTATAGCACAGGGAACTCAATACTCTGTAACGACCTATATGGGAAACGAATCTAAAAAAAGTTGGTAGATGTATCTATATTACTGATTCACTTTGCTGCCGGGGTCCAGCCCCGGTGGATCCAGGGAATTCGAAGGGTGGACGGCATTGGCGTGAGAAAAACTTATTTATTGATTGATATAAGAAATATAAGATTAGATTAGGAAGAAATAGTGTAGTGGGAGAATTAAGTGGAGGATGAAGGCTGAATAGCTTGGATTACGCGGAAGACCAATAAAATTCCAGACAAGGAATTTGCACCATCTACTTTGGGCCACCGGCGCTCGCTTGAATATCTAAGGGTGCCTCGCCTTAGGCTCCCTTTTGCGCGGGTCTTAACAGCCAGGGCAAGTAAGTAGACTTGGCGAGCCTCCGCGCCCCAGATGGAAATTCAGCCTGAAATTAAAAAGCAGAGGGAGGGAAAAGGAGAGAGAGAGAGACACGGGGGCGGGGGGGGGTGGGGCAGATTCCCAAGAAACCAGGCCGAGAGACTAGTCCAAGAAACTGGTCCAATCCTTTATTGTTCAGAAGGCCTTTTATACTTTTGATAAAACACGGAGATCAATGGGTAACACAAAGTTATGCAGCATTAGCAGTCCAGACTCTTATCAAAACCAGGCTTTTCTCTCTGCATAGCTAATTGTATACACAAGTCTTAGGTAATTTACATCATCTTCCAGCCAAAAGGGCCAATTAACATTTTACAGCCTTTTTTCTGATAAGGGTTTGTCAACCAGAAGACTTATTTGTGTTGATCTTCCCAAAGTCTGGTGCCACTCTCAGAAAGCACTAAATAAAGTTACATTCTTACATAGCAAGGACACAAGAGGAGTGCAGTGATATATAACAAAGAGAAAAGAAATTAACTCAAAAGTCTAGTGTTGCTAACATCAAAACTACTATATATCTTTTTCCATATCCCGTTTACATTGATTAACGTCCTCCCAGGTGCCTAAAAGATAAAGAATATGGAGGCCTGGCAGCAGTCATTGAGTCAACAGTGAAAACCCTCTACCAATATGATTTTTAACTCTTTAGAAAAGGCTCTGTATCTTTGAGATGCTTTCAAGCTTTGTGCCTCTTGCGGTTGGGGAGCTGTAAGCAATTCACAAGCTGTAAGAGGTCTAACTGAATCATCCCTTTCAAATGCAGAAGGCTAAAGCCCTGAGTTGACTTTTTCCAGAGAATATTAGAAAAGTGGAAAAGCAGAGCACAAAAGCCGGCAGATTCTTATTTTTGAGGGGGTGGATGCTCAGGAAATTCCAGGGGGAAAACCTGAGGTCTGATTAGCCTTGCCATCAGGGCTCTTGCCGCATGACCTTGTCACAGGTGGAATTCCTCACGCTGGCTCCCGGCACTTTGCTGTATACATGAAACTAATGCAACATTGTAAATCAACTATACTCCAACAAAATTTATAAAAACTTAAAAAATAAAATGATTCCAACTGCAGGAATCTAGTGACCCTAGACAGATTCTCATACATTTGCTAGTATTACTCTTAGGGTAACTATTTAATGCTAACCATGGACCTGGTATTATGTACTCCACAGTGAATTGCCAGTTAAAAGTCTTTGATCCATCTTGAGTTAATTTCTGTATATGGCGTCAGGAAAGAATTCAACTTCATTTTTTTGCATGTGGTTATCCAACCTTCTCAGCAAAATTTGTTGAAAAGACTCTTTTCCCATTGAAGGGTTTTGGCATTCTTGTTGAAAATTTTCGATCATATATGCAAGGGCTAATTTCTGAGCTTTCTAACCCGTTCCATTGGTCTGTATGTCATTTATGCCAGTACCACATTGTTTTAATTAATACAGTAAGCTTTGAAATCAGGAATTGTGAGTCTTTCAACTTAGTTCTTCTTTTAAAGAACGTGTTGGCTGTTCTGGGTCCTTGAGATTCCTTATGAATTGTTGTTATTGTTGTTCACTCTCTCAGTCGTGTCTGACTCTGCAACCCCATGGACTACAACACGCCAGGCTTCCCTGTCCTTCACTGTCTCCCAGAGTTTGCTCAAACTTATTCTAATTAATCAATAATGCCATACAACCATCTCATCCTGTCATCCCCTTCTTCTGCCCTCAATCTTTCCCAGCATCACAATCTTTTCCAATGAGTCAGCTCTTCCCATCAGATGGCCAAAGTATTGGAGCTTCAGCTTCAGTATTAGTCCTTCCAATGAATATTCAGTGTTAATTTCCTTTAATATTGACTGGTTTGATCTCCTTGCTGTCCAAGGAGATTACGAATTGTAGGATTTTTTTTTTTTTTCTATCTCTGCCAAAATCATCACTGGGATTTAAATAGGGATTGCAGTGAATCTGTGTATCACCTTTGGGTAGTGTTGACACCATGACAATATTAAATCTTCCAGTTCATGAACACAGATATCTTTTCCATTTATTTATGTCTTCTTCAATTTCAGCAACGATTCGTAGTTTTCAGTGTACAGGTCTTGAATGTCATATTTATTTTAAATGCCATCTAGTACTTTGGAGTCTGAGGAGACCTAGGTTTGATCCCTGGGTGGGGAAGATCCCCTGGAGAAGGGAATGACTACCCACTCCAGTATTCTTGACTGGAGAATTCCACGGATAGAGGAGCCTGGCAGACTACAGTCCTTGGGGTTGAAAAGAGTCAGACAGGCCTGAGTGACTAACACTTTTGACTTTCAGCCCTCTAGCTGCAGGCTTGAGGATTCTGTCAGCTCTCTAGCTGCTATGATGGAGGAAATTGGGGGGGCTGTGGAAGCATAACAAAACACTTATCATGTCTTGTTTTCTCCTTAGCTAAAATCTTGAGTCCCTTGAAAACAAGGACAGGGACTTCTCTGCCTCTCCCAAGAATGCCAGTCAGTGAACGTACTCACCCACCCAGTAGCCTCAGTGTCTGTCTGCACAATGTGTATCTTCCTGCTTCAAATCCTTCGAATGCGTTGCTATTAAGATAGCTGTTATTAAGGAGTTAGCCAAAGCCCTGTGGTAAAGTCCCTGCCAATATCTCCCATCTGAGCAGGAAGACCTCTTCTCTCTGCCTGCTCTCTAGGCATTCTGGCCTTCTTTTCATCTTTCTAAAACAATGTTTTCAAACATTTCTAATTGCAGCGTACAGTAAGAAATGTATTTTACAGTGCAACCCAGTTTGTTTTGTAATAACAAACAGAAGCTTTGTAAAGCATTACTTAGCTCTCCTGCTTATACAAGGGACTCTGATATTTTCTGTTTCTTTTAAAAAGTACCCACCAAGTTGATATTATTTTGAAAAACACCGCTCTTACGCATTCAATTTCTTTGCCTCGGGGCCTTTGCATACACTGTACTCTATCTGAAAAGCTTTTCCTGTATCCTCTTTACCTGGGTAAAGTTAATTTATTCTTCAAGGTATGTTATCAAAGGATGCTTCTCTCTCCGGAGTCGACCGCCTGCATTTAAGTCCTTAAGACCGTGATGAATGAGTTAATACATGCAAATAACTCAGAACAGCGCATGGCAAAATAGCAGTGCTTGGTCTCATTATTACAGAAGGTAATTCTACAGCTGTACGTGTGATTGTTCACATCCGTCTTTCCACACCTCCCAGATTACAAAAACTCATTAAGTCCGAGACTGTGGTGAATTTTTGTTCATCTTTATACAGTCCTCACTTGCCCGTCGCACACAAAAGGCGCTCAGAAATGAGGACTAAGGAAACTGCCGAGAAGGAACAGAAATGTCGACACGCTGGGGGCGGGGCCAGCGCACGGCGTCACCTCGGCGCTCCAGACGCCCCGCCCCATGGGCGGGGTCATGCTCCCACCTAGCCGTCAGTGGTCACGTGGGACTCCGCTGAAGCGGCCGCGGTGGAAGTTGGGCGGAGATGGCGACAGTGAGGAAGGCGCTCCCGCGGAGGCTGGTGGGCTTGGCGACCCTCCGGGCTGTAAGTGCCCCGTCACGCCCAGGGCCGGTCTTGAAGGCACCGTGAGGGTCAGGGTCTAGGACTTGGCCCCTAGCGGCTGCTCCCGGAGAGGCAGAGCCTAGGACTTCCCTGGTGGTTCAGCGGGTTAAGACTCTGCGCTGCCAAGTGCAGGGTGCAGGGGTTCGATCCCTGGTGGGGCAACTGAGATCCCACGGGCAGTTCTGCGCAACCGAATGATTTTTTAAAAATGAATACCATTTCTCTGAGAGGCGAAGCCGGACAGCTCTTTAGGCTAGAGTTGGGAGGTCTTTGAAGTCTTGGACACCACTCTCTGACTTGCCCAGATCCCTTGAGAGGCATGGGAAACTGACCCCCAGAGATGGGGAGCGACTCTCCCGGGTCGTGGAGACTTGGAACGCCATTCTAGGCGTCCTGCTTCCCTGGCTAGGGCTCTTCTGGCTGACCCTGGCGTCTTTCTATCGTAGAGCTTCAGACTTCAAGTTCTTCCTTAATGAAAGTCATGAATACTCAAGAATACTCTGCCAATTCGAGTGGAAAAAGCCAGGCCACCCCGCTCTGTCCGTCTCCATTTCTAGGTCTTGTTGCGTTTGGGGACACTTGGTCCCAGCTAGCTGAGCAGGACTTGGATCGCGTGTTGCTGGATGTGATTCCCCTGGAGTTGTACTTTGGGCCAGTTCGATCCTGATGTTCCCCCTTCTCTCCCATGCTCAGTGAGTGGAGGGAAAGTGTAGGAGACCTAACTGGGTAAAGAGTTGATTACAATGTGTTGGTTAGAGCTCAAGCTGTGATGCCCCAGCGGTTCTGAAGCTGCTTTTTAGGTTGAGTGACAGATCTCTAAATTCCAGTCATATTGACCTTTAACATGGAAAAAAAAAAAATCCTCAGGGTTGGTTTGGAGGTTCAGGAAAATGGAACTAAAGCATTTGACATTTTTCTAGCTCTTAGTAAGTGCTAGGTCAGTTGTTGCCTTAGAGTTTAGAAGGAGTTAAAACTGTGTAGTGGTAAAAATTACATTGTCTTGGCAGTGGGGAAGTGGGTAGGGGGCTCTCAGAAAGCCACTTCAGTGTCTACTAGACCACCCTCCCCCACCGGATCATTGCGAATAAATCCATAGAGTCCAACTTGAAAAGTTAAGAAAATTAAATGAGATGGTGAATGTCAGTGTTTGAAAAAATCCTATTGTAATGAGATGGTAGTGGTAGGCATTCCATGGGGTTACTGGCATAGATTTAATATCACAACCAGTGCAAACTTCTTCACTTCCTAGCTGTGTGATTTGGGGTCTTTCTGAGGTCATTTCTTCCCCTATGGGAGGAGTTGGGAGAGTGATATATGATAGTCCCTCATCATATTGAAGCGATTTAGCAGCAGCAGCAGCATCATATAGGGACTAAATGAAGTGCTGGTGGCTGTAAGGTGCTGATGGCTATGGCACTGGACTTTAGTCAGTATTAGCTGTTGATATAGGTACCATAGTTCAGGAGGCTGTGGCTCAGGATTTGTATGGTTAGAGGGGATTATTTCTATGCAGAACTGTGCAAAGGGAATTAACTAGGTGTTTAACCCAGACAACCCAGGGTAGCTCAAACTGTAAAGGATGTGCCTGCAATGCGGGAGACCTGGGTTTGGTCCCTGGGTTGGGAAGATCCCCTGAAGAGCAACCCACTCCGCTATTCTTGCCTGGAGAACTCCATGGACAGAGGAGCCTGGTGGGCTACAGTCCATGGGGTCGCAAAGAGTCAGACAAAACTGAGCAACTAGCACTTAACCCAGGCAAGAGAAAACTGGGGGGACCAGAGGGTGGCAGAGATAATGTGGCCTAGGGGTTAAGAGCATGACTCTAGAACACACACTCTAGATCCACACTGCTGGGTTCAGATATGGGCTCAGTGACTAGCTAACCATGTGACCTTGGGAAAAATTACTTAATTTTCTTCATATCTCTCACAGTAAAATGGGGACTTTAATAGTTCCTACCTAATAAGGTGTTGAGAGGATCATATGGGTTAATATGTGAAAGGCTCTTTCACGTGCCTAGAAAATAGTAGATGCTTCATAAATGTGAATTGTTTTGTTGTTAGTATATGAAGAGTTGTTATGAAGAAGTGTGTTATAGAATCAAGTTGATTCTGTTTTCATAAAAGGAACTTGAAGCAAACTTAACATTCTTTCAACAACATTTACCAGTTATTTATTGAGTCCCTGTTAGGTCTCAGGGCCTCAGGGAAATATAACAATTAATAAAACAGAGTTCCTGCCTCTTGGAGCTTATGTTCCAGTGGGATCCTTTTAGGGTAATGTACCAGCAGAGGCTGAACATCCTTACTGGAGGGAGATTCAGCTTGCAGGGACCTTCCAGCCTAGCCTGTTGACTTCATGAAATTCAGTGGCTCCTCACCTTAGCCTCTAGGAAGCTTTGTTGGCTAAAACCAAGGCCAGTTTGGGCAAGTTAAGTTCAGGCTGATTGATAGCCAGGAATATTTCCTTCCTTAAGGGTTTCGGGAATGGGGATCCTTAGCAGATTGATAGGGTCTTCCCTCATAGCTCAGTCAGTAAAGAATCTGCCTGTCAGGCAGGAGACCCGGCTTCAATTCCTGGGTCAGGAAGATCCTCTAGACAAGGAAATGGCAACCCACTCCAGTACTCTTGCCTGAAGAATCCCATGGACTGAGAAGCCAGGCGAGCTGCAGTCCGTGAGCTCGCAAGAATTTGGACACAACTTAGCAGCTAAGCCACCGCCACCAAGTAGATTGCCAGTCCCCCTGCCCCTTCCCCTACTGCAGTGTTTATCCAGATTGAATCTGGTGAAATGAAATTAATTTAAATAGTAATAAGTAGTACTAAGAACAATAGAGGAAAGGGAGAAAATAACCTCGTATTACTTGGTGGTGAGGAGGGGAAGATTTTCTATAGAAGACTATACATAGGGCAGACTTTATACAGAGGAGACTCCAGGTCGTTTTTTTTGATACCTTCAAATGCTGAAGGTTTCATCTCTCAGACTCACTCCCCTTGTCACCACCCACCCTGTGATCATAACAGAGCAGAGCCTCTTCCATCCCTGCCACCCCACAAAGTCCAAGACTACTCCTCTCCACACTTAGTAATTGTGCTCCTCTGGGGCAGCTATGCCGCAGGTGTGTAAGCTAAGTCACTTCAGTCGTGGCCGACTCTGTGCGACCCTGTGGACTGTAGCTCACCAGGCTCCTCTGTCCATGGGATTCTCCAGGCAAGAATACTGGAGTGGGTTGCCATTTCCTTCTCGAGCAGATTTTCCTGACCTAGGGATCGAACCCATGTCTTTTAGGTCTCCTGCATTGGCAGGGTTCTTTACCACTGGGAGGGTTCAGCACCACCTGGGAAGGTTCAAGTCAAACTAGGCTTTAGGAGAAATCATTCAGTTCTGTTTGGGGACTTCTAAGTTTGAGAGGTACAAATAGGTTTGTTTAAAGAACAGTCTAAATGCCCAGTTGTCAGGTGGTTGGAAATGAGTCTGGACTTCAGGGGAGTTGGAAATGGTCCATACTGCGAGCATGAATCTCTTACTCTGTCCCTAAGTGAAATATTCTTTTTGTTCTTGATTCTAAAACAGAGCAAATATGGATTAAAGGGTGAGAAATATTGCTTCTAGTCTCAGTATTAGTGAGAGGATAGATACTTTCTTTCCGATTTGCCCCCCTGGAGAATTGTGACACTCTCATCCTGTTACTTTTTGTTTCCTCTTTTAAACCAAAGGTCAGCACCTCATCTGTGGGTACCTTCCCAAAGCGAGTGAAAATTGTGGAAGTTGGTCCACGAGACGGACTACAAAATGAAAAGGTAAACGTGGAAATCGACCGAAAGAGTTTTTACAGGTACTGAGCGCTCCATGTCATGGGTGCAGAGCTGTGCCTGACTTTGGGCCTGTCTGGGAGGCCAGGCGGGCGCCTGTGACAGTTCAGCCCCAAGTGTTGTGACCCTGGGTCCATCTCAAGGCCCTGGGGAGCGGGGGTGGATGGTAAGAGCTGCAGGAGTGCAGAGGAAAGGTGAGGGCGTGCCTGATCCAGCAACGACACATCAGGGGATTTGGCCAGAGGAAGTTATGAAGGTCAAATGCCATGATTTAGCTTGGGGGTGCCCCTTACAACCCTGGTGTAACAGCAGGACAGTTGCAAAGAACCAACATGTTCAGTATGAGGAAAATTAGGTCAAATACACCAATGACTTCATAAAATGGAATACTGTGAAGCTGTTAATGATACAGGAGCGTATTAAGTGATGTAAGCAGATTATATAATGCTGTAGATATATATAATTACATACATATGTATAGATTAATATACATTCATATATAAACAAAAAAGTTTGTATATGTGTGGAAGCATCTTCCGAGAAAAGGCTCTTAGAACAGTGCTGTGATAGAACTTTCTGTGAAGACGGGAATGTTGTAGATTTGAGCTGTCCCGTACAGTAGCCACTTGATACATGTGGCTGTTAAGCACTTGAATTGTGGCTTGTATGGCTGGGGAATTGAATTTTTAAAATGTAGTTTCAGTTAGTTCAAATTTAAATAACCACATATGGCTCATGTCATAGATCTAAAAAGTTACCTACCAGGGTATTAACAGTGTTATCTCTGGCAGGTGTTAGGGTGGCTTTCTTTTGTTTGGGACATATTTTTCTGAAATAATCATGGTCAATTATTTTTTAAATTAAAAAAAAAAATTTAAAATTTTAAAGCATGCTTGCTGCTGCTGCTAAGTCTTCAGTCGTGTCTGACTCTGTGCGACCCCATAGACGGCAGCCCTCTAAGCGCCCCCGTCCCTGGGATTCTCCAGGCGAGAACACTGGAGTGGGTTGCCATTTCCTTCTCCAGTGCATGAAAGTGAAAAGTGAAAGCGAAGTTGCTCAGTTGTGTCCAACTCTTAGTGACCCCATCGACTACAGCCCACCAGGCTCCTCTGTCCATGGGATTTTCCAGGCAAGAGTACTGGAGCATGCTTAGCCTACCTTTAATAATGAATGTTGGTTGTAAAACTCAGTTGTAAGCTCTCTCAGGGCATGATTTTGTCTGTTCTGCTCACCACTAAATCTGTAGCTCCTAGCACATTTCTTGGAGCAGGGTGAGCTCTCAAAAGTTACTTGTGGAATGAATTAAATTAAAACAGCGGGAGAGAAATTGGGGGTGGAAGGGGCTGGTGAGAAGGACTTGGGAGTTTCAGGATTTTGGACCCAATCTTGTAAGGACTAGGCAGCCAGGGGAAGCTGTTAAGCAGGAGAGTGAGATAGTAGAGACTGTGTTTTAGAAGGATTCCTGTGTGGGATGAATTGGTAGAGGAAGACCATGGCGTAATATACATGGGATGATAGTAGACTTGGAAATAGGAATCCACAGAGTCTGGTGAGCAGCTAGACAGGGCGTGGGAGGGAAAGAAAGAAGTAGTGAGTGGAGCGTGTGAGGGTGAGACCCTGGGCTGCCTGAGACGGAAGGAGGACGGTGTGGCCTGTTGCAGGCCGTGTCTCGCAGGATCCAGAGGGTTAGTCATCTCTGCCCTTTCAGGCCATGGCTCACTGGTCTCAGTCAGTTTTTGATGGGGTCATAAAGTAACAAAGCTTTAGTTTAAAAGCCCGTATGACGGGCAAATACTGTTTCCAATGTAAGTATTAACTCCTTTTCAAGTGAGAAACTGCTTCCACTGCAAAATGCAGTCTGTAGAACTGGAAGACAAGCCTGTACTGCACCTGTTGGCAGGATTACATGTGAATTCAGGTTGGTGTCTGACAGGTGAGACAGTGAAGCGGGTGCTGTAGAAAAAGCTTTGAACTAACTGCATTCTGAGACCATTTCATGACTGACTTGGCCAGCCTATCTTTTTCTGGTGTTTTCTGTCTGCATTACAGAATATTGTACCTACTCCAGTGAAAATCAAGCTAATAGACATGCTCTCCGAAGCAGGACTCCCTGTGGTAGAAGCCACCAGCTTCGTGTCTCCCAAATGGGTTCCCCAGGTGAGCCCCAGCCTGCAGGCATATCTCAGATGCATTGGAAGTAAGTGGAGGTCAGGAATGTAGGTTTCCAGGTCTCCGCTTTTGTGAGCTCTCAGTGCTTCATAGTAACATGTGCAGCAAAGGAGGGGGACTTGGGAGGAAGACTCGGTCTTGGCTGTGCCCCGCCTTGCCTGGTGAGGCCTTCCCTCCCCAGGTTCAAGGTGATGTCTCTGGCTCTAGAAGTCTAGAATCTCTAG
Source organism: Capra hircus (assembly GCF_001704415.2). Taxonomy (NCBI): domain Eukaryota; kingdom Metazoa; phylum Chordata; class Mammalia; order Artiodactyla; family Bovidae; genus Capra; species Capra hircus. Next base: position 6,849,092 of record NC_030809.1, on the reverse strand, counting down.
ACCTGTCTAGAGATGTGGCTTCTGTGTTTGTCGAAAGGGGAAGCTGGACAACTCCTGCGTCACAGAGACAGTCAAATGGGAAGAAAGATCCTGGTCCAGCTGAGTGTTAGGTGACAGAGAGCTGAGCCCACAGTCGGGCTCAGAGCATGTTCTAGAAGTATCACTGGTGCTGGTGCTGCTCATGTAGAGTTGACAGTGTTAGCCACATGGAGAAACTGGGGTTCTCACCCATGCCAGGGAGCCTTCTCGCTCATCAGCCGTCAAACAAGTAGTGAAAGCCTTGGGGAGATTCAGCTCTGCAAAAGGCCTCTTTTCTCCAAGGGTCCTGGAGAACAGAGATTTTGTGCTGAAAAGGCTTTCTCTGCCCGAGCTCTCTGCTGCCTTGGTGGTGAGTTGGCAATGTCTCCTTTGGCTCCCAGATGGCTGACCATGCTGAAGTCTTGAAAGGCATCCAGAAATTTCCTGGCGTCAACTACCCAGTCCTGACCCCAAACTTCAAAGGCTTCCAGGCAGCGGTAAGAGACTCATTTTTGGTTGGGGAGTGCCCCTGAAATGAGATGGATGGCATGGGCCCCTGTCTTGTCCCTGGGCCTCAGTCTCTGTCCCAGGATTCTGTCCGAGCGACTTGTCTCCAGTGGAGGTGGGCATCCTCAGACAGACCCGGGGGAGGGGGGGGGTCCTGGCCCCGCCACTCTCAGCTCTCTGATTTGACAAGTGGCGTAAACCTCTTTGAGCCTCAGGTTCTACCCATGAAATAAGGTTAATGGTAGTACCTACCATTGTGAGGTTTTCAGAGGACAGGATGCACATAAATTACTTAGTAAGAGCCTGGTAGAAGGTGAGTGCTTAATAAATGTTCACTCTTGTTCCTGTCGTCCATCTCCTCTTTAGAGGTAAGCAAGCTGTCCACAAATTTAGAGGTAGTTGCTAGTATCTAACTTTTTTATCATTTCAGATGAGAATTTCTTTGGAGATGTTGATTCTGAATTTAGGCCAAAAGGGACTTCGGGGTGGTGCCGGCAACAGCAGTGTGGGTCCTTGGGGGAAGGCCAGGACTTCTTTGTTTTTGGGATATGATTCACTGTATTAATTGCCTATGGCTGCCATTACACAATACAAAACACTCGTGAAAGAGAACAGAAACGCTCTCTCTCCCAGTCGGCAGGCTGGAAGTTCGCACAGGGTGGCAGCAGGCCTTCGGAGGGCCCTGAGAGGGCGTCTCTCCCTGCCTCTCGGCCAGTTTCCGGCGATGATTAGCAGTCCTCAGTGTCCTCAGCCTGTGGGCGCGTCACTTCCGTGTCCGCCTCTACCTTTGCCGGCCTTTCCTCTATCTTCACACGAGCGCCTTCTTATTACGGAGTAGAGACCAATATGACCTCATCTTAACTCTACATCTATCTACAGTGATCCTACTATCAAACAGGTCACATTCTGAGGTTCTGGGGGTGGTGGTTGTTGTTCAGTCACCCAGTCCGTGTCCAACTCTTTGTGACCCCATGGACTACAGCACACCAGGCCTCCCTGTCCCTCACCATCTCCTGAAGTTTGTCCAAGTTCATGTCCATTGCATCAGTGATGCCGTCCAGCTGTCTCATCCTCTGACACCCTCTTTTCCTTCTGCCCTCAGTCTTTCCCAGCATCAGGGACTTTTCCAGTGAGTCCGCTGTTCACATCAAATGACTAAAATCCTGGAGCTTCAGCTTCTGCATCAGTCCTTCCAGTGAATATTCAGGGTTTATCTCCCTTAAGATTGATTGGTTTGATCTCCTTGCTCTCCAAGGGACTTTCAGGAGTCTTCTCCAGCACCACGGTTTGAAGGCATCAATTCTTTGGCACTCTGCCTCTTTACAGTCCAGCTCTCACAACTGTACATGACCACTGGGAAGACCATAGCCTTGACTCTATGGACCTCTGTTGGCTGAATAATGTCTCTGCTTTTGAACATACTGTCTAGGTCTGTCATAGCTTTCCTGCCAAGAAGCAATCGTCTTCTGACTTCATAGCTGCAGTCACCATCCGCAGTGACTTCAGAGCCCAGGAAGAGGAAATCCGTCTATTTCCACCTTTTCCCCTTCTATTTGCCATGCAGTAATGGGGCTGGATGCCATGATCTTAATTTTTTTTAAATTTAGTTTTAGGCCGGCTCTTTCACTCTCCTTCATGCTCATCGAGAGGCTCTTTAGTTTCTTTTGCTTTCTCCCATTAGAGTGGTATCATCCGCAGATCTGAGGTTACTGATGTTTCTCCCGCCTATCTTAAGACTTTAAGCATGACCTTCCTCACATGGGAGATGAGTGCAATTGTCCAGTGGTTAACACATTCTTTTAGTACTACCCTTTGTGGGAACTGGGTTGAGGATTGACCTTTTCCAGGATAGTACTGGGGGTTAGAGGGACACAATTCAACTTATAGTAGTACTCATACGTCATAAAATTCACTCTGGGTGGGTATTCCATCAAAAGAAAACTGCTGAAAGGAATTCACCCGGCTGTTGGCAGGTTGCTGCCGGAGCCAAGGAAGTGGCCATCTTTGGAGCCGCCTCTGAGCTCTTCACCAAGAAGAACATCAACTGCTCCATAGATGAGAGTTTGCAGCGGTTTGACGAAATCGTGAAGGCAGCTCGGGCAGCCAGTATCTCTGTGCGGGGGTGAGTCTGGCCACGCTCGTGCTGCCTCTCCTTTCCTCAGAGCATTCTGGAACAGGGCCAGCCTCTGACTTCCACAGCCTCCCTCACAGGCTCCTTATCCTGGGTGCAGGGAGCCAGAGCTCCACACCCAGAGGTCTTTTCCCAAGTAAATGGGGTCAGAAGAAATCCTGGCAAGTGCTTTCTCCAAACCTGATTTTTGGATCTTTTCACCCCGCGAATCTAGCAGGACAGGGTCCTAAACAGGGCTGGTGGAGGTCAGTGGAACCCTGGCTCCACCACTAGCTAGTCATACATCCCTGAGGAATCCGCTCGGACTCTGAGGTGTCTCCAGCATCACATCTTTAATGGCAGTAGTGCCAGGCGTTGTCCATGTATTATCTGATGGTAGCCTCTCAGTCGCCCAGCATGGAGGGCACTCTCCCCACTTCCAGATGACGAAACTGAGGCTCCAGGAGGATGAAGAGTCTGCTGTAAGGTCACAACCAACTGCAGCCAGAATGCGCATCTGATCACATCACTGCCTGGTTGAAAGTCTGTCAGTGCTCGTCAGCTCCAGACTTCAGCGGGTTTACAAGCCCCTGCGCAGTTCAGCCCCTGCCACTCTCTGCAGCTCACGTCTCCCCTCCGGCCCCGTTTCCTCTGCACTCTGCATTCAGCCAGTGGGATCTTCTTTCCGTTTGTCACGCGGGCCAGTTCTCTCCTGCCCCTGGGCCTTTGCACGTGCTTTCCGTAGACTCAGACCACCCTTCCTTCTACATCCTACTTGCCAGGGCTCACTCCTGCTCACCTTCAGGTCCTCTCCTGGTGCCAGTTTCTCCAAGAAGCTTGCTTCTCTTCCCTCAGGTGGAGTTGGTGCCCCTCCTCTGGGCTCCCAGAGTCCCCTGGACATCCTCTGACATAGCACTTACCGCTGGTTACATTCTCCGCTGCCTCCCGCCGCCCACTAGACTCTGTGCTCTGTGAAGGCAGAGCCCACATCTCCGTCGGTCGCTCATGTGTACTGTTGCCCAGCTCTGGGCCTGGCACATAGTAGGTGCTCAGAAACCAGTGGGTGGATGGATGGATGGGAAAGCAAGGACGTGCCAGGTCTGCCTGACTCCCAAGTCTGTGCTCTTTCCTCAGCATTCTTTTTTAGCTTTTCCATGCTCAGCAGTGATTGGAGAGTAAGGAGAATGAAGATGGCAAAATACACTGAGTTGTTTGAGTCTGAAATTATTTATCCAGCAAACGTTTATTCTGCCTCTTAATATGCAGCATCATTTGTTAGACTCTAAAGGATTTTAATGGAGCCTCTGCCTCAGTGCGATGAGTGGGCTCAGAAGCCATCTACACTCAAGATCCAGACTCCTCACCATAGCTCAATAAGACCCCATGATCAGGATGGTGGCCTCCTCTCCAACCCCCTATTGTACCTCTTTGCCCCTTGCTCCCCACACCTGTTCTTCTGTCCTTTGTTGTATGTTTTGAACACACGGTACACACGTCAGTCCTCAGTCGTGTCTGACTCTTTGTGACCCCATGGACTGTGGCCCACCAGGCTCCTCTGTCCATGGACTTCTCCAGGCAACAATACTGGAGTGGGTTGCCGTTTCGAAGAATTGATGCTTTTGAACTGTGGTATTGGAGAAGACTCTTGAGAGTCCCTTGGACTGCAAGGAGATCCAACCAGTCCATTCTGAAGGAGATCAACCCTGGGATTTCTTTGGAGGGAATGATGCTGAAGCTGAAACTCCAGTACTTTGGCCACCTCATGCGAAGAGTTGACTCATTGGAAAAGACTCTGATGCTGGGAGGGATTGGGGGCAGGAGGAGAAGGGGATGACAGAGGATGAGATGGCTGGATGGCATCACGGACTCGATGGACATGAGTCTGAGTGAACTCCAGGAGATGGTGAGGAACAGGGAGGCCTGGCGTGCTGCAGTTCATGGGGTTGCAAAGAGTCGGACACGACTGAGCGACTGGACTGAACTGGACTGAACTGGACTCTTAAATTGGGCCTCCCTGGTGGCTCAGTGGTAAAGAATCCGCCTGCCAGTGCGGGAGCTGCAGGTTCAGTCTCTGGGTCAGGAAGATCCCCTGGAGAAGGAAATGACCACCCACTCCAGTATTCTTGCCTGGAGAATCCCAAGGACAGAGGAACCTGGCGGGCTACAGTCCACGGGGTCGCAAAGAGTCAGACACAACTGATCGACTAGACAGCTCTTGCACCTTGGGGCCTCTGCGCTGGTCCTTTGCCTGGAACGTGGCTCTTCCCCAGCTCCAGTGTCGCATCCTCACAAGGCCTTCCTGCGCCATCCTAGCTGCGGCCCGCCTCCTCTGGGTGCTCCTGCCACACTTCCCTTGTCTCCTTCATGGCACATCACTTTCTGAGACTACCTCCTTCCCCTACTAGATCTGATTTATCATCTGTCTCCCTAACTTGAAACCTTAAGCTCCGTGGCAGTGGGGACCTGCTCGGGCTTGCTCACTGCACTTCTCCAGTGCCTGGCGCACCATGCGAGCTCAGTAAACCTCAGTCGGATAAATGAGTGTACGCGCCCCCGGCCGGAGCCGCTGACCCCTCGAGCCTCAGGCCAGCCCAGCTTTCTTGTGCCCGCTTCGGTTTCATACACCCTTGGTCCTCTCCTGAGGGGAGCCCCACCTGGGCCCACGTTCTGCTCTCCTTACCCCATGGGGTCAGCTGGCTGCTCGTGGAGCCTCTCTAGCTCTTCCTCCATGGCTGGTATCTGGCTGCCTCTCCTGAGACCCAGGCATCATCGGCCTCCTCACCCACAGGCCTGTTGGCTTCTTCCCTTCCATGCGTGGCGCTGCACTGCCCACTCCTGGCGCTGAGCAGCACTGCCATCGTCTGGCTCACCATCATGGAATTAGCCTTTGCCCCGGGCCCTGGGCCTCCTGCCCAGCCTCAGGTTTGGGTGGGGCTAACCAGGGTGATGTGTCAAACAGCCAGCCTGCCCCAGCCCTGTTGGCCTGAGAGCCCAGGCGCACTGACACCATTCCTCCCTGTTTTCCCATAGGTACGTCTCCTGTGTGCTTGGATGTCCCTACGAAGGGAAGATCTCCCCGGCTAAAGTCGCTGAGGTCTGTTTGTGTGTGTGTTCGGCAGGGGAGGGGCGGGTTCACGAGGCTTGGCTTCCATGCCAGCCCCTGAGTGTGCAGGTTCCTCTCGCCACCCTTTCCTGGTGGGTCACTGATTTCATTTGTTCACTCAGCTCCTTCCTTAAGACCCTCTGAGAGCACAGCCCTGCACTCATCCCAGTGGGGGGGCCACTCCTAGCCTGGCAGGGAGTCTCTGAAGCCCCTGCCCTCTACCCCAGAGCGGAATCCTCTGACTCAGTTCCCAGTCTGGTCAGTGAAAGGTGATGACCAAGGTGAGGATCCTCTGCAGAGGGCTTCCTTCTTGTGCTTGGGGAGACATCCTGGAATGCAAAGTCAAGTGGGTGGGCCTTAGGAAGCATCATTACGAACAAAGCTAGTGGAGGTGATGGCATTCCAGTTGAGCTATTTCAAATCCTAAAAGATGATGCCATGGAAGTGCTGCACTCAGTATGTCAGCAAATTTGGAAAACTCAGCAGTGGCCGCAGGACAGGAAGAAGTCAGTTTTCATTCCAATCCCAAAGAAAGGCAATGCCAAAGAATGTTCAAACTACTGCATGCCGAGGTCCAGCCTCAGCCGAGTCCAGGGATATCCTCAGGATGGACGACGTCGGCGAATGAAGAAAGATAGATAAAGAGATAACACGGGGTGACCAAGCTTCTTCGAGCGAGGCCCATTACTTTATTTTTCTTGGGGCTTTTATACCCTGAGTTATATATACAGCAAGGTGAAAAATGCAGAGTCAACTCAACATTCCATCAGTAATAACTTTTATCAATATCAGGTTCCTTCCTGCAAAAGTCTTATTTTCTGTACATCATCTTCTATTCCGGAGGCCTGTTGATATTCCATGACCTCCTTTTGGTAAAGGTTGGTCAGCCAGAACACCAGAACAATGATTTTCCCTTAAAGTGTTTCTTCTTAAATTCTTAGCCTGGGTCACCCTTAAAGTACAGAGTTACATTTTTATGGAGCAAAGATTCAGCAGGTTACAGCAAAGAAAGAACTTATTAACTCAAAGTCTAATGTTGCTAATGCTAAGGCTATTACTTGCTTCTTCTACATCCTGACTATATGCACTCCCAGGAACACAATGGATAAGGGATGTGAGAACTTGGCAGCAGGCATTGCATAGGCTCAGCAATGTTGCAAGAGACTGGATAAAGCTGCCAAGTAAGCTAGAATGCTAACAGAGGGTTTGAAACACTCCTTTCATGCCCAGGAGATTTAGAAACTAAAGCCCAGTGTTAACTCTTGGTCAGGGACAGACCCCTGCTAATGTCAGAAGAGCTGGTGAAAGACATAAAATTATAAGACAGACAGATTCTGGTTTGGGGGTAGATGCTCGAGCAAATTCAGGCGGTCCCTTGAGTCCTGATCTTGCCTTTGTCCGTCAGGCCTCTTCCTCATGACCTTTGCCATGGGTGGGATTCTCCACGCTGGCTCCCGGCAACTGCACAATTGCAGTCATCTCACACACTAGCAAAGTAATGCTCAAAATTCTCCAAGCCAGGCTTCAACAGTACATGAACTGTGAACTTCCAGATGTTCAAGCTGGTTGTAGAAAAGGCAGAGGAACCAGAGTTCAAATTGCCAACATCTGTTGGAACACTGAAAAAGTGAGAGAGTTCCAGAAAAACATCTACTTCTGTTTTATTGACTACGCCAAAGCTTTTGTGTAGATCACCACAAACTGTGGGAAATTCTTCAAGAGATGGGAATACTAGACCACCTGACCTTCCTCCTGAGAAATCTGTATGCAGGTCAGGAAGCAACAGTTAGAACTGGACATGGAACAACAGAATGGTTCCAAATTGGGAAAGGAGTACATCAAGGCTGTATATTGACACCCTGCTTATTTAACTGATATGCAGAGTACGTCATGCGAAATGCCGGGCTGGATGAAGCACAAGCTGGAATCAAGATTGCCGGGAAAAATATTAATAACCTCAGATATGCAGATGATAGCCACCCTTATGGCAGAAAGCTAAGATGAACTAAGGAGCCTCTTGATGAAAGTGAAAGAGGAGAGTGAAAAAGTTGGCTTAAAACTCAACATTCAGAAAACGAAGATCATGGCATTCAGTCCCATCACTTCATGGCAAATAGATGGGGAAACAATGGAAACAGTTAGAGACTTTATTTTTGAGGGCTCTAAAATCACTGCAGATGGTGACTGCAGCCATGAAATTAAAAGATGCTTGCTCTTTGGAAGGAAGGTTATGACCAACCTAGACGGCATATTAAAAAGCGGAGACATTACTTTGCCAACAAAAGTCCGTCTAGTCAAAGCTGTGGTTTTTCCAGTAGTCACGTATGGATATGACAGTTGGACTATAAAGAAAGCTGAGTGCCAAAAAATTGATGCTTTTGAATTGTGGTGTTGGAGAAGACTCTTGAGAATCCCTTGGACTGCAAGGAGATCCAGCCAGTTCATCCTAAAGGAAATGGGTCCTGAATATTCACTGGAAGGACTAATGTTGAAGCTGAAACTCCAGTACTTTGGCCATCTGATGCAAAGAACTGACTCCATGGAAAAGACCCTGCTGCTGGGAAAGATTGAAGGCAGGAGGAGAAGGGAATGACAGAGGATGAGTTGGATGCATCACCAACTTGATGGACATGAGTTTGAGCAAGCTCTGGGAGTTGGTGATGGACAGGGAAGCCTGGCATCTTGCAGTCCATGGGGGTCACAAAGAGTCAGGACACAACTGAGCAACTGAACTGAGCAAAAGAACACAGTGCAGGAAATGAGTTCGAGCAGCCCAAGAGCTTGTGTCGTTTTGTCCTCAAAGCCACCCTGCAGGAAATTCCTTGGTTAGAACTCCATACTCTCAATGCCACGGGCCTGGGGTTCGATCCCTGGTTGGGGAACTACGATCCTGCATGCGGCACAGAGCGGCCAAAACAAACAAACGGATCCCCCTGCACATCTGGAGTTACTGTTCTTCCAATTTACAGTTATGGAAACTGACACTGACTGACTTGCCATGCAGGTCGCATACGGAGAAAGCAGGTCTCAGCCCCTGTCTGTTTGCCTCCAGCGCCCTCCTGCTCTTCCTGCACACCAGGCAGCAGCCAGAAACGAGCGGTGGTTATCGGGAGCCACTGCTTCCTGAGAGAGGCTGCTGCAGTCCAGACCTCAGCCTCCCGTTCCCCTAGTCCTCCCCAAAAGCTCGTCCTCGTTTTCCAGGAGCAGAGATTGAAGCTCAGGAAAGTGAGGTCCGCTGCTTAGGTTCCCCAGCCAGTGAGCAGCAGGACTGGGGCATTACTTCAACATCACATCACTCCGCCACTTTGCTGTATCCTCTCCCGCCCACCGGCTGCCACGGGCTGCTTGTCACTCTGCCTGCGTGGGCAGTGGAGGAGGGGGCCCACCATTTCCCTTATCCCGCAGACCATCGTTGAGTATTGAGTATCGTTTCCGTCCTCGGCCCTGCCACATCCTTCCTCCCACTTCTCCCCAGAGGAGCGGAGGGCAGCATCTCCTCGTGGAGCAGATCCCACTCTGGTTCTGCCATGATCTTAGCGGTTTATGGATGGGCTTCTGAATTTTTCATAGCCAGGCCCTTCTCTTAAAAATATAGAACTAGCACTTCAGACCCCTGACCTCACGCATCTGCTTACCAAGGATAGAGCCACATGAAGAGAACAGTTCTCCTGATTCCCGCCCTAGGCCTGACGCCGTGGGTGAGGTGGTAAGGGAAGGAAGCTGCAGTCTGAGACCCTTGGAGGAAAGCTGCAGGGGTTAGAGCCCGCGGCCTGTACCGATGACCAGCGCTGCTCCTCACATCTGTCTCCTGATGAGCAGAGTGAGGATTCAGTCCCACTCACAGAGTTAGTTGTAAGGAGTCTCTGGTCCAAGAGGAGCTTGGTGCCTTGGACATGGAGGTGTTCTGCGTAGGCCATGGACCCTGGCTTGAGGAATCCAGGTTCTCCAAGAGCCTGCTTGTCTCCCCAGGTCTCCAAGAAGCTGTACTCCATGGGCTGCTACGAGATCTCCCTGGGGGACACCATCGGCGTGGGCACCCCTGGGGCCATGAAGGACATGCTGTCCGCTGTCCTGCATGAGGTACCAGTGACAGCCCTGGCCGTCCACTGCCATGACACCTACGGCCAGGCCCTGGCCAACACCTTGACGGCCCTGCAGGTAATCAGGGCGTGTCCTCGGATAAAGGCACACGTCCATTCTCTCAAAGGGCAGGGCGGCAGGACAGCTGTGTTTCAGTTATTCTTTCAGCAAGCCTTCACTGTGTGCCCACACCTGTGTGCCAGGTCCCAGGCTGGCCACGGTGGACACAGACATGCCACCCTGCCCTGAAAGTGCCTGCATCTGTCTGTCAAGAGAGACAGTTAGGTGATAATCCTAACTCACTGTGACAATGTCATGGGGACTGAGGCCAGTCCCCATCCCAGCTGGGGGTGGGGGTGGGCAGAGAGGATTCGCCAGAGAATGCCTCAGTGAGGCTTGAAGGACATGAAGCTGCGCAGTTGAAAAGGGGGACCAGAAAGGTGACCAGGCAGCCCTGCATTGTAAACAAGACTAAGGCGGGGTCGGGAGGACTGGGCTGCCCTGGCCCCACCACGGCATGCAGGGCTGTGAGTGCGCATGCGTGCACCAGTGGCCAGGGCGGGGGGGGGGGGGGGTGCGGTGGGGGGAGCCTTTGATGCTCTTTGCCCAGACTGGACCAAGACCTCAGATTGAGTTTCTCTTGAGGTTAGCTTCTTGTGGGTTGGCCCAGAACAAGAGTCCCATGGCCCAAGAGTCCCTTAGAAAGTTCTGCATGTCTGACCACAGGCTGCCTTGCTGCAGGAAGTCTAGCGTAGTGTTTAGGTTAGTAGAGCAACCCTGGGCCGCCTTTATTTTTTTTCACCCATTTTTCTCTCTCACGTTACCTCCTTGAGGCTCATGTCTTTAAGCCAAATGATTCTGAGACTTTATGGGTCTTATTTTCTCAGAGTTGAGGCTTAAAGAGAGAGAAAATGAAACAGTCATGTAGGAAAGTGGGAGCAACGAGAGAAGTGGGATCAATCCAGAGAAGCGACCTTGGGGTCAGAGGCCTGATGTGGGGTGCAGGAGGGGGTGGGAAACAGGAAAACAACAGGGGCCTGAAACCACAGCAGTTGGGAGGAGTTACTTTAGGTGAGCCATCAGGAAGGGCGTCTCTGAGGCGGAGGCTTTTAGGCTGAAGAGAAGTTGAGGAGCCAACCATGAAAAGAAGGAGGAAAGATTCCTGGCAGCGCAAACAGTGTAGCAAAAAAGACTCACGCTGTTTTAGGAACCACAAAGAGGAACAGTTTCTTTCAGTGGGATTTTCATAAGCTGAAGGAATGAATAGTTTGAGTGGAATTTCAGGCAGCCACTGAGAGGGAGGTTTACCAGGACCGGCTTGGTAGGCTCAGAGCCCCACAGTGACAGCCATGTTGCACCATTCTTGTTTTCAGATGGGAGTGAGTGTCGTGGACTCTTCCGTGGCAGGACTGGGAGGCTGTCCCTATGCGCAGGGGGCGTCGGGAAACCTGGCCACCGAGGACCTGGTCTACATGCTGGCTGGCCTGGGCATTCACACGGTAAGCCCGCCTGCCCCCTGGTGGTGATGGCCATGAACTGACCGGAGCTCTGCCTGAAGCCAGAGCTGCTGGGTTTGTTCCGGGTTTCTGTGGTGGTGTTGGTGCAGTTAAGAGGGGAAGGGTGTCAAGGGGCTAGGGCCTTTCTGTCACATGATTTGGGATAACAGAGTGTGGTCGATGGGGCTATGAGAAGGCCAGGCCCTTGGCGTGTGTTTGAGAGTTCCATCCGAAGTGGCACCAGGGTGCAAGGAAAGAGCCCTGGAAGGGGCAAGGCCCCTGCCTGAAATGAGTCAGTTCTCTCTGGACCTTTGTTTTCTCCTCTGGAAAAAAATGAGGGCAATAGAATTGCACGCCCTCCCCTCCCGCCCCCCAGGCTCTGCCAGAGTCAGTGAGGGCCCGAAGTGTGGGCTGGAAGCACTATAGCATCTGTGCTTTGAGATCAGACAGGCTGGGTTTAAAACCTAGTCCTGCCACTCACAGGCTGTGTGACCTGACAGATGACTTCAGCACTTTGGGCCTAAGAAGTGGGAATAAATAATAGCACTTAGCTCATAGGATAAGAAAGAAAATGTAGCCCAGAGCTAAGGAAATAGTACACAGCAGTTAACAGAGGCTTTCAGTGTGGCCTTTTTAGTTGGTGTTTCTACCCCTGCCTCTCTGCCTTGTGACCCTTACTTCATACGCATTGTGGGCCCGGCGTGTGCTAGACCTTGGAGTACCGAACAGGACTACTAGCTCCCTTCCAGGGTGCGGCACCTCAAACCATGTCCCACGCTGAGGGCAGTCAGAGGGGAACCCCACATGCCAGGAGGACACCACTTCACAGACAACCGGCGTCCCGCCATCAGAGGGACAAGAGCGTGACTGTCTTCACCTTCACTTTCTCAGCAGCAGGGTCTTCTGTCCAGTCGGATGTTTCCCTGCGTGTTGAGGGCAGGTTGTGACTTAACTGCATCCTCTGAATTGTTTCTCAAAGGGTGTGAACCTCCAGAAGCTCCTGGAAGCCGGGACCTTCATCTGTCAAGCCCTGAACAGAAGAACCAATTCCAAAGTGGCTCAGGCTACCTGTAAACTGTGAGCCACTTGGTCCCCGAGCCCTGGGGACTGTGTGGGAATAGGGACAGCTGTGGATGGATCATGGATGGGCACATGGAAATGGGAATGCAGTCAGCCGGAGCAGGCACTTCACTGTCAGCTCTGCACATGGGTCTCTCCTGGAAGGAAGGAAGTGGGCAGGAGCTGCCTGGCTTCAGGCCCTCCCTCCCTGACCTGAGTATGAGTGAGAGGTTTGGGCAGCTGGAGGTCTCCTTCCACCTGGACCCAAAGGCCCAGGAGTTGAAAGCCTGAGGGCTCTTGGGAACCCAATTCTCTGGCCTGGGTTGATCCTCAAGTCTCATTCTGGGTGAAACCTGCCAGCTGGCCACTCTCCACAACTTGCTGCTGCCATATTCTTGAGAGCCGTTGCTCTGACTTTGTAGGGCAAAGGGGCCTAGAGGAAGTTTTCCCTCAGCTGGCAGAGGGCACTTGGTGAAAGGGTGAGGGCCGAGCAGCTGTGGTGGCCACCTGCCAACTCCAGCACCTCTGCAAAATCTCCACTTTGAACATGATTGTTGAAAACAGATTACGTAATTAAAGGTTTAATGACAACCATTCCAGTGTTCTCTTGTGCAAATGTGTGTATACATGGGGGGGTGGGGTGGGGAAGCATCTTTACATTTCCTCTGAGAGGAAAACGGAGGCTTCAGTTTATTAAGCTCTGAATTTTCTCTCTCCTTCTCCTGAGAATTGGGGAAGTTGGTGGTAATAACTTACTCAGCACTCCAGGGAACCCTGGAGAGGTTGTTTCTGAGGCTGTTGGCTCTGTGACCAGGACTGTTTGTGGCACAAGGTCCTCTGGGCCAGGACAGGCATAGCTCTAGGCGCCCTGGGGACCAGGGGGCCAGTCAGCATCCCTGCTGGACTCCAGCAGGCCCAGGGCACTCCAGGCTGTGGGACACCCATGTGCATTTCTTCCTCTGCTCCGGTTTCCTCATTCAGTACGTGTGTATGTTAGTGGCTCAGTCGTGTCCAGCTTTGCAGCCCCACGGACTGCAGCCCACTAGGTTCCTCTGTCCATGAAAGAATACTGGAGTGGGCTGCCATATCCTTTTCCAGGAGAATCTTCCCGACCCAGGGATGGAACTGAGGTCTCCTGAATTGCAGGCAGATTACCATCTGAGCCACCAGGGAAGCTCCTCATTCAGTACGTCACACCTTTATACACATCATTCCTTAGCCCTCCCTTTATTTTAAAGAGAAGCAGAACACTATTTTCTAGCCTACTATGGTAGGCAAGGTGCAAACCGTTCCACGAGGTTGGGGGCCACTGCGTGCGTGAAGGCTGAGCGCAGTCAGCGCTGTAATTCGTATTTTAGTCTCAGGGTTCCCTCCAGGCCTTTGGCGGGTTTTTTAAACTAGATTTTCCAGAACGGCAGCCTATGAGAGACCCCGACCCATTCCCTTCCATCGGCGCCGCCCCTCCAGCCTCTCCGTTCCAGGAAGCCATCTACTTCACGCCAGGCTTACTGACAAAAGGTGGGAAACCTGGGGTTGAGAGTGGAGCCGCTGTCTCCCGCGCCGCGCTCGGCTGTCGCTCCTGCTGCAGGATGGCTGCCGGGCGCCGCCGACAAGCCGCATCTCCCGGGGCGCAGCGCCTGCTTCCAGGGATCGGGACGGGGGAGCACGCCAAGTCTCGCGGGCCCCGGGTGCCGACGGCGTGTTCCTCGGTCCACCGCCCAGGCACCGGTCGGTACCGTCCTCTGCAGATGGTGCCGCGCAAGCGTCCTGGAGCCGCGGCGCTCTTGGTCCACTCGGCTCCCCGTACTGCCGGCTCCCAACCGACACGTCTCTTGGGGGCGTGACGGGGGGCGGGTCCAGGGCGGAGCGTCGGCTCTTAAAGGGACCGGTCACGGAGCACTGGAGGCGGCGCCGTTCGAGACTGCGCGGGGCGCGTGGTGCGGAGCAGGTTTGGGAGGCTGATGAGGGGTGGGGCCGAGCGGGTTTGCGAGGGGCCGGGTGGTCCGCTGGGAGCGAGGGGGAGTCTCGGGGGTCCGGGCTGCGTTCTGGGCAGAGTTCCGCCTAGGCGGGCTCGCCCCCGCGGCTCCTAGCTCTCGCTGCCTTGGCTGGAGCGGCTAGGATTCATTCATTCCCGGCTGGGGGCCTCCTAGTTCTGTCCCTATCCAGCCACTGCCCGAATCCCCAGCCTGAGACTCTAGGGCACGCGAGCGCTCAAGGCCCTGCGCCCCCTCCCTTCCATTTTACTGATGGGGAAGACTGAGGCGAGAGCTGACCATAGATCACCCCGCGTGTCGGAGGGAGGGCAACCTCATCGGCCTTCCTGCCTCTCTGGGGGCCCCTCCACCATTTTCGGGGGGCCTGCACACTGCTTGGTGCTCGGTGGGGCGGGGGCGGGGGCGGCTTCAACGCCTAGGGCAAAGTCCGACGGGAACCAGTGGGGGCGGGGGGCGAACTGCTCAGGGAGGAGCGGGACTAGATCCAGATTCTAAACCCGCCGTCACTGGCTATGTGACTTACGCAAATTACTTAACCTCTCTGACCTTAGTATCCTTTTCTGTAAACTGGCAGTAATAACACCTGCCTCATTAGGACGTTGGAGGAATTCAGGGAGATAATGCAAAAGTGCCCAATACAGAGCCTGGCACGCAGTGGGCGTTCAGTCTAGTGGGTTAGGAACTGTATGAACCCAGAACAGGATTAAGGCTGCTTGGAGGAAGGCGGCTGCGGGCCAGGCTGCCCCAATGAAAGGCCTCTGTGTCTGGACTTCCTCCCCCGCCAACCCCATCACCGTCTCTGACCGTGGAGTTTGTTCAGGGCGGCGGTGCACACCTGGCAGTGAAATCGGGGGCCAAAGCCACGTCTACACCACCGTGTTGAGTGCCGCCTACAATTAGGCGGGATTCTTACCGCCAGGCCAGGAGTGGCATCCGCACTGGCTGAACCAGCCTGACCGACCTGGGGGTGGGGCCCACTCCAGGACTACAGTGCTGCAGCCCCAGGGCTGGGCTCAGCCTGCTGGGCAGAGGACCCACCCTGAGGCCATCTGCTGTATTTCCTGCCTCTCCCAGTTGACCTCTGTGGGTGCAAAAAGGGTGCAGAGGGCAGGGAGGGCTGCTTACCCCAGGAGGTGTTAGTCACTGAACCGAGGAGCCAGTTTGTACCAGTGATGGTGGAGGGACTGGGGAGGCCTGGGTCTGAGCAGACACCTCTTGCTGGCCTCTTGCGAATCCAGTGCTGCTGCCGCGTTTCCTTCTGTCCAGAAATGTCCAGTCCCCAGATGCCTCAGGGAAGCAGTGTGGAGACTCAGGTTCCATCTTCCCAACCCCCAGTCAATTAGGGCTAGAAGTTATGGTGCCTGTGCATCCATCTCCACCTATACCGTGTGATGGGCCTTTAGAATCACCACATCTGACCCTTCCATGACCACATACTCATACAGTTATAAACTCCATGTTATAGAGGTGGAAACTAGGGCCAAGAGAGAACTGTTCTCCAAGGCCTAAGGCCAGAAAGTGATGCTCTTCGGCCTTGGACCAGGGCTGACTCCAGACCCACCCTATTAACTAGGACACACCACTGCTTCGGACACGTTTCCAGGTTGAAAGAAGCTCTGAGCAGACAGCCTCGGCCACTTCTGAGTCTCTGTCCTGAGCCAGGCATAATGGCAGAGAAGGTGCTGGTAACAGGTGGGGCTGGCTACATTGGCAGCCACACCGTCCTGGAGCTGCTGGAGGCGGGCTATTCGCCCATGGTCATTGACAACTTCCATAACGCCATTCGTGGTGAGCCGGACAGAGGGAAGGGGCCTGGGGCTCCGGGGGGATGGAAGGGAAACCCTGGGTTCTACATCCACCTCCAAGGGGTGTATGCCTGGCCAGTCCCTTGGGAACCCAGCTCCCCATCGCCTCTGATTTTGATGGCCTCTGTGTGCCCAACCAGGAGGGGGCTCCATGCCTGAGAGCCTACGGCGGGTTCAGGAGCTGACAGGCCGCTCTGTGGAGTTTGAGGAGATGGACATCTTGGACCAGACAGCTCTGCAACGTCTCTTTAAGAAGGTGGGCGCTTGGCAGGAAGGCAAGCAGTGGGCACTTCCAAAGGCTGGGCCTGTAAGCCACATCTGATCCCAGCTTTGCCACCCTGCAGCACAGCTTCATGGCAGTCATCCACTTTGCGGGGCTCAAGGCTGTGGGTGAGTCAGTGCAGAAGCCCCTGGATTATTACAGAGTCAACCTGACAGGAACCATCCAGCTTCTGGAGGTGAGACCTGGGCCAGGGACAGACCCTGGGAGGGCCCCGGGCCAGGCAGGCAGTACCAAACACGGTGGCAGAGCCCAAGCTGGCTCACACACTGGACACGTCTTCAGCTCTCAGCCACAGTCTCCCCTTCTGTAAACGGGAGCTCACACCTCGGCCCCCTCCACCTGGGGGGCTGGCAGGGGCCACTGATGCCTCTCCTCTGCGGGCAGATGATGAGGGCCCATGGGGTGAAGAACCTGGTGTTCAGCAGCTCGGCCACCGTGTACGGGAACCCCCAATACCTGCCCCTGGACGAGGCCCACCCCACAGGTGGCTGTACCAACCCCTATGGCAAGTCCAAGTTCTTCATCGAGGAAATGATCCGGGACCTGTGCCAGGCGGACAAGGTAAGGGCTCCTTCTGCCTCAGCCTGGGCCCCACTCTTGGGCCCCTCACAGCCTGCCCCGAGCCCCAGGATGGGGTCCTGAGCCACCCTCCCCGAGGCCAAAGCTGGGGCTCAGGAAGCGGTGGTGACTTCAGACCTTTCGGGGAGGGCTGGGTCCCCTGCTCCTTTCTAAGGACAGAGAATGAGCAAGGTGGGGCGGGGGAGGCGGCTCTGGTTTCAGGTGGGCCATACAGCTTGCACCCCAACCCCCTCTGTCTGACATGCATCCCACAGGCCTGGAATGCAGTGCTGCTGCGGTATTTCAACCCCATAGGCGCCCATGCCTCAGGCTGCATCGGCGAGGATCCGCAGGGCATCCCCAATAACCTCATGCCCTACGTCTCCCAGGTAAGGAAGAAGGGAAAGGAAGCGGGTGGGCTCCACGGGTGAGGGCCTGGCAAGAGCTAACCTGACCTCCAACCCAGGTGGCGATTGGGCGACGGGAGGTACTGAATGTCTTTGGCAATGACTATGACACAGAGGATGGCACAGGTGAGCCCAGGAGCCGGAGGAGCCACGAGGGAGGCTGAGGTGGGACGGAGACTGTAACGGACCCCTCCTGCAACTACTTCCTCCTCTGCAGGCGTCCGGGATTACATCCACGTCGTGGATCTGGCCAAGGGCCACATTGCAGCCTTGAGGAAGCTGAAGGAGCAGTGTGGCTGCCGGGTAGGGGGAGAAGGGAGAAGTGGGGGAGACGGAGACAGAGGCCGGGACCAATGGGGCCCAGAGGGAAGTCAGTGCACCCCCACTGCAATCTCTGCCCTCCTTTCCTGGGCAGATCTACAACCTGGGCACGGGCACAGGCTATTCGGTGCTACAGATGGTCCAGGCCATGGAGAAGGCCTCCGGGAAGAAGGTAGGCTGGCAGCCCACCCTGCCCCACCCCCAGCCCCTCACACTGACATACCTGATGGGCACCTGAGTCCCACTGTCTACTCGAGCCTGCCTGAGGC
This sequence comes from Capra hircus, assembly GCF_001704415.2. NCBI lineage: Eukaryota > Metazoa > Chordata > Mammalia > Artiodactyla > Bovidae > Capra > Capra hircus. The sequence continues at coordinate 6,831,082 of NC_030809.1, read as the reverse complement.
CTTGACGCCTAAGAGCGAGACCCTGCTCCACACCTCCATTTCTGGAGGGCTGGTCAGCAACTTGGTGGGTGATGCCAGGGCTGGTTCAGCTAGGCTACAACTGCCCCCTCTCCTACAGATCCCATACAAGGTGGTGGCCCGGCGTGAAGGCGACGTGGCTGCCTGTTATGCCAACCCCAGCCTGGCCCTCAAGGAGCTGGGCTGGTCAGCAGCCCTAGGGCTGGACAGGATGTGTGAGTGCTCGCCCTAACCCCTGACCCTGGGTGCTTACCTGACTGCCGGGAGAGACTCGGGAGCCAGGAAAGGGCTTCTGGGGTCCAGACTGGCCCATCCTGGACTGCCCAAGACACTGTGGGCCCTGCACTCAGTGTGGCCCCTGAGCACGGACCTTGTCCCGTTCCAGGTGAAGATCTATGGCGCTGGCAGAAGCAGAATCCTTCAGGCTTTGGCACGCAGGCCTGAGACCCTGGCCTCCCACGAACCAGAAAAGGGAGAAAAGCAACTGCCTGCTCTCCAGCCTCTGGCAGGAACCCAGGGGCCCCAAAGGCTCCACTACCTCGGACCCCAGCTGGGCCCACTGAGCCCGCCGGGCACAAGGCCCAGGTCTCCAGTGACCAGGTATCGGGTCTGTGTGCCACAGGGGCCAGGAACCCATGTGGACCACCAAGGCTGAGTGGTGTCAGCAGGGCTTTAAGACACACAGAAGCCCCTCTTCCTAGGCACTAATTTATACTGCTATGAAGGAGCATCCTAAAGTATTTAAAATAAACACTTTTCTTACACTGGAGCAGATACTTGCACGTGGTCACACTCTACCGCTTGGATAGAATCGCCCAGGCCTAAGAGTTGAAGCAGTTTCTTTAATTTTATCGGAATCCAGGACATGACCAGAAAAACACCCGAAACTACATGGAGACAGAAGACGAGACACAAGACTCCTCCCAGCTCCCCAGACCTAGCATGGGGATGACATGGGGTGAAGCGGCTGGGGCAGACCTTGAGCCCCAGTCCAGCCCGGCAGGCTCCAGGCCCGCGGGGGGCAGAGGGTAATGGGGAGGCAGGGCCCAGCCCCCACATCGGAATGGCTGAGGGGAGGCCCCCTCGAAAGACGGCCCCGTCACCCATACTCCTGCGCAGGGGCAGGGAGCCCACAACGGCCAGGGGTCGGGCCATGGACACATTCATGATTGAGAAGCAGCTGGAGTGGAGGCAGGAGACACACGATTATCTGGGCAGAATCAGTTGGGGGGAGGCGGGAGGAGGTGGGGCCTGGGAGGGCCCCATGGGCCAAACCCTGAGGTCACCGGAGGGGGCCCAAAGCGGGGCTAGTGAGTGAGGTCCTGAGTGAGTGGGTCAGCGGCTGGGCCCCTTTCTCCCGCTGCCTACAGCCCCTCCAATACTGCTGCCAGGGGGGTGGCCCCCACCTCCAGGGAAATGGGATAAGAAAGCAGCCCACCCGCTGCAGCAGACAGCCAGGGGGCTGAAGCCAGGAAGGAGGGCCTGGCCAGGCTTTGGCCTGTCTGCCCCAGAGGCCTGTGAGAAGAGGAAATGGGTCCAGGAGGGTGAGAAAGGGGTTCGACCGGCTCAGATCCAAGATGGTGCCACGCGTGCCAAGTCCCCCCACCGTGAGCGGGGGGACCGTGCCTGGGGACAGCAGCTCTGGTTAGACAGGAGGCAGCAGCTTCTCGAGAAACTCCTTCACAGCTGCCATCTCCTGGGGGTGAGGGGGACTGTGAGATGCGCCTGGCTAGAGGGAGACGGGCAGGGAGAGGAAGGAGCCCCTGCTCACTGACCTGGGGACACGAGCTGTGCATGACCCCTGGGTACGTCTTGAACTGAACCCTGGCAGGTGTGACAACAGACCGCAGCTTCTCGGCTGTCAGGGCCCCAAACCGTACAGGAACCATGGGGTCCAGCTCCCCGTGGCACTGAAGGATGGTCAGGTCCTTGGCACTGCCATTGGCTGCCTGTGGGCCAGATAGGACTTAAGAGGCTTGGGCACGATCCCCCCCAGCACTGAGACAGAGGGCAGGAGCAGGGTCGTGGAGACGCCCACCTGGGGGAAGGCCCGATGCAGAGGCAGCCAACAGCTCAATGCCACAATGCCAGCCAAAGGGTGGGGGCAGGTGAGGGCTGTGTAGAGGGACAGAGCTCCACCCTGGAGAAAGAAGAGAATGAGGGGGTCACGAAGGGCACAGCTCAGCACCCATTACCCACCCCCTCCCTCTCTCTCCGCTCACCTGTGAAAAGCCTCCCAGGACGATCCGATTGGCAGGGATCCCATTCTTCATCTCATGCTCAATCAAGGCCTTGACTGGGGGGAGGGGGCATAACCGGGTGGGGGGAAAGCTGCTGGAGGGACTCCAGGAAGGGAGCCAGACAAGAGGTTCTGCCCAGCACTTTCCTGGGGGGCCGAGGGGGAGAGGGAAGATGCCGAGGAGGGGCTGGGGCCTTACTGTTCTCTGCTGCTTTCTTGATGCCAGCCTCGTCTTCTGGTGCATCTGGACTCAGCCCCATCAGGTCAAACCTGGAGTAGAGGAGTTGGCAGCCACTGGGAGACCTGGGCTGGCCCCAGGGCAGCTCCCTTGGCTCCTGTTCCCCTCCCCAAGCTCACCAGGAGGGCATCACCATCTTCATGTTGAGTGTCACAGGGATCCGAGGCCTGCGGAGGGGCAGCAAGGAGGACCGTCACGTACAGGAGGGATGAGGCAGCCACAGCAGACAGCCCAGGACGGGGCAGGGCAGCCCCTGGGGAACCCTCCCAGCGGGCAGGGCCTGTGTTTAAGGTGTTGCCAGGCAACCTGCCACGTGGGGCTGGAGGCTGTGGTTGGGGCATCGGCAGTAGCGATGGAGAAGCAAAGCCCAGCACTCGGTGTGACAGGGTTCCAGCTCAGTGGGTAAGTACTTGGGGAAGGGGGGCAGGGGGGTCCCGGTTTTAGGAGTCTTGGGTCAAGGAGGCCCTGGGTTGGGGGCTGGGGCTGGACCCTGTTCCTGGAGGGTTCCACAGGAATGAAGGCTGAAAAGGGCCTTTCAGACCGCTCTGGGCCCCTGGCCCCAGCATGCAGCTGGCAGCAGAGAAGAGGCCTGGGACCACAGGACCACTCCCCTTCCTTAGCCCCTCCCATGCGGTGACACTCACGCATGGGGACAGATGTACTTGACATGAGGGAGCCGGATGGTGGAGAGGGCGTCAGCCCAGCTGTGCCTGTAGGAGGGAAGGGAGAAAAGGCACCAATGTGGGGAGGGAAGGAGGAGGGCGCGGGCCTCCCCAGAAACACCCCCTCCCCAGCTCACTCACCCTGTGTCTCCAAGTCCATGTAAAAAAATCACCTGGAAGAGAGTCAGAGATGGGGAAGAGGGCAGTCATCATCCTGCCATTGCTCTCTCACTGCCCTCCAACTTCTGGTCACCCCTCCCTCACCCTTGAGGATCTGGGAGGGGGGACGCTGAGGGAGCAGCCCTCTGCCTCCCGGCTGCAGGGCTGCCCCCCTCTCATCACTGCCACCTCCATTCTCCCCACACCCACTCCAGCCAGTTCCCCAGGGGGGTGGTCCTGTGGTCCCAGGGGCTGCGTGGGGTAGGAGAGGACCCTTACCGCAGCTGTTTCCCGCTCAGCTCCAGACACAGTGGCAGCGTCGGTGAGCAGGGGCACAGACATGGTGTTACCACACATACACTGCAGGGCTCCACGGCTGGGGCCTGTGCAAATGCCGGGCAGTGGTCAAGGGCAAGGCCAGGCAGCGGAGAGCATCCTGACTGAGGAGCAGAAACACAAACCTGGGCCCCTCAAGCACCCTAGATTCTAGCTCCTGGACACAAAGGAAAGGCAGGCAAAAAAGTCCTGGGGCCGAGCAGGGAGGAAGTGTGCCTTGGTTCCAGGGCAGAACAGCAGAGGCAGCCACTCTGGCAGCCCTAGGTCTGGCCCCCCACACAGCCTGAGCTTGGGCTGGAGGTGGGCAGAGGCTGGGCTCAGGAGCGCTGGTGGGAGGGGAGCCGGGGGCTCCCTGCAGCCTCCTCCCCACCCGACCGCCCTCAGCAGGTGACTGCCTGCTCTCCCTACTGTACAGTCACCTCCCCTCTCTAGAGCCCCGGATCCCCTTCTCCCAGCCCTACAGGGAGATCAGGGGGAGAAAAATGCCAGGCAAAGAGGCTTCCGGCCTCTACCCTCAACCCCACACACTATTTCGTCCAACTCCCCTCCCATCCAGTCCTCCTCAACCATTCTGAGAGCCCCTGGGACTGCCCGTGCCCCAGGAGGCACACGAACTCTGATCCACCGCCCACCCGCTAACTGACGCTCTCCACGCCCCTCCTGAAAGAGGCTACCTGCTGCTGCCCACCACTCCCAAACAGGTTCCCCCCACCCAGCTCGACCACGCTCCGGGATTCCCAAACACACAAAAGAATGTCAAGCTGGCGGGCTCCTCCCCATCCTTAGCATCCTCCAAACTCCCCGGAAGCTTCTGCTACCGGAGCCTAAGTGCCTACCCTTCCTGCCTGTGTCCACCCCTCCCACCCTACCAAAGGGCTGCCACCTTCCCCCTCGGACCTCCGAGTGCCCCTCTTCACAGGAGGATCCCTCCTCAACTCTGACCCCGGGGTCCCTCTTCCCACACAGGAATTCATCTTTTGCCCCAAGCTGGGATTCCCTTCCTTCCCCCACTGAGCAACTTCCACCTCTCACCCTAGGTCGTTCCTCTGAGTGGTGCCTTCCCCCTCTCCCCAGCCTCCGCGACCTGGGGTCTTCCTCCCCACAGGAAAAACCTGCACCCTGATTCAGGGTCTCCCACTCCCCACAATGGGGACTTCTGTTCTGACGGAGGGTCGCCCGCCTCACAGTGACATTTTGTATCCTGATCCCGGACCCGCTTCTGCCCACACAGGGGCGTTCCACTTTTGACCCTGGAGAGCACCCCCCACCCCGCCCCACAGTGGGATTCTCCAACTTCCGAGCGTGAAGCCCCTCTCAGCATACCCGGACCCCACCTTCTTCCCTGTCTCTACCCCGAAACTCCCCAAGCCCGGCCGGCGCCTCTTCGCACCTCACTCCCCACCCCCATCCCTCACAATTGCGGTTGCCCCTCCTCTCTCGCCAGGACCCTCGTGGCGAAGCCGAGGCCACCCCAGTGCCCTTCCCCCGCCTGCTGGCCCCGGACCAGGGTACCTCCACTCCCTGGGGGGTTTCAAGACCTCTCGGGCGATTTTCTCCTCTTTCTCCGGCACAGACACACACACTCTTCCCCCCTCGGCCGCCCCCGCCGGAACTTCCGTTCGAGTCCCGGGAACCTAGCCATCGCGCTGCCGGAAGTAGCCTGGCCAGCGCTACGGATCCCGGAAGTGGGCGTCAGGGTTTCTTCGGATGAGGGCTGCCATGTTGCGTACGGTGGGACGACTCCCCGTGATTAGGCCACGGAGTTTCCTCAGGGTCTAGACGACGCACCCGTGATTCCCACTTGCTACCACCACCCATGCGTCGGTCTCCTGAAGGAGAGGCATTCTTCCTGAGGCTAGAGGCATTCTCAAGCGTCGTTTCCCACCTTCCCATCCCTTATGGTCTTGGGGTACCCACCACTGGTCCTATTCCAGCATCATGGAGTCACACACTCCAGCTGACAAGACCCTTTGAGACTGTCTGGTCTTCCAGTCTTACTTTTAAAGATAAGAAACAGGCTCAGGAGAGGGAAGTAAACAGCAATCTCAGGATTACTCTAATGCTGCCTCTGCACCTGCTTCCTGAGCTATAAAACGGCGGTAATAACCACCCTGCTTGCTTCACAGCTTTGCTGTTAAGGCTCAAATGAGGTCGTGTGGAAATGCTTTATACAGTGTAAAATCACAGTGTGAGGACTTAATGACTCTAAAAAGGACCCTGGGAAAAGAAAGCATACTGGTATCAGCAGTGTCCGGGGCAACTGGTCAGGAATCCGAAGTGTTACCTTAGCTCTACCCTCGGCAAGCTATGACATGCAGACAGTGCACAAAATACTACCGTCGGAGGCTCCAGTTGTTAACAAAAAGGGTTTCAGTTAGCAACCACTGAGGGCACTCTCTGCTCCTTGTTGCACTGGTAAAATGGAGCGGGACTCGGGGCCCACATAAAGGCTGGAAGGGGAGGCAAGCTGAGTTGAAGGACCACGTCCCTGACAGAGCCTGTGGACATCCGCACACAGGAAATGAGTCAGCCCTCAGCAGCTCAGGACTCACTTGCCCAGTGTAACCTATGCTGATTTTTCTTTGA